>NC_133343.1:12822962-13156295 GCF_030506205.2 Paramisgurnus dabryanus
CTAATTTTCACAAAATTATTAACAGTGACAGTCATAAACAGGGCTGTCTGGATTACTTTTTTCCTTTATGTTTGAAACAGCAGGTTATCAACTTATGAATAACAAACTTATATATATATATATATATATATATATATATATATATATATATATATATATATAAACGATTCAGAACAGTTACAAACTATAGCCTGACAACTTAAACAGCAGCATGAGTAAGGCATACAGCCAAGCCCCAAACGGAATTCGCGCCCGCAGATTTCAGCAGAAAACTTAGCGGAATTCCGCGGATTTAATGCCCGTCATTGACAAGCACACATATCCCGCGCTTGAGCGTTTTTGTGAGAAGAAATCTCATTGACAACAAGAACACATACATAGCCTATCCCGCGGGTTTGTGAGCCGTCATTGACAAGTACATTTACCCTGCGCGTGCTGTTTGCTTGCCCGTTCTTAATGATAGAGAGCACACAAACCCTACTTGAGATGAAATTAAACTTACCGCTGAGTAAAGCAGCTCTCACTTGACTCTGTCGTCTATGTGAAGCGCGACAGTCAGCACATCATCATTTAAAATCCGTTTACAAGACAAATCCGTGTTGTTTAATATAAAGTTTACATTCCGTTGTAAAAATGACAGCTTATCTTCATACATGCTAATTTCATAATGCGAACGTATTAACACAGGCTTTTTATTCTGCTATAATATTTAACACTATAAACAATATGTCACTTTATATACAAACTATCATTCTATCTTGACATGCACATTAGGTTCATTTCGGTCCAATTTGATTCCCTCTCTTGCGCACAGTTGCAGTCGTCGGTCTCACTCTCAGCCTCCTTCCCATTACGAGGTGTTACTGTGAAAAATGCGCTAAACATGTCATTTTAAAAACCGGATGGTTTATTTAAAGTTCGAATACGGATATTTCAAGTCATGTTCGAATGCATATTCGAATATCGAATAAAAAGTGACAGCCCTAGTTTACACTGTTGCTAGGGTACTGTATTTGGTTGCTAGGGAAAAAAATGCCATCCCATAATGATTACACTCTGAGTCACGAGTCAAACGGTCCAACCCCCGTGTCTCTACGATGTTCTGATGCGGAGATATTAGGTTTTGTTTACTCTGTTGCTAGGGTACTGTATTTGGTTGCTAGGGAAAAAATTGGCATCCCATAATGATTACACTCCGAGTCACGAGTCAAACGGTCCAACCCCCGTGTCTCTACGATGTTCTGATGCGGAGATATAAGGCTTTGTTTACTCTGTTGCTAGGGTACTGTATTTGGTTGCTAGGGAAAAAACTGGCATCCCATAATGATTACACTCCGAGTCACGAGTCAAACGGTCCAACCCCCATGTCTCTACGATGTTCTGATGCGGAGGTATAAGGCTTTGTTTACTCTGTTGCTAGGGTACTGTATTTGGTTGCTAGGGAAAAAATTGGCATCCCATAATGATTACACTCCGAGTCACGAGTCAAATGGTCCAACCCCCGTGTCTCTACGATGTTCTGATGCGGAGATATAAGGCTTTGTTTACACTGTTGCTAGGGTACTGTATTTGGTTGCTAGGGAAAAAATGCCATCCCATAATGATTACACTCTGAGTCACGAGTCAAACGGTCCAACCCCCGTGTCTCTACGATGTTCTGATGCGGAGATATTAGGTTTTGTTTACTCTGTTGCTAGGGTACTGTATTTGGTTGCTAGGGAAAAAATTGGCATCCCATAATGATTACACTCCGAGTCACGAGTCAAACGGTCCAACCCCCGTGTCTCTACGATGTTCTGATGCGGAGATATAAGGCTTTGTTTACTCTGTTGCTAGGGTACTGTATTTGGTTGCTAGGGAAAAAACTGGCATCCCATAATGATTACACTCCGAGTCACGAGTCAAACGGTCCAACCCCCGTGTCTCTACGATGTTCTGATGCGGAGGTATAAGGCTTTGTTTACTCTGTTGCTAGGGTACTGTATTTGGTTGCTAGGGAAAAAATTGGCATCCCATAATGATTACACTCCGAGTCACGAGTCAAATGGTCCAACCCCCGTGTCTCTACGATGTTCTGATGCGGAGATATAAAGCTTTGTTTACTCTGTTGCTAGGGTACTGTATTTGGTTGCTAGGGAAAAAATTGGCATCCCATAATGATTACACTCCGAGTCACGAGTCAAACGGTCCAACCCCCGTGTCTCTACGATGTTCAGATGCGGAGATATAAGGCTTTGTTTACTCTGTTGCTAGGGTACTGTATTTGGTTGCTAGGGAAAAAATTGGCATCCCATAATGATTACACTCCGAGTCACGAGTCAAACGGTCCAACCCCCGTGTCTCTACGATGTTCTGATGCGGAGATATAAGGCTTTTTTTTTTACTCTGTTGCTAGGGTACTGTATTTGGTTGCTAGGGCAACAATTGGCATCCCATAATGATTACACTCTGAGTCACGAGTCAAACGGTCCAACCCTCGTGTCTCTACGATGTTCTGATGCGGAGATATAAGGCTTTGTTTACTCTGTTGCTAGGGTACTGTATTTGGTTGCTAGGGAAAAAATTGGCATCCCATAATGATTACACTCTGAGTCACGAGTCAAACGGTCCAACCCCCGTGTCTCTACGATGTTCTGATGCGGAGATATAAGGCTTTGTTTACTCTGTTGCTAGGGTACTGTATTTGGTTGCTAGGGAAAAAATTGACATCCCATAGTGATTACACTCTGAGTCACGAGTCAAACGGTCCAACCCCCGTGTCTCTACGATGTTCTGATGCCGAGATATAACTGTTTGAATTTTAAGTTGCTAGGGTGCTCAAAAGTGGTTGCTAGGGGCGTGGCTTAATACCTATGTAAGGATCCTGAGAGACTGATTGGGTGCCTGAGTAAAATGAGCCCACCCCCATGTCTCTGTGACAGTGTGATGCAAAGATATCCATCTGGGCATTTTATAATGGCAGTCTATGGGAGATGTTGCTAGGGTGCCCAAAATTGTTGCTAGGGGCGTGGCTTAATAGCTCTGGGATGATCCTGAGAGACTGATTGGATGCCCGAGTGAAATGAGCCCACCCACTTATCTCTATGACACTGTAAAGCAAAGATATCCCATCTGGAACTGTTTTATTCCCTTACATGGGCATGTTTCCTGCCCCATTATAAGTCAATGGGAATTTTTGGGTGCCTCTTACACCCCAGGGGTACAACTTACACCCCATTGTGATCCATGTTCTTACAGAGCCTACCACCCTCTTCAAATGTTGTAACCCACATGTTTCTATAAAATCCTCTAGCGGAGCTATGACCTGTCAAAGTTGGGCGCAATGTTAAGTCAATGGGATTTTTCGGGTGGTTTTTTGCCCCCCTTTCAGAATTCCTGCACCCGATCCCTTATAAAAGTCATAGCACACCTCTCCTCAATAATCCGGTCGATTTGAGCCCTCTTTTGTGGGACTACGTTAAACCGTGCGGGACGAGTTACGCGCCGAAAAAGTGTCCAGAAAAAGAATAATAATAACTAGATAGGTACATTTCCTGAAGAAAATGTGAGTGGTGCTTGCCGTGGCAAAATTCTGGGGACCATATATGATTATACTCCAAGCCAAAAGTTAAACGATCCAACTCCCGTGTCTGTACGATGTTCTGATGTGGAGATATAAGGCTGTGTTTATCCGGTTGCTAGGGTACTGTATTTGGTTGCTAGGGAAAAATTTGGCATCCCATAATGATTACACTCTGAGTCACGAGTCATACAGTCCAACCCCCGTGTCTCAACGATGTTCTGGTGCAGAGATATAAGGCTTTGTTTATTCGGTTGCTAGGGTACTGTATTTGGTTGCTAGGGAAAATTTTGACATCCCATAATGATTACACTCTGAGTCACGAGTCAAACGGTCCAACCCCCGTGTCTCTACGATGTTCTGATGCGGAGATATAAGGCTTTGTTTACTCTGTTGCTAGGGTACTGTATTTGGTTGCTAGGGAAAAAATTGGCATCCCATAATGATTACACTCTGATTCACGAGTCAAACGGTCCAACCCCCATGTCTCTACGATGTTCTGATGCGGAGATATAAGGCTTTGTTTACCCTGTTGCTAGGGTACTGTATTTGGTTGCTAGGGAAAAAATTGGCATCCCATAATGATTACACTCTGAGTCACGAGTCAAACGGTCCAACCCCCATGTCTCTACGATGTTCTGATGCTGAGATATAAGGCTTTGTTTACTCTGTTGCTAGGGTACTATATTTGGTTGCTAGGGAAAAAATTGGCATCCCATAATGATTACAATCTGAGTCACGAGTCAAACGGTCCAACCCCCGTGTCTCTACGATGTTCTGATGCTGAGATATAAGGCTTTGTTTACTCTGTTGCTAGGGTACTATATTTGGTTGCTAGGGAAAAAATTGGCAGACCATAATGATTACACCCTGAGTCACGAGTCAAACGGTCCAACCCCCATGTCTCTACGATGTTCTGATGCGGAGATATAAGGCTTTGTTTACTCTGTTGCTAGGGTACTGTATTTGGTTGCTAGGGAAAAAATTGGCATCCACTAGTGATTACACTCCGAGATACGAGTCAAACGGTCCAACCCCCGTGTCTCTACGATGTTCTGATGTGGAGATATAAGGCTTTGTTTACTCTGTTGCTAGGGTACTGTATTTGGTTGCTAGGGAAAAATTGGCATCCCATAATGATTACACTCTGAGTCACGAGTCAAACGGTCCAACCCCCATGTCTCTACGATGTTCTGATGCGGAGATATAAGGCTTTGTTTACTCTGTTGCTAGGGTACTGTATTTGGTTGCTAGGGGCGTGGCTTGGGAGTGGCCAATGATGTGCCCAGTGATTACACTCCGAGTCACAAGTAAAACGGTCCAACCCCGTGTCTCTACAATGTTCTGATGCGGAGATATAAGGCTTTGTTTACTCTGTTGCTAGGGTACTGTATTTGGTTGCTAGGGGCGTGGCTTGGGAGTAGCCAATTATGTGCCCAGTGATTACACTCCGAGTCACAAGTAAAACGATCCAACCCCCGTGTCTCTACGATGTTCTGATGCGGAGATATAAGGCTTTGTTTACTCTGTTGCTAGGGTACTGTATTTGGTTGCTAGGGGCGTGGCTTGGGAGTGGCCAATGATGTGCCCAGTGATTACACTCCGAGTCACAAGTAAAACGGTCCAAACCCCGTGTCTCTACGATGTTCTGATGCGGAGATATAAGGCTTTGTTTATTCGGTTGCTAGGGTGCTCAAATTTGGTTGCTAGGGGCGTGGCTTCGGAGTGGCCAATGATGTGCCCAATTGTTACACCCCTAGTCACAAGTAAAATGGTCCAACCCCCGTTTCTCTACGATGTTCTGATGCCGAGATATAACTGTTTGTATTTTATGTTGCTAGGGTGCTCAAAAGTGGTTGCTAGGGGCGTGGCTTAGTAAGTCTGTAAGGATCCTGAGAGACTGATTGGATGCCTGAGTAAAATGAGCCCACCCCCATGTCTCTATGACACTGTGGTGCAAAGATATCCATCCGGGCATTTTATAATGGCAGTCTATGGTATAGGTTGCTAGGGTGCCCAAAATGGTTGCTATGGTAACCTTACACCCCATTGTGGGGGACGTCCTGACAGAGTCTAGCACCCTCTTCAAATTTAGTAACCCACATGTTTCTATGAAATCCTGGCTTGGACCTATGACCCGTCAAAATTTTTGCAATGGTAAGTCTATGGGATTTTGCCCCATTGACTTTTCATTGGGGCACTTTTGGGCACCTCTTACACCCCAGGGGTACAACTTACACCCCATTGTGATCTATGTTTTTACAGAGCCTACCACCCTCTTCAAATGTTGTAACCCACATGTTTCTACAAAATCCACGAGCGGAGCTATGACCCATCAAAGTTGGGCCCAATGTTAAGTCAATGGGATTTTTGGGGTGGTTTTACGCCCCCCTTTCGGAAATCCTGCACCCGATCCCTTATAAAAGTCATAGCACACCTCTCCTCAATAATCCGGTCGATTTGAGCCCTCTTTCATGGGTCTACAACAAAGCGTGCGGGACGAGTTAATCGCCGAAAAAAGTGTCCGGATGTAAGAATAAAATATAATAATATCCCTGAGCAATAGTAATAGTGATGCTTTGCATAAATGCAAGCACCACTAATAATAACTAGATAGGTACATTTCCTGAAGAAAATGTGAGTGGTGCTTGCCGTGGCAAATTTCAGGGGACAATTTATGATTATACTCCAAGCCAAAAGTAAAACGGTCCAAACCCCGTGTCTCTACGATGTTCTGAAGCAGAGATATAAGGCTTTGTTTACTCTGTTGCTAGGGTACTGTATTTGGTTGCTAGGGAAAAAATTGGCATCCACTAGTGATTACACTCCGAGATACGAGTCAAACGGTCCAACCCCCGTGTCTCTGCGATGTTCTGATGTGGAGATAAAAGGCTTTGTTTACTCTGTTGCTAGGGTAATGTATTTGGTTGCTAGGGAGAAAATTGGCATCCACTAGTGATTACACTCCGAGTCACGAGTCAAACGGTCCAAACCCCGTGTCTCTACGATGTTCTGATGCGGAGATATAAGGCTTTGTTTACTCTGTTGCTAGGGTACTGTATTTGGTTGCTAGGGAAAAAAATGGCATCCACTAGTGATTACCCTCCGAGTCACTAGTCAAACGGTCCAACCCCCGTGTCTCTACGATGTTCTGATACGGAGATATAAGGCTTTGTTTACTCTGTTGCTAGGGTACTGTATTTGGTTGCTAGGGAAAAAAAATTGCATCCACTAGTGATTACCCTCCGAGTCATGAGTCAAACGGTCCAACCCCCGTGTCTCTACGATGTTCTGATGCGGAGATATAAGGCTTTGTTTACTCTGTTGCTAGGGTACTGTATTTGGTTGCTAGGGAAAAAAATGGCATCCACTAGTGATTACCCTCCGAGTCACGAGTCAAACGGTCCAAACCCCATGTCTCTACGATGTTCTGATGCGGAGATATAAGGCTTTGTTTACTCTGTTGCTAGGGTACTGTATTTGGTTGCTAGGGAAAAAAATGGCATCCACTAGTGATTACCCTCCGAGTCACGAGTCAAACGGTCCAACCCCCATGTCTCTACGATGTTCTGATGTGGAGATATAAGGCTTTGTTTACTCTGTTGCTAGGGTACTGTATTTGGTTGCTAGGGGCGTGGCTTGGGAGTGGCCAATGATGTGCCCAGTGATTACACTCCGAGTCACAAGTAAAACGGTCCAACCCCCGTGTCTCTACGATGTTCTGATGCGGAGATATAAGGCTTTGTTTACTCTGTTGCTAGGGTACTGTATTTGGTTGCTAGGGGCGTGGCTTGGGAGTGGCCAATTATGTGCCCAGTGATTACGCTCCGAGTCACAAGTAAAACGGTCCAACCCCCGTGTCTCTACGATGTTCTGATGCGGAGATATAAGGCTTTGTTTACTCTGTTGCTAGGGTACTGTATTTGGTTGCTAGGGGCGTGGCTTGGGAGTGGCCAATGATGTGCCCAGTGATTACACTCCGAGTCACAAGTAAAACGGTCCAAACCCCGTGTCTCTACGATGTTCTGATGCGGAGATATAAGGCTTTGTTTATTCGGTTGCTAGGGTGCTCAAATTTGGTTGCTAGGGGCGTGGCTCGGGAGTGGCCAATGATGTGCCCAATTGTTACACCCCTAGTCACAAGTAAAACGGTCCAACCCCCGTGTCTCTACGATGTTCTGATGCCGAGATATAACTGTTTGTATTTTATGTTGCTAGGGTGCTCAAAAGTGGTTGCTAGGGGCGTGGCTTAGTAAGTCTGTAAGGATCCTGAGAGACTGATTGGATGCCTGAGTAAAATGAGCCCACCCCCATGTCTCTATGACACTGTGGTGCAAAGATATCCATCCGGGCATTTTATAATGGCAGTCTATGGTATAGGTTGCTAGGGTGCCCAAAATGGTTGCTATGGTAACCTTACACCCCATTGTGGGGGACGTCCTGACAGAGTCTAGCACCCTCTTCAAATTTAGTAACCCACATGTTTCTATGAAATCCTGGCTCGGACCTATGACCCGTCAAAATTTTTGCAATGGTAAGTCTATGGGATTTTGCCCCATTGACTTTTCATTGGGGCACGTTTGGGCACCTCTTACACCCCAGGGGTACAACTTACACCCCATTTTGATCCATGTTCTTACAGAGCCTACCACCCTCTTCAAATGTTGTAACCCACAAGTTTCTACAAAATCCTCGAGCGGAGCTATGACTCGTCAAAGTTGGGCGCAATGTTAAGTCAATGGGATTTTTTGGGTGGTTTCTCGCCCCCCTTTCGGAAATCCTGCACCCGATCGCTTATAAAAGTCATAGCACACCTCTCCTCAATAAGCCGGTCGATTTGAGCCCTAATTTATGGGTCTACGACAAAGCGTGCGGGAAGAGTTACGCGCCGAAAAAGTGTCCAGAAAAAGAATAATAATAACTAGATAGGTACATTTCCTGAAGAAAATGTGAGTGGTGCTTGCCGTGGCAAAATTCTCGGGACAATATATGATTATACTCCAACCCAAAAGTAAAACGTTCCAACCCCCGTGTCTCTATGATGTTCTGATGCGGAGATATAAGGCTTTGTTTACTCTGTTGCTAGGGTACTGTATTTGGTTGCTAGGGAAAAAATGGCATCCACTAGTGATTACCCTCCGAGTCACGAGTCAAACGGTCCAAACCCCGTGTCTCTACGATGTTCTGATGCGGAGATATAAGGCTTTGTTTACTCTGTTGCTAGGGTACTGTATTTGGTTGCTAGGGAAAAAAATGGCATCCACTAGTGATTACCCTCCGAGTCACGAGTCAAACGGTCCAACCCCCGTGTCTCTACGATGTTCTGATGCGGAGATATAAGGCTTTGTTTACTCTGTTGCTAGGGTACTGTATTTGGTTGCTAGGGAAAAAAATGGCATCCACTAGTGATTACCCTCCGAGTCATGAGTCAAACGGTCCAACCCCCGTGTCTCTACGATGTTCTGATGCGGAGATATAAGGCTTTGTTTACTCTGTTGCTAGGGTACTGTATTTGGTTGCTAGGGAAAAAAATGGCATCCACTAGTGCTTACCCTCCGAGTCATGAGTCAAACGGTCCAACCCCCATGTCTCTACGATGTTCTGATGTGGAGATATAAGGCTTTGTTTACTCTGTTGCTAGGGTACTGTATTTGGTTGCTAGGGAAAAAATTGGCATCCACTAGTGATTACCCTCCGAGTCACGAGTCAAACGGTCCAAACCCCATGTCTCTACGATGTTCTGATGCGGAGATATAAGGCTTTGTTTACTCTGTTGCTAGGGTACTGTATTTGGTTGCTAGGGAAAAAAATGGCATCCACTAGTGATTACCCTCCGAGTCACGAGTCAAACGGTCCAAACCCCGTGTCTCTACGATGTTCTGATGCGGAGATATAAGGCTTTGTTTATTCGGTTGCTAGGGTGCTCAAATTTGGTTGCTAGGGGCGTGGCTTGGGAGTGGCCAATGATGTGCCCAATTGTTACACCCCTAGTCACAAGTAAAACGGCCCAACCCCCGTGTCTCTACGATGTTCTGATGCCGAGATATAACTGTTTGAATTTTATGTTGCTAGGGTGCTCAAAAGTGGTTGCTAGGGGCGTGGCTTAGTTAGTCTTTAAGGATCCTGAGAGACTGATTGGATGCCTGAGTAAAATGAGCCCACCCCCATGTCTCTATGACACTGTGGTGCAAAGATATCCATCTGGGCATTTTATAATGGCAGTCTATGGGATAGGTTGCTAGGGTGCCCAAAATGGTTGCTAGGGTAACCTTACACCCCATTGTGGGGGACGTCCTGACAGAGTCTAGCACCCCCTTCAAATTTAGTGACCCACATGTTTCTACGAAATCCTCGCTCGGACCTGTGACCCGTCAAAGATTTTACAATGTTAAGTCTATGGGATTTTCCCCCATTGACTTTTCATTGGGGCACTTTTGGGCGCCTCTTACACCCCGGGGGTACAACTTACACCCCAATGTGATGTATGTTCTTAAAGAGCCTACCACCCTCTTCAAATGTTGTAACGCACATGTTTCTACAAAATCCTCGAGCGGAGCTATGACTCGTCAAAGTTGGGCGCAATGTTAAGTCAATGGGATTTTTCGGGTGGTTTTTCGCCCCCCTTTCGGAAATCCTGCACCCGATCGCTAATAAAAGTCATAGCACACCTCTCCTCAATAAGCCGGTCGATTTGAGCCCTATTTCATGGGTCTACGACAAACCGTGCGGGACGAGTTACGCGCCGAAAAAAGTGTCCAGAAAAAGAAGAATAATAATAACTAGATAGGTACATTTCCTGAAGAAAATGTGAGTGGTGCTTGCCGTGGCAAATTTCGGGGGACAATATATGATTATACTCCAAGCCAAAAGTAAAACAATTCAACCCACATGTCTCTACGATATTCTGATGCGAAGATATAAGGCTTTGTTTATTCGGTTGCTAGGGTACTGTATTTGGTTGCTAGGGAGAAAATTGGCATCCACTAGTGATTACACTCCGAGTCACGAGTCAAACGGTCAAACCCCCGTGTCTCTACAATGTTCTGATGCGGAGATATAAGGCTTTGTTTACTCTGTTGCTAGGGTACTGTATTTGGTTGCTAGGGAAAAAATTGGCATCCACTAGTGATTACACTCCGAGATACGAGTCAAACGGTCCAACCCCCGTGTCTCTGCGATGTTCTGATGTGGAGATAAAAGGCTTTGTTTACTCTGTTGCTAGGGTAATGTATTTGGTTGCTAGGGAGAAAATTGGCATCCACTAGTGATTACACTCCGAGTCACGAGTCAAACGATCCAACCCCCGTGTCTCTACGATGTTCTGATGCGGAGATATAAGGCTTTGTTTACTCTGTTGCTAGGGTACTGTATTTGGTTGCTAGGGAAAAAAATGGCATCCACTAGTGATTACCCTCCGAGTCACGAGTCAAACGGTCCAACCCCCGTGTCTCTACGATGTTCTGATGCGGTGATATAAGGCTTTGTTTACTCTGTTGCTAGGGTACTGTATTTGGTTGCTAGGGAAAAAAATTGCATCCACTAGTGATTACCCTCCGAGTCATGAGTCAAACGGTCCAACCCCCGTGTCTCTACGATGTTCTGATGCGGAGATATAAGGCTTTGTTTACTCTGTTGCTAGGGTACTGTATTTGGTTGCTAGGGAAAAAAATGGCATCCACTAGTGATTACCCTCCGAGTCACGAGTCAAACGGTCCAAACCCCGTGTCTCTACGATGTTCTGATGCGGAGATATAAGGCTTTGTTTACTCTGTTGCTAGGGTACTGTATTTGGTTGCTAGGGAAAAAAATGGCATCCACTAGTGATTACCCTCCGAGTCATGAGTCAAATGGTCCAACCCCCGTGTCTCTACGATGTTCTGATGTGGAGATATAAGGCTTTGTTTACTCTGTTGCTAGGGTACTGTATTTGGTTGCTAGGGAAAAAAATGGCATCCACTAGTGATTACCCTCCGAGTCACGAGTCAAACGGTCCAAACCCCGTGTCTCTACGATGTTCTGATGTGGAGATATAAGGCTTTGTTTACTCTGTTGCTAGGGTACTGTATTTGGTTGCTAGGGGCGTGGCTTGGGAGTGGCCAATGATGTGCCCAGTGATTACACTCCGAGTCACAAGTAAAACGGTCCAACCCCCGTGTCTCTACAATGTTCTGATGCGGAGATATAAGGCTTTGTTTACTCTGTTGCTAGGGTACTGTATTTGGTTGCTAGGGGCGTGGCTTGGGAGTGGCCAATGATGTGCCCAGTGATTACACTCCGAGTCACAAGTAAAACGGTCCAAACTCCGTGTCTCTACGATGTTCTGATGCGGAAATATAAGGCTTTGTTTATTCGGTTGCTAGGGTGCTCAAATTTGGTTGCTAGGGGCGTGGCTTGGGAGTGGCCAATGATGTGCCCAATTGTTACACCCCTAGTCACAAGTAAAACGGTCCAACCCCTGTGTCTCTACGATGTTCTGATGCGGAGATATAAGGCTTTGTTTACTCTGTTGCTAGGGTACTGTATTTGGTTGCTAGGGGCGTGGCTTGGGAGTGGCCAATGATTTGCCCAGTGATTACACTCCGAGTCACAAGTAAAACGGTCCAAACCCCGTGTCTCTACGATGTTCTGATGCGGAGATATAAGGCTTTGTTTATTCGGTTGCTAGGGTGCTCAAATTTGGTTGCTAGGGGCGTGGCTTGGGAGTGGCCAATGATGTGCCCAATTGTTACACCCCTAGTCACAAGTAAAACGGTCCAACCCCCGTGTCTCTACGATGTTCTGATGCGGAGATATAAGGCTTTGTTTACTCTGTTGCTAGGGTACTGTATTTGGTTGCTAGGGGCGTGGCTTGGGAGTGGCCAATGATGTGCCCAATTGTTACACCCCTAGTCACAAGTAAAACGGTCCAACCCCCGTGTCTCTACGATGTTCTGATGCCGAGATATAACTGTTTGTATTTTATGTTGCTAGGGTGCTCAAAAGTGGTTGCTAGGGGCGTGGCTTAGTAAGTCTGTAAGGATCCTGAGAGACTGATTGGATGCCTGAGTAAAATGAGCCCACCCCCATGTCTCTATGACACTGTGGTGCAAAGATATCCATCCGGGCATTTTATAATGGCAGTCTATGGTATAGGTTGCTAGGGTGCCCAAAATGGTTGCTATGGTAACCTTACACCCCATTGTGGGGGACGTCCTGACAGAGTCTAGCACCCTCTTCAAATTTAGTAACCCACATGTTTCTATGAAATCCTGGCTCGGACCTATGACCCGTCAAAATTTTTGCAATGGTAAGTCTATGGGATTTTGCCCCATTGACTTTTCATTGGGGCACTTTTGGGCACCTCTTACACCCCAGGGGTAAGACTTACACCCCATTGTGATCCATGTTCTTACAGAGCCTACCACCCTCTTCAAATGTTGTAACCCACATGTTTCTACAAAATCCTCGAGCGGAGCTATGACTCATCAAAGTTGGGCGCAATGTTAAGTCAATGGGATTTTTTGGGTGGTTTTTCGCCCCCCTTTCGGAAATCCTGCACCCGATCGCTTATAAAAGTCATAGCACACCTCTCCTCAATAAGCCGGTCGATTTGAGCCCTAATTTATGGGTCTACGACAAAGCGTGCGGGACGAGTTACGCGCCGAAAAAGTGTCCAGAAAAAGAATAATAATAATAATAACTAGATAGAAAAGTTTGAAGACAAACTTTATGTTGGCTTGACAAAGCCTAGCCTGAACGTTTAAAACAGATTGAGAGAAATTTAAAACAAGTTTAGTTTAGTATTATAACTTTCCGTAAACATGATACCAAAAGTTACCATGTTAGCATGTTTAGCACTAAGTTAGCATGATGCTAACATGAATTAGCATGAAACTAGCATGATGCTAACATGAATTAGCATGAAGCTAACATGAATTAGCATGAAGCTAGCATGATGCTAACATGAATTAGCATGAAGCTAGCATGATGCTAACATGAATTAGCATGAAGCTAGCATGATGCTAACATGAATTAGCATGAAGCTAGCATGATGCTAACATGAATTAGCATGAAGCTAGCATGATGCTAACATGAATTAGCATGAAGCTAGCATGATGCTAACATGAATTAGCATGAAGCTAGCATGATGCTAACATGAATTAGCATGAAGCTAGCATGATGTTAACATGAATTAGCATGAAGCTAGCATGATGCTAACATGAATTAGCATGAAGCTAGCATGATGCTAACATGAATAAGCATGAAGCTAGCATGATGCTAACATGAATAAGCATGAAGCTAGCATGATGCTAACATGAATTAGCATGAAGCTAACATGATGCTAACATGAATTAGCATGAAGCTAGCATGATGCTAACATGAATTAGCATGAAGCTAGCATGATGTTAACCTGAATTAGCATGAAGCTAGCATGATGTTAACCTGAATTAGCATGAAGCTAGCATGATGCTAACATGAATTAGCATGAAGCTAGCATGATGCTAACATGAATTAGCATGAAGCTAGCATGATGCTAACATGAATTAGCATGAAGCTAGCATGATGCTAACATGAATTAGCATGAAGCTAGCATGATGCTAACATGAATTAGCATGAAGCTAGCATGATGCTAACATGAATTAGCATGAAGCTAGCATGATGCTAACATGAATTAGCATGAAGCTAGCATGATGCTAACATGAATTAGCATGAAGCTAGCATGATGCTAACATGAATTAGCATGAAGCTAGCATGATGCTAGCATGATTAGCAGGAAGCTAGCATGATTAGCACGAAGCTAACATGAATTAGCATGAAGCTAGCACGACGCTAACATGAATTAGCATGAAGCTAGCACGACGCTAACATGAATTAGCATGAAGCTAGCACGACGATAACATGAATTAGCATGAAGCTAGCACGACGATAACATGAATTAGCATGAAGCTAGCACAATGCTAACATGAATTAGCATGAAGCTAGCACAATGCTAACATGAATTAGCATGAAGCTAGCACGATGCTAACATGAATTAGCATGAAGCTAGCACGATGCTAACATGAATTAGCATGAAGCTAGCACGATGCTAACATGAATTAGCATGAAGCTAGCACGATGCTAACATGAATTAGCATGAAGCTAGCACGAAGCTAACATGAATTAGCATGAAGCTAGCACGAAGCTAACATGAATTAGCATGAAGCTAGCACAAAGCTAACATGAATTAGCATGAAGCTAGCACGATGCTAACATGAATTAGCATGAAGCTAGCACGATGCTAACATGAATTAGCATGAAGCTAACACGATGCTAACATGAATTAGCATGAAGCTAGCACGATGCTAACATGAATTAGCATGAAGCTAGCACGAAGCTAACATGAATTAGCATGAAGCTAGCACGATGCTAACATGAATTAGCATGAAGTTAGCACGATGCTAACATGAATTAGTATGAAGCTAGCATGATGCTAACATGATTAGCATGAAGTTAGCAAGATTTATTATGAAATTAGCATAACGCTAGCACGAAACTAGCATGAAGCTAGTATGACTTAGCATGGAGCTAGCATAAGGCTAACATGACCAAAAGACCCAACCCCCATGTCTCTATGATGTTCGGATCCAGAGATATAAGGCTTTGTTTATTATGTTGCTAGGGTGCTCATATTTGGTTGCTAGGGGCGTGGCTTAATACCTCAATAAGAATCCTCCGAGACTGATTGGATGCCTGAGTAAAATGAGCCCACCCCCATGTCTCTGTGACACTGTGCTGCAAAGATATCCATCTGGGCATTTTATAATGGCAGTCTATGGGATATGTTGCTAGGGTGCCCAAAAATGGTTGCTAGGGGCGTGGCTTAATAGCTATGGGGCGATCCTGAGAGACTGATTGGATGCCTGACTAAATTGAGCCCACCCCCATGTCTCTACGACACTCTAAAGTGAAGATATTCCATCTGGGACGCTTTTATTCCCTTATATGGGCATGTTCCCTGCCCCATTATAAGTCAATGGGGAAATTTGGGTGCCCCTTACACCCCAGGGGTACAGCTTACACCCCATTGTGATGTATGTTCTTACAGAGCCTGCCAGCCTCTTCAAATGTGGTAACCCACAAGTTTCTACAAATTTCTCGCTTGCAGCTATGACCCGTCAAAGTTTGTCGCAATGTTAAGTCAATGGAAAATTTGGGGTGTTTGAGCGCCCCGTTTAGGAATTCGGTAGGTCCCATCAGTTAGAAAAGTCATAGCAACAATCTACGTACCAGTCTTAAAAGTTTTGTAAAGTTTTGTGGGTGTAGCTTGAAAGCTCTAGGAGGAGTTACTGTGAGAAAAAGTTTGTACCAGAAGAATAATAATAATAATAATAATAATAATAATAATAATAAGCTTAGATACAACAACAGTATGTTGGCTTTGTCAAGCCAACATAATAACTAGATATTAAAGTTTGAAGACAAACTTTATGTTGGCTTGAAAAAGCGTAGCCTGAACGTTTAAAACGGTTTGACAGAAGTTTAGTTTAGTAGGCTATCTGGCTGTTGGTATGTTTAGGTATGAAGGTAGCATGATTTAGCATGATTTATCATGAAGCCAACATGATAAACATGAAGCTAGGATGATTAGCATGATGCTAGCATGATTAACATGAAGCTAGCATGATGCTAGCATGATTAGCATGAAGTTAGCATGATTAGCATGAAGCTAGCATGATGCTAACATGATTAGCATGAAGCTAGCATGATGTTAGCATGATTAGCATGAAGCTAGCATGATGTTAACATGATTAGCATAAAGCTAGCATGATGCTAGCATGATTAGCATGAAGCTAGCATGATTAGCATGATGTTAGCATGATGCTAGCATGATTAGCATGAAGCTAGCATGATGTTAGCATGATTAACATTAAGCTAACATGATGTTAGCATGATTAGCATGAAGCTAGCATGATGCTAGCATGATTAGCATGATGCTAGCATGATGTTAGCATGAAGCTAACATGAAGCTAACATGATGTAAGCATGATTAGCATGAAGCTAGCATGATGCTAGCATGATTAGCATGAAGCTAGCATGATGCTAGCATGATTAGAATGAAGCTAGCATGATGCTAGCATGATTAGCATGATTAACATGAAGCTAGCATGATGCTAGCATGATTAGCATGAAGCTAGCATGATGATAGCATGATTAGCATGAAGCTAGCATGATGCTAGCATGATTAGCATGAAGCTAGCATGATGTTAGCATGATTAGCATGAAGCTAGCATGATTAGCATAAAGCTAGCATGTTGCTAGCATGATTAGCATGAAACTAGCATGATGTTAACATGATTAGCATGAAGCTAGCATGATGCTAGCATGATTAGCATGAAGCTAGCATAATGCTAGCATAAAGCTAGCATGTTGCTAGCATGATTAGCATGAAGCTAACATGATGCTAGCATGATTAGCATGATGCTAGCATGATTAGCATGAAGCTAGCATGAAGTTAGCATGATGATAGCATGATTAGCATGAAGCTAGCATGTTGCTAGCATGATTAGCATGATGGTAGCATGATTAGCATAAAGCTAGCATGATGCTAGCATGATTAACATGAAGCTAGCATGATGCTAGCATGATTAGCATGAAGCTAGCATAATGCTAGCATAAAGCTAGCATGTTGCTAGCATGATTAGCATGAAGCTACCATGATGCTAGCATGATTAGCATGAAGCTAGCATGAAGCTAGCATGATTAGCATGAAGCTAACATGATTGTAGCATGATTAGCATGAAGCTAGCATAATTAGCATGAAGCTAACATGATGTTAGCATGATTAGCATGATTAGCATGAAGCTAACATGATTGTAGCATGATTAGCATGAAGCTAGCATGATGGTAGCATGATTAGCATGAAGCTAGCATGAAGTTAGCATGATGGTAGCATGATTAGCATGAAGCTAGCATGTTGCTAGCATGATTAGCATGATGCTAGCATGATTAGCATAAAGCTAGCATGTTGTTAGCATGATTAGCATGAAGCTAGCATGATGTTAGCATGATTAGCATGAAGCTAGCATGAAGCTAGCATGATGATAGCATGATTAGCATGAAGATAGCATGTTGCTAGCATGATTAGCATGATGGTAGCATGATTAGCATAAAGTTAGCATGTTGCTAGCATGATTCTAGCATGATTAGCATGAAGCTAGCATGATTCTAGCATGATTAGCATAAAGTTAGCATGATTCTAGCATGATTAGCATGAAGCTAGCATGATGTTAGCATGATTAGCATGAAGGTAGCATGAGGCTAGCATGATTAGCATGAAGTAAGCATGAGGTTAACATGATTAGCATGAAGCTAGCATGATTTAACGTGAAGCTAGCATGATTAGCATGATGCTAACATGATTAGCATAACGCTAACACTATTTCGCGTGCAGCTAACAAGATTTAACATGAAGTTAGCATGATTTAGCATGAAGTTAGCAAGATTTATTATGAAATTAGCATTAAGCTAGCATGAAACTAGCATGAAGCTAGTATGACTTAGCATGGAGCTAGCTTGAAGCTAACATGACCCAAAGACCCAACCCCCATGTCTCTATGATGTTCAGACCAAGAGATATAAGGCTTTGTTTATTATGTTGCTAGGGTGCTCAAATTTGGTTGCTAGGGGCGTGGCTTAATGCCTCAATAAGAATCCTATTAAGACTGATTGGATGCCTGAGTAAAATGAGCCCACCCCTATGTCTCTGTGACACTCTGGTGTAAAGATATCCATCTGGGCTTTTTATAATGGTAGTCTATGGGAGATGTTGCTAGGGTACCCAAAATTGTTGCTAGGGGCGTGGCTAAATAGCTTTGGGGCGATCCTAAGAGACTGATTGGATGACTGAGTAAAATGAGCCCACCCCCATGTCTCTACGACACTCTAAAGTAAAGATATTCCATCTGGGACGCTTTTATTCCCTTATATGGGCATGTTCCCTGCCCCATTATAAGTCAATGGGAAATTTTGGGGGCCTCTTACACCCCAGGGGTAGAGCTTACACCCCATTGTGATGTATGTTCTTACAGAGCCTGTCAGCCACCTTAAATGTGGTAAGCCACAAGTTTCTACAAGTTTTTCACTCACAGCTATGACCCGTCAAAGTTTGTCTCAATGTTAAGTCAATGGAAATTTTGGGGTGTTCGAGACCCCCGTTTAGGAATTCGGAAGGTCCCATCAGTTAGAAAAGATATAGCACACTAAGTCAGACCAGTCTGAAGGTCTGTGGAAAATTTGGTGCATGTAGCTTGAAAGCCCTAGGACGAGTTAGTTGCCGAAATTTTGGGGGGAGAAAAAGAATAATAATAATAAGTTTAATAGCAATAACAATATATTGGCTTTTTCAAAGCCAACATAACTAGATAGGTACATTTCCTGAAGAAAATGTGAGTGGTGCTTGCCGTGGCAAATTTCGGGGGACAATATATGATTATACTCCAAGCCAAAAGTAAAACAATTCAACCCACATGTCTCTACGATATTCTGATGCGAAGATATAAGGCTTTGTTTATTCGGTTGCTAGGGTACTGTATTTGGTTGCTAGGGAAAAAAATTGCATCCACTAGTGATTACCCTCCGAGTCACGAGTCAAACGGTCCAACCCCCGTGTCTCTACGATGTTCTGATGCAGAGATATAAGGCTTTGTTTACTCTGTTGCTAGGGTACTGTATTTGGTTGCTAGGGAAAAAATGGCATCCACTAGTGATTACCCTCCGAGTCACGAGTCAAACAGTCCAAACCCCATGTCTCTACGATGTTCTGATGCGGAGATATAAGGCTTTGTTTACTCTGTTGCTAGGGTACTGTATTTGGTTGCTAGGGAAAAAAATGGCATCCACTAGTGATTACCCTCCGAGTCATGAGTCAAACGGTCCAACCCCCATGTCTCTACGATGTTCTGATGTGGAGATATAAGGCTTTGTTTACTCTGTTGCTAGGGTACTGTATTTGGTTGCTAGGGGCGTGGCTTGGGAGTGGCCAATGATGTGCCCAGTGATTACACTCCGAGTCACAAGTAAAACGGTCCAACCCCCGTGTCTCTACGATGTTCTGATGCGGAGATATAAGGCTTTGTTTACTCTGTTGCTAGGGTACTGTATTTGGTTGCTAGGGGCGTGGCTTGGGAGTGGCCAATTATGTGCCCAGTGATTACACTCCGAGTCACAAGTAAAACGGTCCAACCCCCGTGTCTCTACGATGTTCTGATGCGGAGATATAAGGCTTTGTTTACTCTGTTGCTAGGGTACTGTATTTGGTTGCTAGGGGCGTGGCTTGGGAGTGGCCAATGATGTGCCCAGTGATTACACTCCGAGTCACAAGTAAAACGGTCCAAACCCCGTGTCTCTACGATGTTCTGATGCGGAGATATAAGGCTTTGTTTATTCGGTTGCTAGGGTGCTCAAATTTGGTTGCTAGGGGCGTGGCTTGGGAGTGGCCAATGATGTGCCCAATTGTTACACCCCTAGTCACAAGTAAAACGGTCCAACCCCCGTGTCTCTACGATGTTCTGATGCCGAGATATAACTGTTTGTATTTTATGTTGCTAGGGTGCTCAAAAGTGGTTGCTAGGGGCGTGGCTTAGTAAGTCTGTAAGGATCCTGAGCGACTGATTGGATGCCTGAGTAAAATGAGCCCACCCCCATGTCTCTATGACACTGTGGTGCAAAGATATCCATCCGGGCATTTTATAATGGCAGTCTATGGTATAGGTTGCTAGGGTGCCCAAAATGGTTGCTATGGTAACCTTACACCCCATTGTGGGGGACGTCCTGACAGAGTCTAGCACCCTCTTCAAATTTAGTAACCCACATGTTTCTATGAAATCCTGGCTTGGACCTATGACCCGTCAAAATTTTTGCAATGGTAAGTCTATGGGATTTTGCCCCATTGACTTTTCATTGGGGCACTTTTGGGCACCTCTTACACCCCAGGGGTACAACTTACACCCCATTGTGATCCATGTTCTTACAGAGCCTACCACCCTCTTCAAATGTTGTAACCCACATGTTTCTACAAAATCCTCGAGCGGAGCTATGACTCGTCAAAGTTGGGCGCAATGTTAAGTCAATGGGATTTTTTGGGTGGTTTTTCGCCCCCCTTTCGGAAATCCTGCACCCGATCGCTTATAAAAGTCATAGCACACCTCTCCTCAATAAGCCGGTCGATTTGAGCCCTAATTTATGGGTCTACGACAAAGCGTGCGGGACGAGTTACGCGCCGAAAAAGTGTCCAGAAAAAGAATAATAATAACTAGATAGGTACATTTCCTGAAGAAAATGTGAAGTGGTGCTTGCCGTGGCAAATTTCGGGGGACAATATATGATTATACTCCAAGCCAAAAGTAAAACAATTCAACCCACATATCTCTACGATATTCTGATGCGAAGATATAAGGCTTTGTTTATTCGGTTGCTAGGGTACTGTATTTGGTTGCTAGGGAGAAAATTGGCATCCACTAGTGATTACACTCCGAGTCACGAGTCAAACGGTCAAACCCCCGTGTCTCTACGATGTTCTGATGCGGAGATATAAGGCTTTGTTTACTCTGTTGCTAGGGTACTGTATTTGGTTGCTAGGGAAAAAATTGGCATCCACTAGTGATTACACTCCGAGATACGAGTCAAACGGTCCAAACCCCGTGTCTCTGCGATGTTCTGATGCGGAGATATAAGGGTTTGTTTACTCTGTTGCTAGGGTACTGTATTTGGTTGCTAGGGAAAAAAATTGCATCCACTAGTGATTACCCTCCGAGTCACGAGTCAAACGGTCCAAACCCCATGTCTCTACGATGTTCTGATGCGGAGATATAAGGCTTTGTTTACTCTGTTGCTAGGGTACTGTATTTGGTTGCTAGGGAAAAAATTGCATCCACTAGTGATTACCCTCCGAGTCACGAGTCAAACGGTCCAACCCCCATGTCTCTACGATGTTCTGATGTGGAGATATAAGGCTTTGTTTACTCTGTTGCTAGGGTACTGTATTTGGTTGCTAGGGAAAAAAATGGCATCCACTAGTGATTACCCTCCGAGTCGTGAGTCAAACGGTCCAACCCCCATGTCTCTACGATGTTCTGATGTGGAGATATAAGGCTTTGTTTACTCTGTTGCTAGGGTACTGTATTTGGTTGCTAGGGGCGTGGCTTGGGAGTGGCCAATGATGTGCCCAGTGATTACACTCCGAGTCACAAGTAAAACGGTCCAACCCCCGTGTCTCTACGATGTTCTGATGCGGAGATATAAGGCTTTGTTTACTCTGTTGCTAGGGTACTGTATTTGGTTGCTAGGGGCGTGGCTTGGGAGTGGCCAATTATGTGCCCAGTGATTACACTCCGAGTCACAAGTAAAACGGTCCAACCCCCGTGTCTCTACGATGTTCTGATGCGGAGATATAAGGCTTTGTTTACTCTGTTGCTAGGGTACTGTATTTGGTTGCTAGGGGCGTGGCTTGGGAGTGGCCAATGATGTGCCCAGTGATTACACTCCGAGTCACAAGTAAAACGGTCCAAACCCCGTGTCTCTACGATGTTCTGATGCGGAGATATAAGGCTTTGTTTATTCGGTTGCTAGGGTGCTCAAATTTGGTTGCTAGGGGCGTGGCTTGGGAGTGGCCAATGATGTGCCCAATTGTTACACCCTAGTCACAAGTAAAACGGTCCAACCCCCGTGTCTCTACGATGTTCTGATGCCGAGATATAACTGTTTGTATTTTATGTTGCTAGGGTGCTCAAAAGTGGTTGCTAGGGGCGTGGCTTAGTAAGTCTGTAAGGATCCTGAGAGACTGATTGGATGCCTGAGTAAAATGAGCCCACCCCCATGTCTCTATGACACTGTGGTGCAAAGATATCCATCCGGGCATTTTATAATGGCAGTCTATGGTATAGGTTGCTAGGGTGCCCAAAATGGTTGCTATGGTAACCTTACACCCCATTGTGGGGGACGTCCTGACAGAGTCTAGCACCCTCTTCAAATTTAGTAACCCACATGTTTCTATGAAATCCTGGCTCGGACCTATGACCCGTCAAAATTTTTGCAATGGTAAGTCTATGGGATTTTGGCCTATTGACTTTTCATTGGGGCACTTTTGGGCACCTCTTACACCCCAGGGGTACAACTTACACCCCATTGTGATCCATGTTCTTACAGAGCCTACCACCCTCTTCAAATGTTGTAACCCACATGTTTCAACAAAATCCTCGAGCGGAGCTATGACTCGTCAAAGTTGGGCGCAATGTTAAGTCAATGGGATTTTTCGGGTGGTTTTTCGCCCCCCTTTCGGAAATCCTGCCCCCGATCGCTTATAAAAGTCATAGCACACCTCTCCTCAATAAGCCGGTCGATTTGAGCCCTAATTTATGGGTCTACGACAAAGCGTGCGGGACGAGTTACGCGCCGAAAAAGTGTCCAGAAAAAGAAGAATAATAATAATAACTAGATAGGTACATTTCCTGAAGAAAATGTGAGTGGTGCTTGCCGTGGCAAATTTCGGGGGATAATTTATGATTATACTCCAAGCCAAAAGTAAAACGGTCCAACCCCTGTGTCTCTACGATGTTCTGATGCAGAGATATAAGGCTTTGTTTACTCTGTTGCTAGGGTACTGTATTTGGTTGCTAGGGAAAAAAATGGCATCCACTAGTGATTACCCTCCGAGTCATGAGTCAAACGGTCCAACCCCCGTGTCTCTACGATGTTCTGATGCGGAGATATAAGGCTTTGTTTACTCTGTTGCTAGGGTACTGTATTTGGTTGCTAGGGAAAAAAATGGCATCCACTAGTGATTACCCTCCGAGTCATGAGTCAAACGGTCCAACCCCCGTGTCTCTACGATGTTCTGATGCGGAGATATAAGGCTTTGTTTACTCTGTTGCTAGGGTACTGTATTTGGTTGCTAGGGAAAAAAATGGGATCCACTAGTGATTACCCTCCGAGTCACGAGTCAAACGGTCCAAACCCCATGTCTCTACGATGTTCTGATGCGGAGATATAAGGCTTTGTTTACTCTGTTGCTAGGGTACTGTATTTGGTTGCTAGGGAAAAAAATGGCATCCACTAGTGATTACCCTCCGAGTCATGAGTCAAACGGTCCAACCCCCGTGTCTCTACGATGTTCTGATGCGGAGATATAAGGCTTTGTTTACTCTGTTGCTAGGGTACTGTATTTGGTTGCTAAGGGAAAAAATGGCATCCACTAGTGATTACCCTCCGAGTCACGAGTCAAACGATCCAACCCCCGTGTCTCTACGATGTTCTGATGCGGAGATATAAGGCTTTGTTTACTCTGTTGCTAGGGTACTGTATTTGGTTGCTAGGGGAAAAAATGGCATCCACTAGTGATTACCCTCCGAGTCACGAGTCAAACGGTCCAAACCCCATGTCTCTACGATGTTCTGATGCGGAGATATAAGGCTTTGTTTACTCTGTTGCTAGGGTACTGTATTTGGTTGCTAGGGGAAAAAATGGCATCCACTAGTGATTACCCTCCGAGTCACGAGTCAAATGGTCCAAACCCCGTGTCTTTACGATGTTCTGATGCGGAGATATAAGGCTTTGTTTACTCTGTTGCTAGGGTACTGTATTTGGTTGCTAGGGGAAAAAATGGCATCCACTAGTGATTACCCTCCGAGTCACGAGTCAAACGATCCAACCCCCGTGTCTCTACGATGTTCTGATGCGGAGATATAAGGCTTTGTTTACTCTGTTGCTAGGGTACTGTATTTGGTTGCTAGGGGAAAAAATGGCATCCACTAGTGATTACCCTCCGAGTCACGAGTCAAATGGTCCAAACCCCGTGTCTTTACGATGTTCTGATGCGGAGATATAAGGCTTTGTTTACTCTGTTGCTAGGGTACTGTATTTGGTTGCTAGGGAAAAAAATGGCATCCACTAGTGATTACCCTCCGAGTCATGAGTCAAACGGTCCAACCCCCATGTCTCTACGATGTTCTGATGCGGAGATATAAGGCTTTGTTTACTCTGTTGCTAGGGTACTGTATTTGGTTGCTAGGGAAAAAAATGGCATCCACTAGTGATTACCCTCCGAGTCACGAGTCAAACGGTCCAAGCCCCATGTCTCTACGATGTTCTGATGCGGAGATATAAGGCTTTGTTTACTCTGTTGCTAGGGTACTGTATTTGGTTGCTAGGGAAAAAAATGGCATCCACTAGTGATTACCCTCCGAGTCATGAGTCAAACGGTCCAACCCCCATGTCTCTACGATGTTCTGATGCGGAGATATAAGGCTTTGTTTACTCTGTTGCTAGGGTACTGTATTTGGTTGCTAGGGGCGTGGCTTGGGAGTGGCCAATGATGAGCCCAGTGATTACACTCTGAGTCACAAGTAAAACGGTCCAACCCCCGTGTCTCTACGATGTTCTGATGCGGAGATATAAGGCTTTGTTTACTCTGTTGCTAGGGCACTGTATTTGGTTGCTAGGGGCGTGGCTTGGGAGTGGCCAATGATGTGCCCAGTGATTACACTCCGAGTCACAAGTAAAACGGTCCAACCCCCGTGTCTCTACGATGTTCTGATGCGGAGATATAAGGCTTTGTTTACTCTGTTGCTAGGGTACTGTATTTGGTTGCTAGGGGCGTGGCTTGGGAGTGGCCAATGATGTGCCCAGTGATTACACTCCGAGTCACAAGTAAAACGGTCCAAACCCCGTGTCTCTACGATGTTCTGATGCGGAGATATAAGGCTTTGTTTATTCGGTTGCTAGGGTGCTCAAATTTGGTTGCTAGGGGCGTGGCTTGGGAGTGGCCAATGATGTGCCCAATTGTTACACCCCTAGTCACAAGTAAAACGGTCCAAACCCCGTGTCTCTACGATGTTCTGATGCGGAGATATAAGGCTTTGTTTATTCGGTTGCTAGGGTGCTCAAATTTGGTTGCTAGGGGCGTGGCTTGGGAGTGGCCAATGATGTGCCCAATTGTTACACCCCTAGTCACAAGTAAAACGGTCCAAACCCCGTGTCTCTACGATGTTCTGATGCGGAGATATAAGGCTTTGTTTATTCGGTTGCTAGGGTGCTCAAATTTGGTTGCTAGGGGCGTGGCTTGGGAGTGGCCAATGATGTGCCCAATTGTTACACCCCTAGTCACAAGTAAAACGGTCCAACCCCCGTGTCTCTACGATGTTCTGATGCCGAGATATAACTGTTTGAATTTTATGTTGCTAGGGTGCTCAAAAGTGGTTGCTAGGGGCGTGGCTTAATACCTATGTAAGGATCCTGAGAGACTGATTGGATGTCTGAGTAAAATGAGCCCACCCCCATGTCTCTATGACACTGTGGCGCAAAGATATCCATCTGGGCATTTTATAATGGCAGTCTATGGGAGATGTTGCTAGGGTGCCCAAAATTGTTGCTAGGGGCGTGGCTTAATAGCTCTGGGATGATCCTAAGAGACTGATTGGATGCCCGAGTAAAATGAGCCCACCCACTTATCTCTATGACACTGTAAAGCAAAGATATCTCATCTGGAACTGTTTTATTCCCTTATATGGGCATGTTTCCTGCCCCATTATAAGTCAATGGGAATTTTCGGGTGTCGCTTACACCCCAGGGGTACAACTTACACCCCATTGTGATCCATGTTCTTACAGAGTCTACCACCCTCTTCAAATGTTGTAACCCACATGTTTCTACAAAATCCTTGAGCGGAGCTATGACCCATCAAAGTTGGGCGTAATGTTAAGTCAATGGGATTTTTTGGGTGGTTTTTCGCCCCCCTTTCGAAAACCTTGCACCCGATCGCTTATAAAAGTCATAGCAGACGTGTCCTCAATTAGCCGGTCGTTTTGAGCACTGTTTCATTGGTCTACGACAAACCGTGCGGGACGAGTTACGCGCCGAAAAAGTGTCCAGATATAAGAATAATAAATAAATAAATAATAAGTATGAGCAATAATAATAGTGATGCCTTGCATAAATGCAAGCACCACTAATAATAAGTATGAGCAATAATAATAGTGATGCCTTGCATAAATGCAAGCACCACTAATAATAACTAGATAGGTACATTTCCTGAAGAAAATGTGAGTGGTGCTTGCCGTGGCAAATTTCGGGGGATAATTTATGATTATACTCCAAGCCAAAAGTAAAACGGTCCAACCCCTGTGTCTCTACGATGTTCTGATGCAGAGATATAAGGCTTTGTTTACTCTGTTGCTAGGGTACTGTATTTGGTTGCTAGGGAAAAAATTGGCATCCACTAGTGATTACACTCCGAGTCACGAGTCAAACTGTCCAAACCCCATGTCTCTACGATGTTCTGATGCGGAGATATAAGGCTTTGTTTACTCTGTTGCTAGGGTACTGTATTTGGTTGCTAGGGAAAAAAATGGCATCCACTAGTGATTACCCTCCGAGTCATGAGTCAAACGGTCCAACCCCCGTGTCTCTACGATGTTCTGATGCGGAGATATAAGGCTTTGTTTACTCTGTTGCTAGGGTACTGTATTTGGTTGCTAGGGAAAAAATGGCATCCACTATTGATTACCCTCCGAGTCATGAGTCAAACGGTCCAACCCCCGTGTCTCTACGATGTTCTGATGCGGAGATATAAGGCTTTGTTTACTCTGTTGCTAGGGTACTGTATTTGGTTGCTAGGGAAAAAAATGGGATCCACTAGTGATTACCCTCCGAGTCACGAGTCAAACGGTCCAAACCCCATGTCTCTACGATGTTCTGATGCGGAGATATAAGGCTTTGTTTACTCTGTTGCTAGGGTACTGTATTTGGTTGCTAGGGGCGTGGCTTGGGAGTGGCCAATGATGAGCCCAGTGATTACACTCTGAGTCACAAGTAAAACGGTCCAACCCCCGTGTCTCTACGATGTTCTGATGCGGAGATATAAGGCTTTGTTTACTCTGTTGCTAGGGCACTGTATTTGGTTGCTAGGGGCGTGGCTTGGGAGTGGCCAATGATGTGCCCAGTGATTACACTCCGAGTCACAAGTAAAACGGTCCAACCCCCGTGTCTCTACGATGTTCTGATGCCGAGATATAACTGTTTGAATTTTATGTTGCTAGGGTGCTCAAAAGTGGTTGCTAGGGGCGTGGCTTAATACCTATGTAAGGATCCTGAGAGACTGATTGGATGTCTGAGTAAAATGAGCCCACCCCCATGTCTCTATGACACTGTGGCGCAAAGATATCCATCTGGGCATTTTATAATGGCAGTCTATGGGAGATGTTGCTAGGGTGCCCAAAATTGTTGCTAGGGGCGTGGCTTAATAGCTCTGGGATGATCCTAAGAGACTGATTGGATGCCCGAGTAAAATGAGCCCACCCACTTATCTCTACGACACTGTAAAGCAAAGATATCTCATCTGGAACTGTTTTATTCCCTTATATGGGCATGTTTCCTGCCCCATTATAAGTCAATGGGAATTTTCGGGTGTCGCTTACACCCCAGGGGTACAACTTACACCCCATTGTGATCCATGTTCTTACAGAGTCTACCACCCTCTTCAAATGTTGTAACCCACATGTTTCTACAAAATCCTTGAGCGGAGCTATGACCCATCAAAGTTGGGCGTAATGTTAAGTCAATGGGATTTTTTGGGTGGTTTTTCGCCCCCCTTTCGAAAACCTTGCACCCGATCGCTTATAAAAGTCATAGCAGACGTGTCCTCAATTAGCCGGTCGTTTTGAGCACTGTTTCATTGGTCTACGACAAACCGTGCGGGACGAGTTACGCGCCGAAAAAGTGTCCAGATATAAGAATAATAAATAAATAAATAATAAGTATGAGCAATAATAATAGTGATGCCTTGCATAAATGCAAGCACCACTAATAATAATAATAAGTATGCAAGATAGTAATAGTGATGCTTTGCATAAATGCAAGCACCACTAATAATAACTAGATAGGTACATTTCCTGAAGAAAATGTGAGTGGTGCTTGCCGTGGCATGTTTCAAGGGACAATTTATGATTATACTCCAAGCCAAAAGTCAAACGATCCAACCCCCGTGTCTCTACGATGTTCTGATGCGGAGATATAAGGCTTTGTTTACTCTGTTGCTAGGGTACTGTATATGGTTGCTAGGGAAAAAATTGGCATCCACTAGTGATTACACTTCCAGTCACGAGTCAAACGGTCCAACCCCCATGTCTCTACGATGTTCTGATGCAGAGATATAAGGCTTTGTTTACTCTGTTGCTAGGGTACTGTATTTGGTTGCTAGGGAAAAAAATGGCATCCACTAGTGATTACCCTTTGAGTCACGAGTCAAACGGTCCAAACCCCGTGTCTCTACGATGTTCTGATGCGGAGATATAAGGCTTTGTTTACTCTGTTGCTAGGGTACTGTATTTGGTTGCTAGGGGAAACAATGGCATCCACTAGTGATTACCCTCCGAGTCACGAGTCAAACGGTCCAAACCCCGTGTCTCTACGATGTTCTGATGCGGAGATATAAGGCTTTGTTTACTCTGTTGCTAGGGTACTGTATTTGGTTGCTAGGGAAAAAAATGGCATCCACTAGTGATTACCCTCCGAGTCACGAGTCAAACGGTCCAAACCCCGTGTCTCTACGATGTTCTGATGCGGAGATATAAGGCTTTGTTTACTCTGTTGCTAGGGTACTGTATTTGGTTGCTAGGGAAAAAAATGGCATCCACTAGTGATTACCCTCCGAGTCACGAGTCAAACGGTCCAACCCCCGTGTCTCTACGATGTTCTGATGCGGAGATATAAGGCTTTGTTTACTCTGTTGCTAGGGTACTGTATTTGGTTGCTAGGGAAAAAAATTGCATCCACTAGTGATTACCCTCCGAGTCATGAGTCAAACGGTCCAACCCCCGTGTCTCTACGATGTTCTGATGTGGAGATATAAGGCTTTGTTTACTCTGTTGCTAAGGTACTGTATTTGGTTGCTAGGGGCGTGGCTTGGGAGTGGCCAATGATGTGCCCAGTGATTACACTCCGAGTCACAAGTAAAACGGTCCAACCCCCGTGTCTCTACGATGTTCTGATGCGGAGATATAAGGCTTTGTTTACTCTGTTGCTAGGGTACTGTATTTGGTTGCTAGGGGCGTGGCTTGGGAGTGGCCAATTATGTGCCCAGTGATTACACTCCGAGTCACAAGTAAAACGGTCCAAACCCCGTGTCTCTACGATGTTCTGATGCGGAGATATAAGGGTTTGTTTATTCGGTTGCTAGGGTGCTCAAATTTGGTTGCTAGGGGCGTGGCTTGGGAGTGGCCAATGATGTGCCCAATTGTTACACCCCTAGTCACAAGTAAAACGGTCCAACCCCCGTGTCTCTACGATGTTCTGATGCCGAGATATAACTGTTTGTATTTTATGTTGCTAGGGTGCTCAAAAGTGGTTGCTAGGGGCGTGGCTTAGTAAGTCTGTAAGGATCCTGAGAGACTGATTGGATGCCTGAGTAAAATGAGCCCACCCCCATGTCTCTATGACACTGTGGTGCAAAGATATCCATCCGGGCATTTTATAATGGCAGTCTATGGTATAGGTTGCTAGGGTGCCCAAAATGGTTGCTATGGTAACCTTACACCCCATTGTGGGGGACGTCCTGACAGAGTCTAGCACCCTCTTCAAATTTAGTAACCCACATGTTTCTATGAAATCCTGGCTCGGACCTATGACCCGTCAAAATTTTTGCAATGTAAGTCTATGGGATTTTGCCCCATTGACTTTTCATTGGGGCACTTTTGGGCACCTCTTACACCCCAGGGGTACAACTTACACCCCATTGTGATCCATGTTCTTACAGAGCCTACCACCCTCTTCAAATGTTGTAACCCACATGTTTCTACAAAATCCTCGAGCGGAGCTATGACTCGTCAAAGTTGGGCGCAATGTTAAGTCAATGGGATTTTTTGGGTGGTTTATCGCCCCCCTTTCGGAAATCCTGCACCCGATCGCTTATAAAAGTCATAGCACACCTCTCCTCAATAAGCCGGTCGATTTGAGCCCTAATTTATGGGTCTACGACAAAGCGTGCGGGACGAGTTACGCGCCGAAAAAGTGTCCAGAAAAAGAAGAATAATAATAATATCTTTGAGCAATAATAATAGTGATGCTTTGCATAAATGCAAGCACCACTAACTAGATAGGTACATTTCCTGAAGAAAATGTGAGTGGTGCTTGCCGTGGCAAAATTCTGGGGACCATATATGATTATACTCCAAGCCAAAAGTAAAACGATCCAACTCTCGTGTCTCTACGATGTTCTGATGCGGAGATATAAGGCTTTGTTTACTCTGTTGCTAGGGTACTGTATTTGGTTGCTAGGGATAAAATTGGCATCCCATAGTGATTACACTCTGAGTCACGAGTCAAACGGTCCAACCCCCGTGTCTCTACGATGTTCTGATGCGGAGATATAAGGCTTTGTTTACTCTGTTGCTAGGGTACTGTATTTGGTTGCTAGGGATAAAATTGGCATCCCATAGTGATTACACTCTGAGTTACGAGTCAAACGGTCCAACCCCCGTGTCTCTACGATGTTCTGATGCGGAGATATTAGGCTTTGTTTACTCTGTTGCTAGGGTACTGTATTTGGTTGCTAGGGAGAAAATTGGCATCCCATAGTGATTACACTCTGAGTCACGAGTCAAACGGTCCAACCCCCGTGTCTCTACGATGTTCTGATGCGGAGATATAAGGCTTTGTTTACTCTGTTGCTAGGGTACTGTATTTGGTTGCTAGGGATAAAATTGGCATCCACTAGTGATTACACTCCGAGATACGAGTCAAACGGTCCAAACCCCGTGTCTCTACGATGTTCTGATGCGGAGATATAAGGCTTTGTTTACTCTGTTGCTAGGGTACTGTATTTGGTTGCTAAGGAAAAAAATGGCATCCACTAGTGATTACCCTCCGAGTCACGAGTCAAACGATCCAACCCCCGTGTCTCTACGATGTTCTGATGCGGAGATATAAGGCATTGTTTACTCTGTTGCTAGGGTACTGTATTTGGTTGCTAGGGAAAAAAATGGCATCCACTAGTGATTACCCTCCGAGTCACGAGTCAAACGGTCCAACCCCCGTGTCTCTACGATGTTCTGATGCGGAGATATAAGGCTTTGTTTACTCTGTTGCTAGGGTACTGTATTTGGTTGCTAGGGAAAAAAATGGCATCCACTAGTGATTACCCTCCGAGTCACGAGTCAAACGGTCCAACCCCCGTGTCTCTACGATGTTCTGATGCGGAGATATAAGGCTTTGTTTACTCTGTTGCTAGGGTACTGTATTTGGTTGCTAGGGAAAAAAATGGCATCCACTAGTGATTACCCTCCGAGTCACGAGTCAAACGGTCCAACCCCCGTGTCTCTACGATGTTCTGATGCGGAGATATAAGGCTTTGTTTACTCTGTTGCTAGGGTACTGTATTTGGTTGCTAGGGAAAAAAATTGCATCCACTAGTGATTACCCTCCGAGTCATGAGTCAAACGGTCCAACCCCCGTGTCTCTACGATGTTCTGATGCGGAGATATAAGGCTTTGTTTACTCTGTTGCTAGGGTACTGTATTTGGTTGCTAGGGAAAAAAATGGCATCCACTAGTGATTACCCTCCGAGTCACGAGTCAAACGGTCCAAACCCCATGTCTCTACGATGTTCTGATGCGGAGATATAAGGCTTTGTTTACTCTGTTGCTAGGGTACTGTATTTGGTTGCTAGGGAAAAAAATGGCATCCACTAGTGATTACCCTCCGAGTCATGAGTCAAACGGTCCAACCCCCATGTCTCTACGATGTTCTGATGTGGAGATATAAGGCTTTGTTTACTCTGTTGCTAGGGTACTGTATTTGGTTGCTAGGGAAAAAAATGGCATCCACTAGTGATTACCCTCCGAGTCATGAGTCAAACGGTCCAACCCCCATGTCTCTACGATGTTCTGATGTGGAGATATAAGGCTTTGTTTACTCTGTTGCTAGGGTACTGTATTTGGTTGCTAGGGGCGTGGCTTGGGAGTGGCCAATGATGTGCCCAGTGATTACACTCCGACTCACAAGTAAAACGTTCCAACCCCCGTGTCTCTAAGATGTTCTGATGCGGAGATATAAGGCTTTGTTTACTCTGTTGCTAGGGTACTGTATTTGGTTGCTAGGGGCGTGGCTTGGGAGTGGCCAATTATGTGCCCAGTGATTACACTCCGAGTCACAACTAAAACGGTCCAACCCCCGTGTCTCTACGATGTTTTGATGCGGAGATATAAGGCTTTGTTTACTCTGTTGCTAGGGTACTGTATTTGGTTGCTAGGGGCGTGGCTTGGGAGTGGCCAATTATGTGCCCAGTGATTACACTCCGAGTCACAAGTAAAACGGTCCAAACCCCGTGTCTCTACGATGTTCTGATGCGGAGATATAAGGCTTTGTTTATTCGGTTGCTAGGGTGCTCAAATTTGGTTGCTAGGGGCGTGGCTTGGGAGTGGCCAATGATGTGCCCAATTGTTACACCCCTAGTCACAAGTAAAACGGTCCAACCCCCGTGTCTCTACGATGTTCTGATGCGGAGATATAAGGCTTTGTTTACTCTGTTGCTAGGGTACTGTATTTGGTTGCTAGGGGCGTGGCTTGGGAGTGGCCAATGATTTGCCCAGTGATTACACTCCGAGTCACAAGTAAAACGGTCCAAACCCCGTGTCTCTACGATGTTCTGATGCGGAGATATAAGGCTTTGTTTATTCGGTTGCTAGGGTGCTCAAATTTGGTTGCTAGGGGCGTGGCTTGGGAGTGGCCAATGATGTGCCCAATTGTTACACCCCTAGTCACAAGTAAAACGGTCCAACCCCCGTGTCTCTACGATGTTCTGATGCCGAGATATAACTGTTTGTATTTTATGTTGCTAGGGTGCTCAAAAGTGGTTGCTAGGGGCGTGGCTTAGTAAGTCTGTAAGAATCCTGAGAGACTGATTGGATGCCTGAGTAAAATGAGCCCACCCCCATGTCTCTATGACACTGTGGTGCAAAGATATCCATCCGGGCATTTTATAATGGCAGTCTATGGTATAGGTTGCTAGGGTGCCCAAAATGGTTGCTATGGTAACCTTACACCCCATTGTGGGGGACGTCCTGACAGAGTCTAGCACCCTCTTCAAATTTAGTAACCCACATGTTTCTATGAAACCCTGGCTCGGACCTATGACCCGTCAAAATTTTTGCAATGGTAAGTCTATGGGATTTTGTCCCATTGACTTTTCATTGGGGCACTTTTGGGCACCTCTTACACCCCAGGGGTACAACTTACACCCCATTGTGATCCATGTTCTTACAGAGCCTACCACCCTCTTCAAATGTTGTAACCCACATGTTTCTACAAAATCCTCGAGCGGAGCTATGACTCATCAAAGTTGGGCGCAATGTTAAGTCAATGGGATTTTTTGGGTGGTTTTTCGCCCCCCTTTCGGAAATCCTGCACCCGATCGCTTATAAAAGTCATAGCACACCTCTCCTCAATAAGCCGGTCGATTTGAGCCCTAATTTATGGGTCTACGACAAAGCGTGCGGGACGAGTTACGCGCCGAAAAAGTGTCCAGAAAAAGAAGAATAATAATAATAACTAGATAGGTACATTTCCTGAAGAAAATGTGAAGTGGTGCTTGCCGTGGCAAATTTCGGGGGACAATACATGATTATACTCCAAGCCAAAAGTAAAACAATTCAACCCACATGTCTCTACGATATTCTGATGTGAAGATATAAGGCTTTGTTTATTCGGTTGCTAGGGTACTGTATTTGGTTGCTAGGGAGAAAATTGGCATCCACTAGTGATTACACTCCGAGTCACGAGTCAAACGGTCAAACCCCCGTGTCTCTACGATGTTCTGATGCGGAGATATAAGGCTTTGTTTACTCTGTTGCTAGGGTACTGTATTTGGTTGCTAGGGAAAAAAATGACATCCACTAGTGATTACCCTCCGAGTCACGAGTCAAACGGTCCAAACCCCGTGTCTCTACAATGTTCTGATGCGGAGATATAAGGCTTTGTTTACTCTGTTGCTAGGGTACTGTATTTGGTTGCTAGGGAAAAAAATGGCATCCACTAGTGATTACACTCCGAGTCACGAGTCAAACGGTCCAAACCCCGTGTCTCTACGATGTTCTGATGCGGAGATATAAGGCTTTGTTTACTCTGTTGCTAGGGTACTGTATTTGGTTGCTAGGGGCGTGGCTTGGGAGTGGCCAATGATGTGCCCAGTGATTACATTCCAAGTCACAAGTAAAACGGTCCAGCCCCCGTGTCTCTACGATGTTCTGATGCGGAGATATAAGGCTTTGTTTACTCTGTTGCTAGGGTACTGTATTTGGTTGCTAGGGAAAAAAATTGCATCCACTAGTGATTACCCTCCGAGTCATGAGTCAAACGGTCCAACCCCCGTGTCTCTACGATGTTCTGATGCGGAGATATAAGGCTTTGTTTACTCTGTTGCTAGGGTACTGTATTTGGTTGCTAGGGGCGTGGCTTGGGAGTGGCCAATGATGTGCCCAGTGATTACATTCCAAGTCACAAGTAAAACGGTCCAGCCCCCGTGTCTCTACGATGTTCTGATGCGGAGATATAAGGCTTTGTTTACTCTGTTGCTAGGGTACTGTATTTGGTTGCTAGGGGCGTGGCTTGGGAGTGGCCAATGATGTGCCCAGTGATTACACTCCGAGTCACAAGTAAAACGGTCCAGCCCCCGTGTCTCTACGATGTTCTGATGCGGAGATATAAGGCTTTGTTAACTCTGTTGCTAGGGTACTGTATTTGGTTGCTAGGGGCGTGGCTTGGGAGTGGCCAATGATGTGCCCAGTGATTACACTCCGAGTCACAAGTAAAACGGTCCAACCCCCGTGTCTCTACGATGTTCTGATGCGGAGATATAAGGCTTTGTTTACTCTGTTGCTAGGGTACTGTATTTGGTTGCTAGGGGCGTGGCTTGGGAGTGGCCAATGATGTGCCCAGTGATTACACTCCGAGTCACAAGTAAAACGGTCCAAACCCCGTGTCTCTACGATGTTCTGATGCGGAGATATAAGGCTTTGTTTATTCGGTTGCTAGGGTGCTCAAATTTGGTTGCTAGGGGCGTGGCTTGGAAGTGGCCAATGATGTGCCCAATTGTTACACCCCTAGTCACAAGTAAAACGGTCCAACCCCCGTGTCTCTACGATGTTCTGATGCCGAGATATAACTGTTTGTATTTTATGTTGCTAGGGTGCTCAAAAGTGGTTGCTAGGGGCGTGGCTTAGTACGTCTGTAAGGATCCTGAGAGACTGATTGGATGCCTGAGTAAAATGAGCCCACCCCCATGTCTCTATGACACTGTGGTGCAAAGATATCCATCCGGGCATTTTATAATGGCAGTCTATGGTATTGGTTGCTAGGGTGCCCAAAATGGTTGCTATGGTAACCTTACACCCCATTGTGGAGGACGTCCTGACAGAGTCTAGCACCCTCTTCAAATTTAGTAACCCACATGTTTCTATGAAATCCTGGCTCGGACCTATGACCCGTCAAAATTTTTGCAATGGTAAGTCTATGGGATTTTGCCCCATTGACTTTTCATTGGGGCACTTTTGGGCACCTCTTACACCCCAGGGGTACAACTTACACCCCATTGTGATCCATGTTCTTACAGAGCCTACCACCCTCTTCAAATGTTGTAACCCACATGTTTCTACAAAATCCTCGAGCGGAGCTATGACTCGTCAAAGTTGGGCGCAATGTAAAGTCAATGGGACGTTTTCGGGAGGTTTTTCGCGCCCCTTTCGGAAATCATGCACCCGATCGCTTATAAAAGTCATAGCACACCTCTCCTCAATAATCCGGTCGATTTGAGCCCTAATTTATGGGTCTACGACAAAGCGTGCGGGACGAGTTACGCGCCGAAAAAGTGTCCAGAAAAAGAATAATAATAATAATAATATCTTTGAGGAATAGTAATAGTGATGCTTTGCATAAATGCAAGCACCACTAACTAGATAGGTACATTTCCTGAAGAAAATGTGAGTGGTGCTTGCCGTGGCAAGTTTCGTGGGACAATTTATGATTATACTCCAAGCCAAAAGTCAAACGATCCAACCCCCGTGTCTCTACGATGTTCTGATGCGGAGATATAAGGCTTTGTTTACTCTGTTGCTAGGGTACTGTATTTGGTTGCTAGGGAAGAAATGGCATCCACTAGTGATTACCCTCCGAGTCACGAGTCAAACGGTCCAACCCCCGTGTCTCTACGATGTTCTGATGCGGAGATATAAGGCTTTGTTTACTCTGTTGCTAGGGTACTGTATTTGGTTGCTAGGGAAAAAAATTGCATCCACTAGTGATTACCCTCCGAGTCATGAGTCAAACGGTCCAACCCCCGTGTCTCTACCATGTTCTGATGCGGAGATATAAGGCTTTGTTTACTCTGTTGCTAGGGTACTGTATTTGGTTGCTAGGGAAAAAAATGGGATCCACTAGTGATTACCCTCCGAGTCACGAGTCAAACGGTCCAAACCCCATGTCTCTACGATGTTCTGATGCAGAGATATAAGGCTTTGTTTACTCTGTTGCTAGGGTACTGTATTTGGTTGCTAGGGAAAAAAATGGCATCCACTAGTGATTACCCTCCGAGTTATGAGTCAAACGGTCCGACCCCCATGTCTCTACGATGTTCTGATGCGGAGATATAAGGCTTTGTTTACTCTGTTGCTAGGGTACTGTATTTGGTTGCTAGGGGCGTGGCTTGGGAGTGGCCAATGATGAGCCCAGTGATTACACTCTGAGTCACAAGTAAAACGGTCCAACCCCCGTGTCTCTACGATGTTCTGATGCGGAGATATAAGGCTTTGTTTACTCTGTTGCTAGGGTACTGTATTTGGTTGCTAGGGGCGTGGCTTGGGAGTGGCCAATGATGTGCCCAGTGATTACACTCCGAGTCACAAGTAAAACGGTCCAACCCCCGTGTCTCTATGATGTTCTGATGTGGAGATATAAGGCTTTGTTTACTCTGTTGCTAGGGTACTGTATTTGGTTGCTAGGGGCGTGGCTTGGGAGTGGCCAATGATGAGCCCAGTGATTACACTCCGAGTCACAAGTAAAACGGTCCAAACCCTGTGTCTCTATGATGTTCTGATGTGGAGATATAAGGCTTTGTTTACTCTGTTGCTAGGGTACTGTATTTGGTTGCTAGGGGCGTGGCTTGGGAGTGGCCAATGATGAGCCCAGTGATTACACTCCGAGTCACAAGTAAAACGGTCCAACCCCCGTGTCTCTACGATGTTCTGATGCGGAGATATAAGGCTTTGTTTACTCTGTTGCTAGGGTACTGTATTTGGTTGCTAGGGGCGTGGCTTGGGAGTGGCCAATGATGTGCCCAGTGATTACACTCCGAGTCACAAGTAAAACGGTCCAAACCCTGTGTCTCTACGATGTTCTGATGCGGAGATATAAGGCTTTGTTTATTCGGTTGCTAGGGTGCTCAAATTTGGTTGCTAGGGGCGTGGCTTGGGAGTGGCCAATGATGTGCCCAATTGTTACACCCCTAGTCACAAGTAAAACGGTCCAACCCCCGTGTCTCTAAGATGTTCTGATGCGGAGATATAACTGTTTGTATTTTATGTTGCTAGGGTGCTCAAAAGTGGTTGCTAGGGGCGTGGCTTAGTAAGTCTGTAAGGATCCTGAGAGACTGATTGGATGCCTGAGTAAAATGAGCCCACCCCCATGTCTCTATGACACTGTGGTGCGAAGATATCCATCTAGGCATTTTATAATGGCAGTCAATGGTATAGGTTGCTAGGGTGCCCAAAATGGTTGCTATGGTAACCTTACACCCCATTGTGGGGTACGTCCTGACAGAGTCTAGCACCCTCTTCAATTTTAGTAACCCACATGTTTCTATGAAATCCTCACTTGGACCTGTGACCTGTCAAATTTTTTTGGCAATGTTAGTCTATGGGATTTTCGCCCCATTGACTTTCCATTAGGGCACTTTTGGGCACCTCTTACACCCCAGGGGTACAACTTACACCCCAATGTGATCCATGTTCTTACAGAGCCTACCACCCTCTTCAAATGCTGTAACCCACATGTTTCTACAAAATCCTAGAGTGGAGCTATGACCTGCCAAAGTTCGACGCAATGTAAAGTCAATGGGACGTTTTCGGGAGGTTTTTCGCGCCCCTTTCGGAAATCCTGCACCCGATCGCTTATAAAAGTCATAGCACACCTCTCCTCAATAATCCGGTCGATTTGAGCCCTCTTTCATGGCACTACGCCAAACCGTGCGAGACGAGTTACGCGCCGAAAAAGTGTCCAGAAAAAGAAGAATAATAATAACTAGATAGGTACATTTCCTGAAGAAAATGTGAAGTGGTGCTTGCCGTGGCAAATTTCGGGGGACAATATATGATTCTACTCCAAGCCAAAAGTAAAACAATTCAACCCACATGTCTCTACGATATTCTGATGCGAAGATATAAGGCTTTGTTTATTCGGTTGCTAGGGTACTGTATTTGGTTGCTAGGGAGAAAATTGCATCCACTAGTGATTACACTCCGAGTCACGAGTCAAACGGTCAAACCCCCGTGTCTCTACGATGTTCTGATGCGGAGATATAAGGCTTTGTTTACTCTGTTGCTAGGGTACTGTATTTGGTTGCTAGGGAAAAAAATGGCATCCACTAGTGATTACCCTCCGAGTCACGAGTCAAACGGTCCAAACCCCATGTCTCTACGATGTTCTGATGCGGAGATATAAGGCTTTGTTTACTCTGTTGCTAGGGTACTGTATTTGGTTGCTAGGGAAAAAAATGGCATCCACTAGTGATTACCCTCCGAGTCATGAGTCAAACGGTCCAACCCCCATGTCTCTACGATGTTCTGATGTGGAGATATAAGGCTTTGTTTACTCTGTTGCTAGGGTACTGTATTTGGTTGCTAGGGGCGTGACTTGGGAGTGGCCAATGATGTGCCCAGTGATTACACTCCGAGTCACAAGTAAAACGGTCCAACCCCCGTGTCTCTACGATGTTCTGATGCGGAGATATAAGGCTTTGTTTACTCTGTTGCTAGGGTACTGTATTTGGTTGCTAAGGGCGTGGCTTGGGAGTGGCCAATTATGTGCCCAGTGATTACACTCTGAGTCACAAGTAAAACGGTCCAACCCCCGTGTCTCTACGATGTTCTGATGCGGAGATATAAGGCTTTGTTTACTCTGTTGCTAGGGTACTGTATTTGGTTGCTAGGGGCGTGGCTTGGGAGTGGCCAATGATGTGCCCAGTGATTACACTCCGAGTCACAAGTAAAACGGTCCAAACCCCGTGTCTCTACGATGTTCTGATGCGGAGATATAAGGCTTTGTTTATTCGGTTGCTAGGGTGCTCAAATTTGGTTGCTAGGGGCGTGGCTTGGGAGTGGCCAATGATGTGCCCAATTGTTACACCCCTAGTCACAAGTAAAACGGTCCAACCCCCGTGTCTCTACGATGTTCTGATGCGGAGATATAAGGCTTTGTTTACTCTGTTGCTAGGGTACTGTATTTGGTTGCTAGGGGCGTGGCTTGGGAGTGGCCAATTATGTGCCCAGTGATTACACTCCGAGTCACAAGTAAAACGGTCCAACCCCCGTGTCTCTACGATGTTCTGATGCGGAGATATAAGGCTTTGTTTATTCGGTTGCTAGGGTGCTCAAATTTGGTTGCTAGGGGCGTGGCTTGGGAGTGGCCAATGATGTGCCCAATTGTTACACCCCTAGTCACAAGTAAAACGGTCCAACCCCCGTGTCTCTACGATGTTCTGATGCCGAGATATAACTGTTTGTATTTTATGTTGCTAGGGTGCTCAAAAGTGGTTGCTAGGGGCGTGGCTTAGTAACTCTGCAAGGGTCCTGAGAGACTGATTGGATGCCTGAGTAAAATGAGCCCACCCCCATGTCTCTATGACACTGTGGTGCAAAGATATCCATCCGGGCATTTTATAATGGCAGTCTATGGTATAGGTTGCTAGGGTGCCCAAAATGGTTGCTATGGTAACCTTACACCCCATTCTGGGGGACGTCCTGACAGAGTCTAGCACCCTCTTCAAATTTAGTAACCCACATGTTTCTATGAAATCCTGGCTCGGACCTATGACCCGTCAAAATTTTTGCAATGGTAAGTCTATGGGATTTTGCCCCATTGACTTTTCATTGGGGCACTTTTGGGCACCTCTTACACCCCAGGGGTACAACTTACACCCCATTGTGATCCATGTTCTTACAGAGCCTACCACCCTCTTCAAATGTTGTAACCCACATGTTTCTACAAAATCCTCGAGCGGAGCTATGACTCGTCAAAGTTGGGCGCAATGTTAAGTCAATGGGATTTTTTGGGTGGTTTTTCGCCCCCCTTTCGGAAATCCTGCACCCGATCGCTTATAAAAGTCATAGCACACCTCTCCTCAATAAGCCGGTCGATTTGAGCCCTAATTTATGGGTCTACGACAAAGCGTGTGGGACGAGTTACGCGCCGAAAAAGTGTCCAGAAAAAGAATAATAATAACTAGATAGGTACATTTCCTGAAGAAAATGTGAAGTGGTGCTTGCCGTGGCAAATTTCGGGGGACAATATATGATTATACTCCAAGCCAAAAGTAAAACAATTCAACCCACATGTCTCTACGATATTCTGATGCGAAGATATAAGGCTTTGTTTATTCGGTTGCTAGGGTACTGTATTTGGTTGCTAGGGAGAAAATTGGCATCCACTAGTGATTACACTCCGAGTCACGAGTCAAACGGTCAAACCCCCGTGTCTCTACGATGTTCTGATGCGGAGATATGAGGCTTTGTTTACTCTGTTGCTAGGGTACTGTATTTGGTTGCTAGGGAAAAAATTGGCATCCACTAGTGATTACACTCCGAGATACGAATCAAACGGTCCAACCCCCGTGTCTCTGCGATGTTCTGATGTGGAGATAAAAGGCTTTGTTTACTCTGTTGCTAGGGTAATGTATTTGGTTGCTAGGGAGAAAATTGGCATCCACTAGTGATTACACTCCGAGTCACGAGTCAAACGGTCCAAACCCCGTGTCTCTACGATGTTCTGATGCGGAGATATAAGGGTTTGTTTACTCTGTTGCTAGGGTACTGTATTTGGTTGCTAAGGAAAAAAATGGCATCCACTAGTGATTACCCTCCGAGTCACGAGTCAAACGATCCAACCCCCGTGTCTCTATGATGTTCTGATGCGGAGATATAAGGCTTTGTTTACTCTGTTGCTAGGGTACTGTATTTGGTTGCTAGGGAAAAAAATGGCATCCACTAGTGATTACCCTCCGAGTCATGAGTCAAACGGTCCAACCCCCATGTCTCTACGATGTTCTGATGTGGAGATATAAGGCTTTGTTTACTCTGTTGCTAGGGTACTGTATTTGGTTGCTAGGGGCGTGGCTTGGGAGTGGCCAATGATGTGCCCAGTGATTACACTCCGAGTCACAAGTAAAACGGTCCAACCCCCGTGTCTCTACGATGTTCTGATGCGGAGATATAAGGCTTTGTTTACTCTGTTGCTAGGGTACTGTATTTGGTTGCTAGGGGCGTGGCTTGGGAGTGGCCAATGATGTGCCCAGTGATTACACTCCGAGTCACAAGTAAAACGGTCCAAACCCCGTGTCTCTACGATGTTCTGATGCGGAGATATAAGGCTTTGTTTATTCGGTTGCTAGGGTGCTCAAATTTGGTTGCTAGGGGCGTGGCTTGGGAGTGGCCAATGATGTTTCCAATTGTTACACCCCTAGTCACAAGTAAAACGGTCCAACCCCCGTGTCTCTACGATGTTCTGATGCCGAGATATAACTGTTTGTATTTTATGTTGCTAGGGTGCTCAAAAGTGGTTGCTAGGGGCGTGGCTTAGTAAGTCTGTAAGGATCCTGAGAGACTGATTGGATGCCTGAGTAAAATGAGCCCACCCCCATGTCTCTATGACACTGTGGTGCAAAGATATCCATCTGGGCATTTTATAATGGCAGTCTATGGGAGATGTTGCTAGGGTGCCCAAAATTGTTGCTAGGGGCGTGGCTTAATAGCTCTGGGATGATCCTGAGAGACTGATTGGATGCCCGAGTAAAATGAGCCCACCCACTTATCTCTACGACACTGTAAAGCAAAGATATCCCATCAGGAACGATTTTATTCCCTTATATGGGCGTGTTCCCTGCCCCATTATAAGTCAATGGGGAATTTCGGGTGCCTCTTACACCCCAGGGGTACAACTTACACCCCAATGTGATGTATGTTCTTACAGAGTCTACCACCCTCTTCAAATGTTGTAACCTACATGTTTTTACAAAATCCTCGAACGGAGCTATGACCCGTCAAAGTTGGGCGCAATGTTAAGTCAATGGGATTTTTCGGGTGGTTTTTCGCCCCCCTTTCGAAAATCTTGCACCCGATCCCTTATAAAAGTCATAGCACACCTCTCCTCAATAAACCGGTCAATTTGAGCCCTCTTTCATGGGACTACGGCAAACCGTGCGGGACAAGTTAGGTGCCGAAAAAGTGTCCAGATATAAGAAGAAGAATAATAATAACCGAAAGCAATAATAATAGTGATGCTTTGCATAAATGCAAGCACCACTAATAACTAGATAGGTACATTTCCTGAAGAAAATGTGAAGTGGTGCTTGCCGTGGCAAAATTCTCGGGACAATATATGATTATACTCCAACCCAAAAGTAAAACGTTCCAACCCCCGTGTCTCTATGAGGTTTTGATGCAGAGATATAAGGCTTTGTTTATGCGGTTGCTAGGGTACTGTATTTGGTTGCTATGGAAAAATTTGGCATCCACTAGTGATTACACTCAGAGTCACTAGTTAAACGGTCCAACCCCCGTGTCTCTACGATGTTCTGATGTGGAGATATAAGGCTTTGTTTACTCTGTTGCTAGGGTACTGTATTTGGTTGCTAGGGAAAAAATTGGCATCCCATAATGATTACACTCTGAGTCACTAGTCAAACGGTCCAACCCCGTGTCTCTACGATGTTCTGGTGCGGAGATATAAGGCTTTGTTTACTCTGTTGCTAGGGTACTGTATTTGGTTGCTAGGGAAAAAATTGGCACCCCATAATGATTACACTCCGAGTCACGAGTCAAACGGTCCAACCCCCGTGTCTCTACGATGTTCTGATGCGGAGATATAAGGATTTGTTTACACTGTTGCTAGGGTACTGTATTTGGTTGCTAGGGAAAAAATTGGCATCCACTAGTGATTACATGCCGAGTCACGGGTAAAACGGTCCAACCCCCATGTCTCTACGATGTTCTGATGCGGAGATATAAGGCTTTGTTTACACTGTTGCTAGGGTACTGTATTTGGTTGCTAGGGAAAAAAATGGCATCCACTAGTGATTACACTCTGATTCACGAGTCAAACGGTCCAACCCCCGTGTCTCTACGATGTTCTGATGCGGAGATATAAGGCTTTGTTTACTCTGTTGCTAGGGTACTGTATTTGGTTGCTAGGGAAAAAATTGGCATCCCATAATGATTACACTCTGAGTCACTAGTCAAACGGTCCAACCCCCGTGTCTCTACGATGTTCTGGTGCGGAGATATAAGGCTTTGTTTACTCTGTTGCTAGGGTACTGTATTTGGTTGCTAGGGAAAAAATTGGCATCCCATAATGATTACACTCCGAGTCACGAGTCAAACGGTCCAACCCCCGTGTCTCTACGATGTTCTGATGCGGAGATATAAGGCTTTGTTTACACTGTTGCTAGGGTACTGTATTTGGTTGCTAGGGAAAAAATTGGCATCCACTAGTGATTACATGCCGAGTCACGGGTAAAACGGTCCAACCCCCGTGTCTCTACGATGTTCTGATGCGGAGATATAAGGCTTTGTTTACTCTGTTGCTAGGGTACTGTATTTGGTTGCTAGGGAAAAAAATGGCATCCCATAATGATTACACTCTGAGTCACGAGTCAAACGGTCCAACCCCCATGTCTCTACGATGTTCTGATGCGGAGATATAAGGCTTTGTTTACTCTGTTGCTAGGGTACTGTATTTGGTTGCTAAGGAAAAAATTGGCATCCCATAATGATTACACTCTTGAGTCACTAGTCAAACGGTCCAAGCCCAGTGTCTCTACGATGTTCTGGTGCGGAGATATAAGGCTTTGTTTACTCTGTTGCTAGGGTACTGTATTTGGTTGCTAGGGAAAAAATTGGCATCCCATAATGATTACACTCTGAGTCAGGAGTCAAACGGTCCAACCCCCGTGTCTCTACGATGTTCTGATGCGGAGATATAACTGTTTGAATTTTATGTTGCTAGGGTGCTCAAAAGTGGTTGCTAGGGGCGTGGCTTAAAAGCTTTGGGAATATCCTGATAGACTGATTGGATGTCTGAGTAAAATGAGCCCACCCCCTTGTCTTTACGACATTGTAAAGCAAAGATATCCCATCTGGAACTTTTTTATTCCCTTATATGGGCATGTTTCCTGCCCCATTATAAGTCAATGGGAAAATTCGGGTGCCTTCTACACCCCAGGGGTACAACTTACACCCCATTGTGATCCATGTTCTTACAGAGTCTACCACCGTCTTCAAATAATGTAACCCACATGTTTTTACAAAATCCTCGCTCGTACCTATGACCCGTCAAAGTTTTTGCAATGTTAAGTCTATGGGATTTTCCCCCATTGACTTTTCATTGGGGCACTTTTGGGCGCCTCTTACACCCCAGGGGTACAACTTACACCCCAATGTGATGTATGATCTTACAGAGTCTACCACCCTCTTCAAATGTTGTAACCCACATGTTTCTACAAAATCCTCGAGCGGAGCTATGACTCGTCAAAGTTGGGCGCAATGTTAAGTCAATGGGATTTTTCGGGTGGTTTTTCGCCCCCCTTTCGGAAATCCTGCACCCGATCGCTTATAAAAGTCATAGCACACCTCTCCTCAATAAGCCGGTCGATTTGAGCCCTCTTTCATGGGTCTACGACAAACCGTGCGGGACGAGTTAGGTGCCGAAAAAACGTGCAGATGTAAGAATAAAATATAATAATATCCCTGAGGAATAGTAATAGTGATGCCTTGCATAAATGCAAGCACCACTAATAATAATAATAATAAGTATGCAAGATAGTAATAGTGATGCTTTGCATAAATGCAAGCACCACTAATAATATCTTTGAGGAATAGTAATAGTGATGCTTTGCATAAATGCAAGCACCACTAATAATAATAATAAGTATGCAAGATAGTAATAGTGATGCTTTGCATAAATGCAAGCACCACTAATAATAATAATAATAATAAGTATGCAAGATAGTAATAGTGATGCTTTGCATAAATGCAAGCACCACTAATAATAATAATAATAATAAGTATGCAAGATAGTAATAGTGATGCTTTGCATAAATGCAAGCACCACTAATAATAATAATAATAAGTATGCAAGATAGTAATAGTGATGCTTTGCATAAATGCAAGCACCACTAATAATAATAAGCTTAGATCGAAGAACAGTATGTTGGCTTTGTCAAGCCAACATAATAACTAGATAGGTACATTTCCTGAAGAAAATGTGAAGTGGTGCTTGCCGTGGCAAATTTCGGGGGACAATATATGATTATACTCCAAGCCAAAAGTAAAACAATTCAACCCACATGTCTCTACGATATTCTGATGCGAAGATATAAGGCTTTGTTTATTCGGTTGCTAGGGTACTGTATTTGGTTGCTAGGGAGAAAATTGGCATCCACTAGTGATTACACTCCGAGTCACGAGTCAAACGGTCAAACCCCCGTGTCTCTACGATGTTCTGATGCGGAGATATAAGGCTTTGTTTACTCTGTTGCTAGGGTAATGTATTTGGTTGCTAGGGAGAAAATTGGCATCCACTAGTGATTACACTCCGAGTCACGAGTCAAACGGTCCAAACCCCGTGTCTCTACGATGTTCTGATGCGGAGATATAAGGCTTTGTTTACTCTGTTGCTAGGGTACTATATTTGGTTGCTAAGGAAGAAAATGGCATCCACTAGTGATTACCCTCCGAGTCACGAGTCAAACGGTCCAAACCCCGTGTCTCTACGATGTTCTGATGCGGAGATATAAGGCTTTGTTTACTCTGTTGCTAGGGTACTGTATTTGGTTGCTAGGGAAAAAAATTGCATCCACTAGTGATTACCCTCCGAGTCATGAGTCAAACAGTCCAACCCCCGTGTCTCTACGATGTTCTGATGCGGAGATATAAGGCTTTGTTTACTCTGTTGCTAGGGTACTGTATTTGGTTGCTAGGGAAAAAAATGGCATCCACTAGTGATTACCCTCCGAGTCACGAGTCAAACGGTCCAACCCCCGTGTCTCTACGATGTTCTGATGCGGAGATATAAGGCTTTGTTTACTCTGTTGCTAGGGTACTGTATTTGGTTGCTAGGGAAAAAAATGGCATCCACTAGTGATTACCCTCCGAGTCATGAGTCAAACGGTCCAACCCCCATGTCTCTACGATGTTCTGATGTGGAGATATAAGGCTTTGTTTACTCTGTTGCTAGGGTACTGTATTTGGTTGCTAGGGGCGTGGCTTGGGAGTGGCCAATGATGTGCCCAGTGATTACACTCCGAGTCACAAGTAAAACGGTCCAACCCCCGTGTCTCTACGATGTTCTGATGCGGAGATATAAGGCTTTGTTTACTCTGTTGCTAGGGTACTGTATTTGGTTGCTAGGGGCGTGGCTTGGGAGTGGCCAATTATGTGCCCAGTGATTACACTCCGAGTCACAAGTAAAACGGTCCAACCCCCGTGTCTCTACGATGTTCTGATGCGGAGATATAAGGCTTTGTTTACTCTGTTGCTAGGGTACTGTATTTGGTTGCTAGGGGCGTGGCTTGGGAGTGGCCAATGATGTGCCCAGTGATTACACTCCGAGTCACAAGTAAAACGGTCCAAACCCCGTGTCTCTACGATGTTCTGATGCGGAGATATAAGGCTTTGTTTATTCGGTTGCTAGGGTGCTCAAATTTGGTTGCTAGGGGCGTGGCTTGGGAGTGGCCAATGATGTGCCCAATTGTTACACCCCTAGTCACAAGTAAAACGGTCCAACCCCCGTGTCTCTACGATGTTCTGATGCCGAGATATAACTGTTTGTATTTTATGTTGCTAGGGTGCTCAAAAGTGGTTGCTAGGGGCGTGGCTTAGTAAGTCTGTAAGGATCCTGAGAGACTGATTGGATGCCTGAGTAAAATGAGCCCACCCCCATGTCTCTATGACACTGTACTAGTGTTAATTTCGTCAGACGAGACGAGACGAAATATGTTCGTCAACGACCTTTTTTTCCATGACTAAGACGAAACGATGACGAGACTACACACATATTCAAAAACGCTGACTAAGACTAAATTAACATGCATTTTTGTTGACGAAAAAAGACGAGACTAAAATGTTTTGGATAAAATAAAAACTAAGATAAAATCTCTCTTCATTTTCGTCTTCAATCGTCTCTACTACATTTTATGCAATGAGGTCATATTTAAATGTGAATTCATTCATAAAAAGACTGCGTGCTCTTATTATGAAACTGCGCGCGTCTGTCATAACTCCAGACAAGCTCGCGCTGCTGAAATCTCCATGCTAAGTGTTCACAATGTAACATCCATTAGCAGTTAGTCTACAAACGTATTACATATGAGAAATATTGATATGTTTCCATCGGATTTTTGTAATTTTCATATGGTTTTTCAACAATTGCACGCACACGCAGCGCGATTCTACTATGGAAAAGGCATACGCGATCAGGTCAGTAAGAGTCTCGTGTGTAAAATGAGCCCACACACATTATGATTAATATTTCACAAACAGCTAAAAAGTTTAGCATTTTTTCAGCATTGTGTTGATGTTTTTGTGTCGTATTCTCGTGTACCTGTTGTCTTCAGTAACTTAGACGGCTTGTCTTTCTGATCCACATTCGCTATTTACCAACATTGTTGATAATCTATACCTTATATTATTCAAGTATTCTGAATGTACAGTATATTGTGAGGACAAAAGCTTATTATTAGTAACTGATCGCTGTCTGGGTGCTTTCCTATCGCCCATCACTGAATGAATGGTGAAGCAATTTACACGCAATAGAGATACGTCACCGCCATTAACAAAGTTGCATTCAACAAAAATCATTCAACAAGTGTAACCAATATTTGAGATGTGTGTAACCCTATTTGACTAAAATGGTTATCAGAAATAATCTCAGAAATAATTTCTTTTTAAAAAGACAAAAATGTTTTAACTAAAACTTGACTAAGATATATTAAGTCTTCTTTTGACTAAAATTACCGTAAAACTTCAAATAGCCCGGGCTTTTATTTTCCCAAACCTATTGTCACACCAGGCGTCTAAAAGAGACAGGCGTCTATAAGAGACAGGCTTTTAATTTAATTGTTCCAGCATGACAGCAGGAGGTTACCACATATTACGTTTTATTTATAATTTGAATGTGTTTAACAAATTAGTTTGTGTAAGTATAACAGTCTTAAATTATTGGCAGCATAAATAAAGCAAATGAGGATATGGTTTTTTATTGGTTGTTGCGTGAAATCTTACCCAGATACAACAGTGCTATTTTCTGATTGGCTATTGTGTAGCCTCTTTCTTTTTTTTTTTGGATGGGCTCGCTCGACTAGAACTCCAGGGGAGACGGCTTGATAGAGAGAGCAGTGCGGTCAGATACATTTTGGGCGCTGCAGCATATTAAATATGATAAATAGTGTTTCCGCATGAGAAATACAAAGTGTGGCGGAAAAGTCCCGACTCTCCCGATTGCCACTTCGCTACTGTCATCATCACTTCAAACCTGACGACGAACCTTGTTGTGTTTTCATAGTGATGAGTAACGGAATAACTGCGTCTGTCACGTGACATCTAAGCAAAACTTTAGCGTGTGCAATCTGCACCATAGAACTGGCTTAAACAGACGATCTGACGGGTTTTAGAAGATTAAATACAGCCCGAAACTAAAAAACAGACCAGGCCTTTATTTGAGACAGGCGTTTATTTACCCAAACCTGTCGTCACACCAGGCGTCTAAAAAAGACAGGCGTCTATTTGGGACTCGGCTATTATTTGAAGTTTTACGGTAGACTAAAATAACAAGACTTTTAGTTGACTAAAACTAGACTAAAATGACGAGACTTTTAGTCGACTAAAACTTGACTAAGATACCTTGAGTTGTCTTTTGACTAAAACTAGACTAAAATGATGAGACTTTTAGTCGACTAAAACTTGACTAACAAAAAATGATATGCACAAGACTAAGACTAAGACTAAATTAAAAATAGGTGACAAAATTAACACTATGTGGTGCAAAGATATCCATCCGGGCATTTTATAATGGCAGTCTATGGTATAGGTTGCTAGGGTGCCCAAAATGGTTGCTATGGTAACCTTACACCCCATTGTGGGGGACGTCCTGACAGAGTCTAGCACCCTCTTCAAATTTAGTAACCCACATGTTTCTATGAAATCCTGGCTCGGACCTATGACCCGTCAAAATTTTTGCAATGGTAAGTCTATGGGATTTTGCCCCATTGACTTTTCATTGGGGCACTTTTGGGCACCTCTTACACCCCAGGGGTACAACTTACACCCCATTGTGATCCATGTTCATACAGAGCCTACCACCCTCTTCAAATGTTGTAACCCACATGTTTCTACAGAATCCTTGAGCGGAGCTATGACTCGTCAAAATTGGGCGCAATGTTAAGTCAATGGGATTTTTTGGGTGGTTTTTCGCCCCCCTTTCGGAAATCCTGCACCCGATCGCTTATAAAAGTCATAGCACACCTCTCCTCAATAAGCCGGTCGATTTGAGCCCTAATTTATGGGTCTACGACAAAGCGTGCGGGACGAGTTACGCGCCGAAAAAGTGTCCAGAAAAAGAAGAATAATAATAATAACTAGATAGGTACATTTCCTGAAGAAAATGTGAAGTGGTGCTTGCCGTGGCAAATTTCGGGGGACAATATAAGATTATACTCCAAGCCAAAAGTAAAACAATTCAACCCACATGTCTCTACGATATTCTGATGCGAAGATATAAGGCTTTGTTTATTCGGTTGCTAGGGTACTGTATTTGGTTGCTAGGGAGAAAATTGGCATCCACTAGTGATTACACTCCGAGATACGAGTCAAACGGTCCAACCCCCGTGTCTCTTCGATGTTCTGATGTGGAGATAAAAGGCTTTGTTTACTCTGTTGCTAGGGTAATGTATTTGGTTGCTAAGGAGAAAATTGGCATCCACTAGTGATTACACTCCGAGTCACGAGTCAAACGGTCCAAACCCCGTGTCTCTACGATGTTCTGATGCGGAGATATAAGGGTTTGTTTACTCTGTTGCTAGGGTACTGTATTTGGTTGCTAGGGAAAAAAATGGCATCCACTAGTGATTACCCTCCGAGTCACGAGTCAAACGGTCCAAACCCCATGTCTCTACGATGTTCTGATGCGGAGATATAAGGCTTTGTTTACTCTGTTGCTAGGGTACTGTATTTGGTTGCTAGGGAAAAAAATGGCATGCACTAGTGATTACCCTCCGAGTCATGAGTCAAACGGTCCAACCCCCATGTCTCTACGATGTTCTGATGTGGAGATATAAGGCTTTGTTTACTCTGTTGCTAGGGTACTGTATTTGGTTGCTAGGGGCGTGGCTTGGGAGTGGCCAATGATGTGCCCAGTGATTACACTCCGAGTCACAAGTAAAACGGTCCAACCCCCGTGTCTCTACGATGTTCTGATGCGGAGATATAAGGCTTTGTTTACTCTGTTGCTAGGGTACTGTATTTGGTTGCTAGGGGCGTGGCTTGGGAGTGGCCAATGATGTGCCCAGTGATTACACTCCGAGTCACAAGTAAAACGGTCCAACCCCCGTGTCTCTACGATGTTCTGATGCGGAGATATAAGGCTTTGTTTACTCTGTTGCTAGGGTACTGTATTTGGTTGCTAGGGGCGTGGCTTGGGAGTGGCCAATGATGTGCCCAGTGATTACACTCCGAGTCACAAGTAAAACGGTCCAACCCCCGTGTCTCTACGATGTTCTGATGCGGAGAAATAAGGATTTGTTTATTCGGTTGCTAGGGTGCTCCAATTTGGTTGCTAGGGGCGTGGCTTGGGAGTGGCCAATGATGCGGCCAGTGATTACCCTCCGAGTCACGAGTAAAACGGTCCAACCCCCGTGATTCTATGATGTTCTGATGCAGAGATATAAGGCTTTGTTTATTCGGTTGCTAGGGTGCTCCAATTTGGTTGCTAGGGGCGTGGCTTGGGAGTGGCCATTGATGTGGCCAGTGATTACCCTCCGAGTCATGAGTAAAACGGTCCAACCCCCATGATTCCACGATGTTCTGATGTCGAGATATAACTGTTTGAAATTTATGTTGCTAGGGTGCTTAAAAGTGGTTGCTAGGGGCGTGGCTTAATAGCTCTGGGACTATCCTGATAAATTGATTGGATGTCTGAGTAAAATGAGCCCACCCCCATGTCTCTACGACATTGTAAAGCGAAGATATCCCATCTGGAACTTTTTTATTCCCTTATATGGGCATGTTTCCTGCCCCATTATAAGTCAATGGGAATTTTCGGGTGCCTCTTACACCCCAGGGGTGCAGCTTACACCCCAATGTGATGTATGTTCTTACAGAGTCTATCACCCTCTTCAAATGTTGTAACCTACATGTTTCTACAAAATCCTCAAACGGAGCTATGACCCGTCAAAGTTCGGCCCAATGTTAAGTCAATGGGATTTTTCGGTTGGTTTTTCGCCCCCCTTTCGAAAATCCTGCACCCGATCGCTTATAAAAGTCATAGCACACCTCTCCTTAATAATCCGGTCGATTTGAGCCCTCTTTCATGGGACTGTGGCAAACCGTGCGGGACGAGTTACGCGCCGAAAAAGTGTGCAGACATAAGAATAAGATATAATAATAATAATAAGTATGAGCAATAATAATAGTGATGCCTTGCATAAATGCAAGCACCACTAACTAGATAGGTACATTTCCTGAAGAAAATGTGAGTGGTGCTTGCCGTGGCAAAATTCTGGGGACCATATATGATTATACTCCAAGCCAAAAGTTAAACGATCCAACTCCCGTGTCTGTACGATGTTCTGATGTGGAGATATAAGGCTGTGTTTATCCGGTTGCTAGGGTACTGTATTTGGTTGCTAGGGAAAATTTTGACATCCCATAATGATTACACTCTGAGTCCTGAGGCATACGGTCCAACCTCCGTGTCTCAACGATGTTCTGATGCAGAGATATAAGGATTTGTTTATTCGGTTGCTAGGGTACTGTATTTGGTTGCTAGGGAAAATTTTGACATCCCATAGTGATTACCCTCCGAGTCATGAGTCAAACGGTCCAAACCCCGTGTCTCTACGATGTTCTGATACGGAGATATAAGGCTTTGTTTACTCTGTTGCTAGGGTACTGTATTTGGTTGCTAGGGAAAAAAATTGCATCCACTAGTGATTACCCTCCGAGTCATGAGTCAAACGGTCCAACCCCGTGTCTCTACGATGTTCTGATGCGGAGATAAAAGGCTTTGTTTACTCTGTTGCTAGGGTACTGTATTTGGTTACTAGGGAAAAAAATTGCATCCACTAGTGATTACCCTCCGAGTCATGAGTCAAACGGTCCAACCCCCGTGTCTCTACGATGTTCTGATGCGGAGATATAAGGCTTTGTTTACTCTGTTGCTAGGGTACTGTATTTGGTTGCTAGGGAAAAAATGGCATCCACTAGTGATTACCCTCCGAGTCACGAGTCAAACGGTCCAAACCCCATGTCTCTACGATGTTCTGATGCGGAGATATAAGGCTTTGTTTACTCTGTTGCTAGGGTACTGTATTTGGTTGCTAGGGAAAAAAATGGGATCCACTAGTGATTATCCTCCGAGTCATGAGTCAAACGGTCCAACCCCCATGTCTCTACGATGTTCTGATGTGGAGATATAAGGCTTTGTTTACTCTGTTGCTAGGGTACTGTATTTGGTTGCTAGGGGCGTGGCTTGGGAGTGGCCAATGATGTGCCCAGTGATTACACTCCGAGTCACAAGTAAAACGGTCCAACCCCCGTGTCTCTACGATGTTCTGATGCGGAGATATAAGGCTTTGTTTACTCTGTTGCTAGGGTACTGTATTTGGTTGCTAGGGGCGTGGCTTGGGAGTGGCCAATTATGTGCCCAGTGATTACACTCCGAGTCACAAGTAAAACGGTCCAACCCCCGTGTCTCTACGATGTTCTGATGTGGAGATATAAGGCTTTGTTTACTCTGTTGCTAGGGTACTGTCTTTGGTTGCTAGGGGCGTGGCTTGGGAGTGGCCAATGATGTGCCCAGTGATTACACTCCGAGTCACAAGTAAAACGGTCCAAACCCCGTGTCTCTACCATGTTCTGATGCGGAGATATAAGGCTTTGTTTATTCGGTTGCTAGGGTGCTCAAATTTGGTTGCTAGGGGCGTGGCTTGGGAGTGGCCAATGTTGTGCCCAATTGTTACACCCCTAGTCACAAGTAAAACGGTCCAACCCCCGTGTCTCTACGATGTTCTGATGCCGAGATATAACTGTTTGTATTTTATGTTGCTAGGGTGCTCAAAAGTGGTTGCTAGGGGCGTGGCTTAGTAAGTCTGTAAGGATCCTGAGAGACTGATTGGATGCCTGAGTAAAATGAGCCCACCCCCATGTCTCTATGACACTGTGGTGCAAAGATATCCATCCGGGCATTTTATAATGGCAGTCTATGGCATAGGTTGCTAGGGTGCCCAAAATGGTTGCTATGGTAACCTTACACCCCATTGTGGGGGACGTCCTGACAGAGTCTAGCACCCTCTTCAAATTTAGTAACCCACATGTTTCTATGAAATCCTGGCTCGGACCTATGACCCGTCAAAATTTTTGCAATGGTAAGTCTATGGGATTTTGCCCCATTGACTTTTCATTGGGGCACTTTTGGGCACCTCTTACACCCCAGGGGTACAACTTACACCCCATTGTGATCCATGTTCTTACAGAGCCTACCACCCTCTTCAAATGTTGTAACCCACATGTTTCTACAAAATCCTCGAGCGGAGCTATGACTCGTCAAAGTTGGGCGCAATGTTAAGTCAATGGGATTTTTTGTGTGGTTTTTCGCCCCCCTTTCGGAAATCCTGCACCCGATCGCTTATAAAAGTCATAGCACACCTCTCCTCAATAAGCCGGTCGATTTGAGCCCTAATTTATGGGTCTACGACAAACCGTGTGGGACGAGTTACGCGCCGAAAAAGTGTGCAGACATAAGAATAATAAGATATAACTAGATATTAAAGTTTGAGGACAAACTTTATGTTGGCTTGAAAAAGCGTAGCCTGAACATTTAAAATGGTTTGACAGAAGTTTATTTTAGTAGGCTATCTGGCTGTTAGCATGATTAGCATGAAGCTAGCATGATTAGCATGAAGCTAGCATGATTAGCATGAAGCTAGCATGATGTTAGCATGATCAGTATGAAGCTAGCATGAAGCTAACATGATTAGCATGAAGCTAACATGAAGCTAACATGATTAGCATGAAGCTAGCATGAAGCTAACATGATTAGCATGAAGCTAGAATGAAGCTAACATTTATTCCGTTGCTAGGGTACTAAGTTTGGTTGCTAGGGAGAAAAATGGCATCCCATAATGATCAACCTTCAAGCCACAAGTAAAACGGTCCAACCCCCGTGTCTCTATGATGTTCTGAAGCGGAGATATAAGGCTTTGTTTATTCCGTTGCTAGGGTACTAAGTTTGGTTGCTAGGGAGAAAATTGGCATCCCATAATGATCAACCTTCAAGCCACAAGTAAAACGGTCCAACCCCCGTGTCTCTATGATGTTCTGAAGCGGAGATAAAAGGCTTTGTTTATTCCGTTGCTAGGGTACTAAGTTTGGTTGCTAGGGAGAAAATTGGCATCCCATAATGATCAACCTTCAAGCCACAAGTAAAACGGTCCAACCCCCGTGTCTCTATGATGTTCTGAAGCGGAGATATAAGGGTTTGTTTATTCCGTTGCTAGGGTACTTAGTTTGGTTGCTAGGGAGAAAATTGGCATCCCATAATGATCAACCTTCAAGCCACAAGTAAAACGGTCCAACCCCCGTGTCTCTATGATGTTCTGAAGCGGAGATATAAGGCTTTGTTTATTCCGTTGCTAGGGTACTAAGTTTGGTTGCTAGGGAGAAAATTGGCATCCCATAATGATCAACCTTCAAGCCACAAGTAAAACGGTCCAACCCCCGTGTCTCTATGATGTACTGAAGCAGAGATATAAGTAGGGCTGGGTATCGATTCAGATTTTCCAGATCGATTCAATTTCGATTCACAAGCTGTCAAATCGATTCGATTTCGATTTTCGATTCCGGCTCTCGGGGCAGTTTTTATACTCGATTCTCGATTCAACTCAATAAATATAGATTAAATACAAATACTATACTAATAAATAGAACAGTGAACAGCGGGTTTCAAGAGGGTAATTAATTATTAAAATCGATGAATCACCTGAAGCCGGCATTTTAAGCACTAAATTAATGAATGACAGGCTTGCCTCTCGCTCCTTGGTAACCTCGCGCAAAGCAAAAAATAGGGTGACATCTAGTGAAGAAGACTAGTAATTCGATTAACGTTAATCTTTCGTTCAATGTTTGCAGAAATAAATATGAAAGAAAAAAATCGATTCTGCTCTTTGAGAATCGATTCTGAATCGACCACATTTTAAAAAACGATTAATCGAAAAATCGATTTTTTTGCCCAGCCCTAGATATAAGGCTTTGTTTATTCCGTTGCTAGGGTACTTAGTTTGGTTGCTAGGGAGAAAATTGGCATCCCATAATGATCAACCTTCAAGCCACAAGTAAAACGGTCCAACCCCCGTGTCTCTATGATGTTCTGAAGCGGAGATATAAGGCATTGTTTATTCCGTTGCTAGGGTACTAAGTTTGGTTGCTAGGGAGAAAATTGGCATCCCATAATGATCAACCTTCATGCCACAAGTAAAACGGTCCAACCCCCGTGTCTCTATGATGTTCTGAAGCGGAGATATAAGGCTTTGTTTATTCCGTTGCTAGGGTACTAAGTTTGGTTGCTAGGGAGAAAATTTGCATCCCATAATGATCAACCTTTAAGCCACAAGTAAAACGGTCCAACCCCCGTGTCTCTATGATGTTCTAAAGCGGAGATATAAGGCTTTGTTTATTCCGTTGCTAGGGTACTAAGTTTGGTTGCTAGGGAGAAAATGGCATCCCATAATGATCACACTTAAAGCCACAAGTAAAACGGTCCAACCCCCGTGTCTCTACAATGTTCTGATGCTGAGATATAAGGCTTTGTTTATTCCGTTGCTAGGGTACTAAGTTTGGTTGCTAGGGAGAAAATTGGCATCCCATAATGATCAACCTTCAAGCCACAAGTAAAACGGTCCAACCCCCGTGTCTCTATGATGTTCTGAAGCGGAGATATAAGGCTTTGTTTATTCCGTTGCTAGGGTACTTAGTTTGGTTGCTAGGGAGAAAATTGGCATCCCATAATGATCAACCTTCAAGCCACAAGTAAAACGGTCAAACCCCCGTGTCTCTATGATGTTCTGAAGCGGAGATATAAGGCTTTGTTTATTCCGTTGCTAGGGTACTAAGTTTGGTTGCTAGGGAGAAAATTGGCATCCCATAATGATCAACCTTCAAGCCACAAGTAAAACGGTCCAACCCCCGTGTCTCTATGATGTTCTGAAGCGGAGATATAAGGCTTTGTTTATTCCGTTGCTAGGGTACTAAGTTTGGTTGCTAGGGAGGAAATTGGCATCCCATAATGATCAACCTTCAAGCCACAAGTAAAACGGTCCAACCCCCGTGTCTCTATGATGTTCTGAAGCGGAGATATAAGGCTTTGTTTATTCCGTTGCTAGGGTACTAAGTTTGGTTGCTAGGGAGAAAAATGGCATCCCATAATGATCACACTTAAAGCCACAAGTAAAACGGTCCAACCCCCGTGTCTCTATGATGTTCTGATGCTGAGATATAAGGCTTTGTTTATTCCGTTGCTAGGGTACTAAGTTTGGTTGCTAGGGAGAAAATTGGCATCCCATAATGATCAACCTTCAAGCCACAAGTAAAACGGTCCAACCCCCGTGTCTCTATGATGTTCTGATGCTGAGATTTAAGGCTTTGTTTATTCCGTTGCTAGGGTACTAAGTTTGGTTGCTAGGGAGAAAATTGGCATCCCATAATGATCAACCTTCAAGCCACAAGTAAAACGGTCCAACCCCCATGTCTCTACGACACTCTAAAGTGAAGATATTCCATCTGGGACGCTTTTATTCCTTTATATGGGCATGTTTCCTGCCCCATTATAAGTCAATGGGAAATTTTGGGGGCCTCTTACACCCCAGGGGTACAGCTTACACCCCATTGTGATGTATGTTCTTACAGAGCCTGTCAGCCTCCTTAAATGTGGTAACCCACAAGTTTCTACAAGTTTCTCACTCGCAGCTATGAGTCGTCAAAGTTTGTCTCAATGTTAAGTCAATGGAAATTTTGGGGTGTTTGAGCCCCCCGTTTAGGAATTCGGAAGGTCCCATCAGTTAGAAAAGTCATAGCATAAATCTACGGACCAGTCTTAAAAGTTTTGTAAAGTTTTGTGGGTGTAGCTTGAAAGCTCTAGGAGGAGTTACAATTGGTAAAAGTGGGGGAGCATAAGAATAATAATAATAATAAGTTTAGAATGAAGAACAGTATGTTGGCTTTTTCAAGCCAACATAATAATAATAAGTTTAGAATGAAGAACAGTATGTTGGCTTTTTCAAGCCAACATAATAATAATAATAAGTATGAGCAATAATAATAGTGATGCCTTGCATAAATGCAAGCACCACTAACTAGATATTAAAGTTTGAAGACAAACTTTATGTTGGCTTGAAAAAGCGTAGCCTGAACATTTAAAATGGATTGACAGAAGTTTAGTTTAGTAGGCTGTCTGGCAGTTAGTATGTTTAAGTATGAAGCTAACATGATTAACATGAAGCTAGCATGAAGCTAACATGATTAGCATGAAGCTAGCATGATGCTTACATGATTAGCATGAAGCTAGCATGATGCTAGCATGATTAGCATGAAGCTAGCATGATGTTAGCATGATTAGCATGAAGCTAGCATGATGTTAGCATGATTAGCATGAAGCTAGCATGATGCTACCATGATTAGCATGAAGCTAGCATGATGTTAGCATGAAGCTAGCATGATTAGTATGAAGCTAGCATGATGCTAACATGATTAGCATGAAGCTAGCATGTTGCTAGCATGATTAGCATGAAGCTAGCATGATGCTAGCATGATTAGCATGAAGCTAGCATGATGCTAGCATGATTAGCATGAAGCTAGCATGATGCTAGCATGATTAGCATGAAGCTAGCATGATTAGCATGAAGCTAGCATGATGCTAGCATGATTAGCATGAAGCTAGCATGATGCTAACATGATTAACATGAAGCTACCATGATGCTAGCATGATTAGCATGAAGCTAGCATGATGCTAGCATGATTAGCATGAAGCTAGCATGATGCTAGCATGATTAGCATGAAGCTAGCATGATGCTAGCATGAAGCTAGCATGATTAGCATGATTAGCATGAAGCTAGCATGATGCTAGCATGATTAGCATGAAGCTAGCATGATGTTAGCATGATTAACATGAAGCTAGCATGATGCTAGCATGATTAGCATGAAGCTAGCATGATGCTAGCATGATTAGCATGAAGCTAGCATGATGCTAGCATGATTAGCATGAAGCTAGCATGATGCTAGCATGAAGCTAGCATGATTAGCATGAAGCTAGCATGATGCTAGCATGATTAGCATGTAGCTAGCATGATGCTAGCATGATTAGCATGAAGCTAGCATGATGCTAGCATGATTAGCATGAAGCTAGCATGATGCTAGCATGATTAGCATGAAGCTAGCATGATACTAGCATGATTAGCATGAAGCTAGCATGATTAGCATGAAGCTAGCATGATGCTAGCATGATTAGCATGAAGCTAGCATGATGCTAACATGATAAGCATGAAGCTAGCATGAAGCTAGCATGATGGTAGCATGATTAGCATGAAACTAGCATGATTCTAGCATGATTAGCATGAAGCTAGCATGATTCTAGCATGATTAACATGAAGCTAGCATGATTCTAGCATGATTAGCATGAAGCTAGCATGATTCTAGCATGATTAGCATGAAGCTAGCATGATTCTAGCATGATTAGCATGAAGCTAGCATGATTCTAGCATGATTAGCATGAAGCTAGCATGATGTTAGCATGATTAGCATGAAGCTAGCATGATGTTAGCATGATTAGCATGATTAGCATGAAGCTAGCATGATGTTAGCATGAAGCTAGCATGATTAGTATGAAGCTAGCATGATGCTAACATGATTAGCATGAAGCTAGCATGTTGCTAGCATGATTAGCATGAAGCTAGCATGATGCTAGCATGATGCTAGCATGATTAGCATGAAGCTAGCATGATGTTAGCATGATTAGCATGAAGGTAGCATGAGGCTAGCATGATTAGCATGAAGTAAGCATGAGGTTAGCATGATTAGCATGAAGCTAGCATGATTTAACGTGAAGCTAGCATGATTAGCATGATGCTAACATGATTAGCATGACGCTAGCACTATTTAGCGTGCAGCTAACAAGATTTAACATGAAGTTAGCATGATTTAGCATGAAGTTAGCAAGATTTATTATGAAATTAGCATAAAGCTAGCATGAAACTAGCATGAAGCTAGTATGACTTAGCATGGAGCTAGCATGAAGCTAACATGACCCAAAGACCCAACCCCCATGTCTCTATGATGTTCAGACCAAGAGATATAAGGCTTTGTTTATTATGTTGCTAGGATGCTCAAATTTGGTTGCTAGGGGCGTGGCTTAATGCCTCAATAAGAATCCTATTAAGACTGATTGGATGCCTGAGTAAAATGAGCCCACCCCTATGTCTCTATGACACGCTGGTGTAAAGATATCCATCTGGGCTTTTTATAATGGTAGTCTATGGGAGATGTTGCTAGGGTACCCAAAATTGTTGCTAGGGGCGTGGCTAAATAGCTTTGGGGCGATCCTAAGAGACTGATTGGATGACTGAGTAAAATGAGCCCACCCCCATGTCTCTACGACACTCTAAAGTAAAGATATTCCATCTGGGACGCTTTTATTCCCTTATATGGGCATGTTTCCTGCCCCATTATAAGTCAATGGGAAATTTTGGGGGCCTCTTACACCCCAGGGGTATAGCTTACACCCCATTGTGATGTATGTTCTTACAGAGCCTGTCAGCCACCTTAAATGTGGTAAGCCACAAGTTTCTACAAGTTTCTCACTCACAGCTATGACCCATCAAAGTTTGTCTCAATGTTAAGTCAATGGAAATTTTGGGGTGTTCGAGACCCCCGTTTAGGAATTCGGAAGGTCCCATCAGTTAGAAAAGATATAGCACACTAAGTCAGACCAGTCTGAAGGTCTGTGGAAAATTTGGTGCATGTAGCTTGAAAGCCCTAGGACGAGTTAGTTGCCGAAATTTTGGGGGGAGAAAAAGAATAATAACTAGATAGGTACATTTCCTGAAGAAAATGTGAGTGGTGCTTGCCGTGGCAAAATTCTGGGGACCATATATGATTATACTCCAAGCCAAAAGTTAAACGATCCAACTCCCGTGTCTGTACGATGTTCTGATGTGGAGATATAAGGCTCTGTTTATCCGGTTGCTAGGGTACTGTATTTGGTTGCTAGGGAAAATTTTGACATCCCATAGTGATTACCCTCCGAGTCATGAGTCAAACGGTCCAACCCCCGTGTCTCAACGATGTTCTGATGCGGAGATATAAGGCTTTGTTTATTCGGTTGCTAGGGTACTGTATTTGGTTGCTAGGGAAAATTTTGACATCCCATAGTGATTACACTCTGAGTCCCGAGTCATACGGTCCAACCCCCGTGTCTCAACGATGTTCTGATGCAGAGATATAAGGCTTTGTTTATTCGGTTGCTAGGGTACTGTATTTGGTTGCTAGGGAAAATTTTGACATCCCATAGTGATTACCCTCCGAGTCATGAGTCAAACGGTCCAACCCCCGTGTCTCTACGATGTTCTGATGCGGAGATATAAGGCTTTGTTTACTCTGTTGCTAGGGTACTGTATTTGGTTGCTAGGGAAAAAATTGGCATCCCATAGTGATTACCCGCCGAGTCACGAGTCAAACGGTCCAACCCCCGTGTCTCTACGATGTTCTGATGCGGAGATATAAGGCTTTGTTTACTCTGTTGCTAGGGTACTGTATTTGGTTGCTAGGGAAAAAATTGGCATCCCATAATGATTACACTCTGAGTCACGAGTCAAACGGTCCAACCCCCGTGTCTCTACGATGTTCTGATGCTGAGATATAAGGCTTTGTTTACTCTGTTGCTAGGGTACTGTATTTGGTTGCTAGGGGCGTGGCTTGGGAGTGGCCAATGATGTGCCCAGTGATTACACTCCGAGTCACAAGTAAAACGGTCCAACCCCCGTGTCTCTACGATGTTCTGATGCGGAGATATAAGGCTTTGTTTACTCTGTTGCTAGGGTACTGTATTTGGTTGCTAGGGGCGTGGTTTGGGAGTGGCCAATTATGTGCCCAGTGATTACACTCCGAGTCACAAGTAAAACGGTCCAACCCCCGTGTCTCTACGATGTTCTGATGCGGAGATATAAGGCTTTGTTTACTCTGTTGCTAGGGTACTGTATTTGGTTGCTAGGGGCGTGGCTTGGGAGTGGCCAATGATGTGCCCAGTGATTACACTCCGAGTCACAAGTAAAACGGTCCAACCCCCGTGTCTCTACGATGTTCTGATGCGGAGATATAAGGCTTTGTTTACTCTGTTGCTAGGGTACTGTATTTGGTTGCTAGGGGCGTGGCTTGGGAGTGGCCAATGATGTGCCCAGTGATTACACTCCGAGTCACAAGTAAAACGGTCCAAACCCTGTGTCTCTACGATGTTCTGATGCGGAGATATAAGGCTTTGTTTATTCGGTTGCTAGGGTGCTCAAATTTGGTTGCTAGGGGCGTGGCTTGGGAGTGGCCAATGATGTGCCCAATTGTTACACCCCTAGTCACAAGTAAAACGGTCCAACCCCCGTGTCTCTACGATGTTCTGATGCCGAGATATAACTGTTTGTATTTTATGTTGCTAGGGTGCTCAAAAGTGGTTGCTAGGGGCGTGGCTTAGTAAGTCTGTAAGGATCCTGAGAGACTGATTGGATGCCTGAGTAAAATGAGCCCACCCCCATGTCTCTATGACACTGTGGTGCAAAGATATCCATCCGGGCATTTTATAATGGCAGTCTATGGTATAGGTTGCTAGGGTGCCCAAAATGGTTGCTATGGTAACCTTACACCCCATTGTGGGGGACGTCCTGACAGAGTCTAGCACCCTCTTCAAATTTAGTAACCCACATGTTTCTATGAAATCCTGGCTCGGACCTATGACCCGTCAAAATTTTTGCAATGGTAAGTCTATGGGATTTTGCCCCATTGACTTTTCATTGGGGCACTTTTGGGCACCTCTTGCACCCCAGGGGTACAACTTACACCCCATTGTGATCCATGTTTTTACAGAGCCTACCACCCTCTTCAAATGTTGTAACCCACATGTTTCTACAAAATCCTCGAGCGGAGCTATGACTCGTCAAAGTTTGGCGCAATGTTAAGTCAATGGGATTTTTTGGGTGGTTTTTCGCCCCCCTTTCGGAAATCCTGCACCCGATCGCTTATAAAAGTCATAGCACACCTCTCCTCAATAAGCCGGTCGATTTGAGCCCTAATTTATGGGTCTACGACAAAGCGTGCGGGACGAGTTACGCGCCGAAAAAGTGTCCAGAAAAAGAAGAATAATAATAATAATAACTAGATAGGTACATTTCCTGAAGAAAATGTGAGTGGTGCTTGCCGTGGCAAATTTCAGGCGACAATTTATGATTATACTCCAAGCCAAAAGTAAAATGGTCCAACCCCTGTGTCTCTACGATGTTCTGAAGCAGAGATATAAGGCTTTGTTTACTCTGTTGCTAGGGTACTGTATTTGGTTGCTAGGGGAAAAATGGCATCCACTAGTGATTACCCTCCGAGTCACGAGTCAAACGGTCCAACCCCCATGTCTCTACGATGTTCTGATGTGGAGATATAAGGCTTTGTTTACTCTGTTGCTAGGGTACTGTATTTGGTTGCTAGGGGCGTGGCTTGGGAGTGGCCAATGATGTGCCCAGTGATTACACTCCGAGTCACAAGTAAAACGGTCCAACCCCCGTGTCTCTACGATGTTCTGATGCGGAGATATAAGGCTTTGTTTACTCTGTTGCTAGGGTACTGTATTTGGTTGCTAGGGGCGTGGCTTGGGAGTGGCCAATTATGTGCCCAGTGATTACACTCCGAGTCACAAGTAAAACGGTCCAACCCCCGTGTCTTTACGATGTTCTGATGCGGAGATATAAGGCTTTGTTTACTCTGTTGCTAGGGTACTGTATTTGGTTGCTAGGGGCGTGGCTTGGGAGTGGCCAATGATGTGCCCAGTGATTACACTCCGAGTCACAAGTAAAACGGTCCAAACCCCGTGTCTCTACGATGTTCTGATGCGGAGATATAAGGCTTTGTTTATTCGGTTGCTAGGGTGCTCAAATTTGGTTGCTAGGGGCGTGGCTTGGGAGTGGCCAATGATGTGCCCAATTGTTACACCCCTAGTCACAAGTAAAACGGTCCAACCCCCGTGTCTCTACGATGTTCTGATGCCGAGATATAACTGTTTGTATTTTATGTTGCTAGGGTGCTCAAAAGTGGTTGCTAGGGGCGTGGCTTAGTAAGTCTGTAAGGATCCTGAGAGACTGATTGGATGCCTGAGTAAAATGAGCCCACCCCCATGTCTCTATGACACTGTGGTGCAAAGATATCCATCCGGGCATTTTATAATGGCAGTCTATGGTATAGGTTGCTAGGGTGCCCAAAATGGTTGCTATGGTAACCTTACACCCCATTGTGGGGGACGTCCTGACAGAGTCTAGCACCCTCTTCAAATTTAGTAACCCACATGTTTCTATGAAATCCTGGCTCGGACCTATGACCCGTCAAAATTTTTGCAATGGTAAGTCTATGGGATTTTGCCCCATTGACTTTTCATTGGGGCACTTTTGGGCACCTCTTACACCCCAGGGGTACAACTTACACCCCATTGTAATCCATGTTCTTACAGAGCCTACCACCCTCTTCAAATGTTGTAACCCACATGTTTCTACAAAATCCTCGAGCGGAGCTATGACTCGTCAAAGTTGGGCGCAATGTTAAGTCAATGGGATTTTTTGGGTGGTTTTTCGCCCCCCTTTCGGAAATCCTGCACCCGATCGCTTATAAAAGTCATAGCACACCTCTCCTCAATAAGCCGGTCGATTTGAGCCCTAATTTATGGGTCTACGACAAAGCGTGCGGGACGAGTTACGCGCCGAAAAAGTGTCCAGAAAAAGAAGAATAATAATAATAATAATAATAAGTATGCAAGATAGTAATAGTGATGCTTTGCATAAATGCAAGCACCACTAACTAGATAGGTACATTTCCTGAAGAAAATGTGAAGTGGTGCTTGCCGTGGCAAAATTCTGGGGACCATATATGATTATACTCCGAGCCAAAAGTAAAACGATCCAACTCTCGTGTCTCTACGATGTTCTGATGCGGCGATATAAGGCTTTGTTTATGCGGTTGCTAGGGTACTGTATTTGGTTGCTAGGGAAAAAATGGCATCCACTAGTGATTACCCTCAGAGTCACGAGTCAAACGGTCCAACCCCCATGTCTCTACGATGTTCTGATGCGGAGATATAAGGCTTTGTTTACTCTGTTGCTAGGGTACTGTATTTGGTTGCTAGGGAAAAAAATTGCATCCACTAGTGATTACCCTCCGAGTCATGAGTCAAACGCTCCAACCCCCGTGTCTCTACGATGTTCTGATGCGGAGATATAAGGCTTTGTTTACTCTGTTGCTAGGGTACTGTATTTGGTTGCTAGGGAAAAAAATGGCATCCACTAGTGATTACCCTCCGAGTCACGAGTCAAACGGTCCAAACCCCATGTCTCTACGATGTTCTGATGCGGAGATATAAGGCTTTGTTTAATCTGTTGCTAGGGTACTGTATTTGGTTGCTAGGGAAAAAAATGGCATCCACTAGTGATTACACTCCGAGTCACAAGTAAAACGGTCCAACCCCCGTGTCTCTACGATGTTCTGATGCGGAGATATAAGGCTTTGTTTACTCTGTTGCTAGGGTACTGTATTTGGTTGCTAGGGGCGTGGCTTGGGAGTGGCCAATTATGTGCCCAGTGATTACACTCCGAGTCACAAGTAAAACGGTCCAACCCCCGTGTCTCTACGATGTTCTGATGCGGAGATATAAGGCTTTGTTTACTCTGTTGCTAGGGTACTGTATTTGGTTGCTAGGGGCGTGGCTTGGGAGTGGCCAATGATGTGCCCAGTGATTACACTCCGAGTCACAAGTAAAACGGTCCAAACCCCGTGTCTCTACGATGTTCTGATGCGGAGATATAAGGCTTTGTTTATTCGGTTGCTAGGGTGCTCAAATTTGGTTGCTAGGGGCGTGGCTTGGGAGTGGCCAATGATGTGCCCAATTGTTACACCCCTAGTCACAAGTAAAACAGTCCAACCCCCGTGTCTCTACGATGTTCTGATGCCGAGATATAACTGTTTGTATTTTATGTTGCTAGGGTGCTCAAAAGTGGTTGCTAGGGGCGTGGCTTAGTAAGTCTGTAAGGATCCTGAGAGACTGATTGGATGCCTGAGTAAAATGAGCCCACCCCCATGTCTCTATGACACTGTGGTGCAAAGATATCCATCCGGGCATTTTATAATGGCAGTCTATGGTATAGGTTGCTAGGGTGCCCAAAATGGTTGCTATGGTAACCTTACACCCCATTGTGGGGAACGTCCTGACAGAGTCTAGCACCCTCTTCAAATTTAGTAACCCACATGTTTCTATGAAATCCTGGTTCGGACCTATGACCCGTCAAAATTTTTGCAATGGTAAGTCTATGGGATTTTGCCCCATTGACTTTTCATTGGGGCACTTTTGGGCACCTCTTACACCCCAGGGGTACAACTTACACCCCATTGTGATCCATGTTCTTACAGAGCCTACCACCCTCTTCAAATGTTGTAACCCACATGTTTCTACAAAATCCTCGAGCGGAGCTATGACTCGTCAAAGTTGGGCGCAATGTTAAGTCAATGGGATTTTTTGGGTGGTTTTTCGCCCCCCTTTCGGAAATCCTGCACCCGATCGCTTATAAAAGTCATAGCACACCTCTCCTCAATAAGCCGGTCGATTTGAGCCCTAATTTATGGGTCTACGACAAAGCGTGCGGGACAAGTTACGCGCCGAAAAAGTGTCCAGAAAAAGAAGAATAATAATAACTAGATAGGTACATTTCCTGAAGAAAATGTGAGTGGTGCTTGCCGTGGCAAAATTCTGGGGACCATATATGATTATACTCCAAGCCAAAAGTTAAACGATCCAACTCCCGTGTCTGTACGATGTTCTGATGTGGAGATATAAGGCTCTGTTTATCCGGTTGCTAGGGTACTGTATTTGGTTGCTAGGGAAAATTTTGACATCCCATAGTGATTACCCTCCGAGTCATGAGTCAAACGGTCCAACCCCCGTGTCTCAACGATGTTCTGATGCGGAGATATAAGGCTTTGTTTATTCGGTTGCTAGGGTACTGTATTTGGTTGCTAGGGAAAATTTTGACATCCCATAGTGATTACACTCTGAGTCCCGAGTCATACGGTCCAACCCCCGTGTCTCAACGATGTTCTGATGCAGAGATATAAGGCTTTGTTTATTCGGTTGCTAGGGTACTGTATTTGGTTGCTAGGGAAAATTTTGACATCCCATAGTGATTACCCTCCGAGTCATGAGTCAAACGGTCCAACCCCCGTGTCTCTACGATGTTCTGATGCGGAGATATAAGGCTTTGTTTACTCTGTTGCTAGGGTACTGTATTTGGTTGCTAGGGAAAAAATTGGCATCCCATAGTGATTACCCGCCGAGTCACGAGTCAAACGGTCCAACCCCCGTGTCTCTACGATGTTCTGATGCGGAGATATAAGGCTTTGTTTACTCTGTTGCTAGGGTACTGTATTTGGTTGCTAGGGAAAAAATTGGCATCCCATAATGATTACACTCTGAGTCACGAGTCAAACGGTCCAACCCCCGTGTCTCTACGATGTTCTGATGCTGAGATATAAGGCTTTGTTTACTCTGTTGCTAGGGTACTGTATTTGGTTGCTAGGGGCGTGGCTTGGGAGTGGCCAATGATGTGCCCAGTGATTACACTCCGAGTCACAAGTAAAACGGTCCAACCCCCGTGTCTCTACGATGTTCTGATGCGGAGATATAAGGCTTTGTTTACTCTGTTGCTAGGGTACTGTATTTGGTTGCTAGGGGCGTGGTTTGGGAGTGGCCAATTATGTGCCCAGTGATTACACTCCGAGTCACAAGTAAAACGGTCCAACCCCCGTGTCTCTACGATGTTCTGATGCGGAGATATAAGGCTTTGTTTACTCTGTTGCTAGGGTACTGTATTTGGTTGCTAGGGGCGTGGCTTGGGAGTGGCCAATGATGTGCCCAGTGATTACACTCCGAGTCACAAGTAAAACGGTCCAACCCCCGTGTCTCTACGATGTTCTGATGCGGAGATATAAGGCTTTGTTTACTCTGTTGCTAGGGTACTGTATTTGGTTGCTAGGGGCGTGGCTTGGGAGTGGCCAATGATGTGCCCAGTGATTACACTCCGAGTCACAAGTAAAACGGTCCAAACCCTGTGTCTCTACGATGTTCTGATGCGGAGATATAAGGCTTTGTTTATTCGGTTGCTAGGGTGCTCAAATTTGGTTGCTAGGGGCGTGGCTTGGGAGTGGCCAATGATGTGCCCAATTGTTACACCCCTAGTCACAAGTAAAACGGTCCAACCCCCGTGTCTCTACGATGTTCTGATGCCGAGATATAACTGTTTGTATTTTATGTTGCTAGGGTGCTCAAAAGTGGTTGCTAGGGGCGTGGCTTAGTAAGTCTGTAAGGATCCTGAGAGACTGATTGGATGCCTGAGTAAAATGAGCCCACCCCCATGTCTCTATGACACTGTGGTGCAAAGATATCCATCCGGGCATTTTATAATGGCAGTCTATGGTATAGGTTGCTAGGGTGCCCAAAATGGTTGCTATGGTAACCTTACACCCCATTGTGGGGGACGTCCTGACAGAGTCTAGCACCCTCTTCAAATTTAGTAACCCACATGTTTCTATGAAATCCTGGCTCGGACCTATGACCCGTCAAAATTTTTGCAATGGTAAGTCTATGGGATTTTGCCCCATTGACTTTTCATTGGGGCACTTTTGGGCACCTCTTGCACCCCAGGGGTACAACTTACACCCCATTGTGATCCATGTTTTTACAGAGCCTACCACCCTCTTCAAATGTTGTAACCCACATGTTTCTACAAAATCCTCGAGCGGAGCTATGACTCGTCAAAGTTTGGCGCAATGTTAAGTCAATGGGATTTTTTGGGTGGTTTTTCGCCCCCCTTTCGGAAATCCTGCACCCGATCGCTTATAAAAGTCATAGCACACCTCTCCTCAATAAGCCGGTCGATTTGAGCCCTAATTTATGGGTCTACGACAAAGCGTGCGGGACGAGTTACGCGCCGAAAAAGTGTCCAGAAAAAGAAGAATAATAATAATAATAACTAGATAGGTACATTTCCTGAAGAAAATGTGAAGTGGTGCTTGCCGTGGCAAAATTCTGGGGACCATATATGATTATACTCCGAGCCAAAAGTAAAACGATCCAACTCTCGTGTCTCTACGATGTTCTGATGCGGCGATATAAGGCTTTGTTTATGCGGTTGCTAGGGTACTGTATTTGGTTGCTAGGGAAAAAATGGCATCCACTAGTGATTACCCTCAGAGTCACGAGTCAAACGGTCCAACCCCCATGTCTCTACGATGTTCTGATGCGGAGATATAAGGCTTTGTTTACTCTGTTGCTAGGGTACTGTATTTGGTTGCTAGGGAAAAAAATTGCATCCACTAGTGATTACCCTCCGAGTCATGAGTCAAACGCTCCAACCCCCGTGTCTCTACGATGTTCTGATGCGGAGATATAAGGCTTTGTTTACTCTGTTGCTAGGGTACTGTATTTGGTTGCTAGGGAAAAAAATGGCATCCACTAGTGATTACCCTCCGAGTCACGAGTCAAACGGTCCAAACCCCATGTCTCTACGATGTTCTGATGCGGAGATATAAGGCTTTGTTTAATCTGTTGCTAGGGTACTGTATTTGGTTGCTAGGGAAAAAAATGGCATCCACTAGTGATTACACTCCGAGTCACAAGTAAAACGGTCCAACCCCCGTGTCTCTACGATGTTCTGATGCGGAGATATAAGGCTTTGTTTACTCTGTTGCTAGGGTACTGTATTTGGTTGCTAGGGGCGTGGCTTGGGAGTGGCCAATTATGTGCCCAGTGATTACACTCCGAGTCACAAGTAAAACGGTCCAACCCCCGTGTCTCTACGATGTTCTGATGCGGAGATATAAGGCTTTGTTTACTCTGTTGCTAGGGTACTGTATTTGGTTGCTAGGGGCGTGGCTTGGGAGTGGCCAATGATGTGCCCAGTGATTACACTCCGAGTCACAAGTAAAACGGTCCAAACCCCGTGTCTCTACGATGTTCTGATGCGGAGATATAAGGCTTTGTTTATTCGGTTGCTAGGGTGCTCAAATTTGGTTGCTAGGGGCGTGGCTTGGGAGTGGCCAATGATGTGCCCAATTGTTACACCCCTAGTCACAAGTAAAACAGTCCAACCCCCGTGTCTCTACGATGTTCTGATGCCGAGATATAACTGTTTGTATTTTATGTTGCTAGGGTGCTCAAAAGTGGTTGCTAGGGGCGTGGCTTAGTAAGTCTGTAAGGATCCTGAGAGACTGATTGGATGCCTGAGTAAAATGAGCCCACCCCCATGTCTCTATGACACTGTGGTGCAAAGATATCCATCCGGGCATTTTATAATGGCAGTCTATGGTATAGGTTGCTAGGGTGCCCAAAATGGTTGCTATGGTAACCTTACACCCCATTGTGGGGAACGTCCTGACAGAGTCTAGCACCCTCTTCAAATTTAGTAACCCACATGTTTCTATGAAATCCTGGTTCGGACCTATGACCCGTCAAAATTTTTGCAATGGTAAGTCTATGGGATTTTGCCCCATTGACTTTTCATTGGGGCACTTTTGGGCACCTCTTACACCCCAGGGGTACAACTTACACCCCATTGTGATCCATGTTCTTACAGAGCCTACCACCCTCTTCAAATGTTGTAACCCACATGTTTCTACAAAATCCTCGAGCGGAGCTATGACTCGTCAAAGTTGGGCGCAATGTTAAGTCAATGGGATTTTTTGGGTGGTTTTTCGCCCCCCTTTCGGAAATCCTGCACCCGATCGCTTATAAAAGTCATAGCACACCTCTCCTCAATAAGCCGGTCGATTTGAGCCCTAATTTATGGGTCTACGACAAAGCGTGCGGGACAAGTTACGCGCCGAAAAAGTGTCCAGAAAAAGAAGAATAATAATAACTAGATAGGTACATTTCCTGAAGAAAATGTGAGTGGTGCTTGCCGTGGCAAAATTCTGGGGACCATATATGATTATACTCCAAGCCAAAAGTTAAACGATCCAACTCCCGTGTCTGTACGATGTTCTGATGTGGAGATATAAGGCTCTGTTTATCCGGTTGCTAGGGTACTGTATTTGGTTGCTAGGGAAAATTTTGACATCCCATAGTGATTACCCTCCGAGTCATGAGTCAAACGGTCCAACCCCCGTGTCTCAACGATGTTCTGATGCGGAGATATAAGGCTTTGTTTATTCGGTTGCTAGGGTACTGTATTTGGTTGCTAGGGAAAATTTTGACATCCCATAGTGATTACACTCTGAGTCCCGAGTCATACGGTCCAACCCCCGTGTCTCAACGATGTTCTGATGCAGAGATATAAGGCTTTGTTTATTCGGTTGCTAGGGTACTGTATTTGGTTGCTAGGGAAAATTTTGACATCCCATAGTGATTACCCTCCGAGTCATGAGTCAAACGGTCCAACCCCCGTGTCTCTACGATGTTCTGATGCGGAGATATAAGGCTTTGTTTACTCTGTTGCTAGGGTACTGTATTTGGTTGCTAGGGAAAAAATTGGCATCCCATAGTGATTACCCGCCGAGTCACGAGTCAAACGGTCCAACCCCCGTGTCTCTACGATGTTCTGATGCGGAGATATAAGGCTTTGTTTACTCTGTTGCTAGGGTACTGTATTTGGTTGCTAGGGAAAAAATTGGCATCCCATAATGATTACACTCTGAGTCACGAGTCAAACGGTCCAACCCCCGTGTCTCTACGATGTTCTGATGCTGAGATATAAGGCTTTGTTTACTCTGTTGCTAGGGTACTGTATTTGGTTGCTAGGGGCGTGGCTTGGGAGTGGCCAATGATGGGCCCAGTGATTACACTCCGAGTCACAAGTAAAACGGTCCAACCCCCGTGTCTCTACGATGTTCTGATGCGGAGATATAAGGCTTTGTTTACTCTGTTGCTAGGGTACTGTATTTGGTTGCTAGGGGCGTGGCTTGGGAGTGGCCAATTATGTGCCCAGTGATTACACTCCGAGTCACAAGTAAAACGGTCCAACCCCCGTGTCTCTACGATGTTCTGATGCGGAGATATAAGGCTTTGTTTACTCTGTTGCTAGGGTACTGTATTTGGTTGCTAGGGGCGTGGCTTGGGAGTGGCCAATGATGTGCCCAGTGATTACACTCCGAGTCACAAGTAAAACGGTCCAACCCCCGTGTCTCTATGATGTTCTGATGTGGAGATATAAGGCTTTGTTTACTCTGTTGCTAGGGTACTGTATTTGGTTGCTAGGGGCGTGGCTTGGGAGTGGCCAATGATGAGCCCAGTGATTACACTCCGAGTCACAAGTAAAACGGTCCAACCCCCGTGTCTCTACGATGTTCTGATGCGGAGATATAAGGCTTTGTTTACTCTGTTGCTAGGGTACTGTATTTGGTTGCTAGGGGCGTGGCTTGGGAGTGGCCAATGATGTGCCCAGTGATTACACTCCGAGTCACAAGTAAAACGGTCCAAACCCTGTGTCTCTACGATGTTCTGATGCGGAGATATAAGGCTTTGTTTATTCGGTTGCTAGGGTGCTCAAATTTGGTTGCTAGGGGCGTGGCTTGGGAGTGGCCAATGATGTGCCCAATTGTTACACCCCTAGTCACAAGTAAAACGGTCCAACCCCCGTGTCTCTACGATGTTCTGATGCCGAGATATAACTGTTTGTATTTTATGTTGCTAGGGTGCTCAAAAGTGGTTGCTAGGGGCGTGGCTTAGTAAGTCTGTAAGGATCCTGAGAGACTGATTGGATGCCTGAGTAAAATGAGCCCACCCCCATGTCTCTATGACACTGTGGTGCAAAGATATCCATCCGGGCATTTTATAATGGCAGTCTATGGTATAGGTTGCTAGGGTGCCCAAAATGGTTGCTATGGTAACCTTACACCCCATTGTGGGGGACGTCCTGACAGAGTCTAGCACCCTCTTCAAATTTAGTAACCCACATGTTTCTATGAAATCCTGGCTCGGACCTATGACCCGTCAAAATTTTTGCAATGGTAAGTCTATGGGATTTTGCCCCATTGACTTTTCATTGGGGCACTTTTGGGCACCTCTTGCACCCCAGGGGTACAACTTACACCCCATTGTGATCCATGTTTTTACAGAGCCTACCACCCTCTTCAAATGTTGTAACCCACATGTTTCTACAAAATCCTCGAGCGGAGCTATGACTCGTCAAAGTTTGGCGCAATGTTAAGTCAATGGGATTTTTTGGGTGGTTTTTCGCCCCCCTTTCGGAAATCCTGCACCCGATCGCTTATAAAAGTCATAGCACACCTCTCCTCAATAAGCCGGTCGATTTGAGCCCTAATTTATGGGTCTACGACAAAGCGTGCGGGACGAGTTACGCGCCGAAAAAGTGTCCAGAAAAAGAAGAATAATAATAATAATAACTAGATAGGTACATTTCCTGAAGAAAATGTGAAGTGGTGCTTGCCGTGGCAAAATTCTGGGGACCATATATGATTATACTCCGAGCCAAAAGTAAAACGATCCAACTCTCGTGTCTCTACGATGTTCTGATGCGGCGATATAAGGCTTTGTTTATGCGGTTGCTAGGGTACTGTATTTGGTTGCTAGGGAAAAAATGGCATCCACTAGTGATTACCCTCAGAGTCACGAGTCAAACGGTCCAACCCCCATGTCTCTACGATGTTCTGATGCGGAGATATAAGGCTTTGTTTACTCTGTTGCTAGGGTACTGTATTTGGTTGCTAGGGAAAAAAATTGCATCCACTAGTGATTACCCTCCGAGTCATGAGTCAAACGCTCCAACCCCCGTGTCTCTACGATGTTCTGATGCGGAGATATAAGGCTTTGTTTACTCTGTTGCTAGGGTACTGTATTTGGTTGCTAGGGAAAAAAATGGCATCCACTAGTGATTACCCTCCGAGTCACGAGTCAAACGGTCCAAACCCCATGTCTCTACGATGTTCTGATGCGGAGATATAAGGCTTTGTTTAATCTGTTGCTAGGGTACTGTATTTGGTTGCTAGGGAAAAAAATGGCATCCACTAGTGATTACACTCCGAGTCACAAGTAAAACGGTCCAACCCCCGTGTCTCTACGATGTTCTGATGCGGAGATATAAGGCTTTGTTTACTCTGTTGCTAGGGTACTGTATTTGGTTGCTAGGGGCGTGGCTTGGGAGTGGCCAATTATGTGCCCAGTGATTACACTCCGAGTCACAAGTAAAACGGTCCAACCCCCGTGTCTCTACGATGTTCTGATGCGGAGATATAAGGCTTTGTTTACTCTGTTGCTAGGGTACTGTATTTGGTTGCTAGGGGCGTGGCTTGGGAGTGGCCAATGATGTGCCCAGTGATTACACTCCGAGTCACAAGTAAAACGGTCCAAACCCCGTGTCTCTACGATGTTCTGATGCGGAGATATAAGGCTTTGTTTATTCGGTTGCTAGGGTGCTCAAATTTGGTTGCTAGGGGCGTGGCTTGGGAGTGGCCAATGATGTGCCCAATTGTTACACCCCTAGTCACAAGTAAAACAGTCCAACCCCCGTGTCTCTACGATGTTCTGATGCCGAGATATAACTGTTTGTATTTTATGTTGCTAGGGTGCTCAAAAGTGGTTGCTAGGGGCGTGGCTTAGTAAGTCTGTAAGGATCCTGAGAGACTGATTGGATGCCTGAGTAAAATGAGCCCACCCCCATGTCTCTATGACACTGTGGTGCAAAGATATCCATCCGGGCATTTTATAATGGCAGTCTATGGTATAGGTTGCTAGGGTGCCCAAAATGGTTGCTATGGTAACCTTACACCCCATTGTGGGGAACGTCCTGACAGAGTCTAGCACCCTCTTCAAATTTAGTAACCCACATGTTTCTATGAAATCCTGGTTCGGACCTATGACCCGTCAAAATTTTTGCAATGGTAAGTCTATGGGATTTTGCCCCATTGACTTTTCATTGGGGCACTTTTGGGCACCTCTTACACCCCAGGGGTACAACTTACACCCCATTGTGATCCATGTTCTTACAGAGCCTACCACCCTCTTCAAATGTTGTAACCCACATGTTTCTACAAAATCCTCGAGCGGAGCTATGACTCGTCAAAGTTGGGCGCAATGTTAAGTCAATGGGATTTTTTGGGTGGTTTTTCGCCCCCCTTTCGGAAATCCTGCACCCGATCGCTTATAAAAGTCATAGCACACCTCTCCTCAATAAGCCGGTCGATTTGAGCCCTAATTTATGGGTCTACGACAAAGCGTGCGGGACAAGTTACGCGCCGAAAAAGTGTCCAGAAAAAGAAGAATAATAATAATAACTAGATAGGTACATTTCCTGAAGAAAATGTGAAGTGGTGCTTGCCGTGGCAAATTTCGGGGGACCATATATGATTATACTCCAAGCCAAAAGTAAAACAATTCAACCCACATGTCTCTACGATATTCTAATGCGAAGATATAAGGCTTTGTTTATTCGGTTGCTAGGGTACTGTATTTGGTTGCTAGGGAGAAAATTGGCATCCACTAGTGATTACACTCCGAGTCACAAGTCAAACGGTCCAAACCCCGTGTCTCTACGATGTTCTGATGCGGAGATATAAGGGTTTGTTTACTCTGTTGCTAGGGTACTGTATTTGGTTGCTAGGGAAAAAATGGCATCCACTAGTGATTACCCTCCGAGTCATGAGTCAAACGGTCCAACCCCCGTGTCTCTACGATGTTCTGATGCGGAGATATAAGGCTTTGTTTACTCTGTTGCTAGGGTACTGTATTTGGTTGCTAAGGAAAAAAATGGCATCCACTAGTGATTACCCTCCGAGTCACGAGTCAAACGATCCAACCCCCGTGTCTCTACGATGTTCTGATGCGGAGATATAAGGCTTTGTTTACTCTGTTGCTAGGGTACTGTATTTGGTTGCTAGGGAAAAAATAGGCATCCCATAATGATTACACTCCGAGTCACGAGTCAAACGGTCCAACCCCCGTGTCTCTACGATGTTCTGATGCGGAGATAATGAAGCTAGCATGATTAGCATGAAGCTAGCATGATTAGCATGAAGTTAGTATGAAGTTAGCATGATTACCATGAAGCTAACATGAAGCTAGCATGATTAACATTAAGCATGATTAACATTAGCATGATTACCATGAAGTTAGCATGAAGCTAGCATGATTACCATGAAGTTAACATGAAGCTAGCATGATTAGCATGAAGCTAGCATGAAGCTAGCATGATGCTAACATGATTAGCATGAAGTTAGCATGAAGCTAGCATGATGCTAGCATGATTTGCATGATGTTACCACGATTAGCATGAAGCTAGCATGAAGCTACCATGATTAGCATGAAGCTAGCATGAAGTTAGCATTATTAGCATGAAGCTAACATGATTAGCATGAAGCTAGCATGATGCTAGTATGATTAGCATGAAGCTAGCATGATGTTAGCATGATTAGCATGAAGCTAGCATGATTAGCATGATGCTAACATGAAGCTAGCATGATTAGCATAAAGCTAACATGATTAGCATGAAGCTAGCATGATGCTAACATGATTAGCATGAAGCTAGCATGATGGTAGCATGATTAGCATGAAGCTAGCATGAAGCTAGCATGATTTGCATGAAGCTAGCATGATGCTAGCATGATTAGCATGAAGCTAGCATGATGCTAGCATGATTAGCATGAAGCTAGCATGATGTTAGCATGATTAGCATGAAGCTAGCATGATGCTAGCATGATTAGCATGAAGCTAACATGATTAACATGAAGCTAGCATGATGCTAGCATGATTAGCATGAAGCTAGCATGATGCTAGCATGATTAGCATGAAGCTAGCATGATGTTAGCATGAAGCTAGCATGATGCTAGCATGATTAGCATGAAGCTAACATGATTAGCATGAAGCTAGCATGATGCTAGCATGATTAGCATGAAGCTAGCATGATGGTAGCATGATTAGCATGAAGCTAGCATGAAGCTAGCATGATTTGCATGAAGCTAGCATGATGCTAGCATGATTAGCATGAAGCTAGCATGATGCTAGCATGATTAGCATGAAGCTAGCATGAAGCTAGAATGATTAGCATGAAGCTAACATGATTAGCATGAAGCTAGCATGATGTTAGCATGATTAACATGAAGCTAGCATGATTAGCATGATGCTAACATGAAGCTAGCATGATTAACATGAAGCTAACATGATTAGCATGAAGCTAGCATGATGCTAACATGAATTAGCATGAAGCTAGCATGATGCTAACATGAATTAGCATGAAGCTAGCATGAATTAGCATAAAGCTACCATTATGCTAACATGAATTAGCATGAAGCTAACATGAATTAGCATGAAGTTAGCATGATGCTAACATGAATTAACATAAAGCTAGCATGAAGCTAACATGAATTAGCATAAAGCTAGCATGATGTTAACATGAATTAGCATGAAGCTAGCACGATGCTAACATGAATTAGCATGAAGCTAGCACGATGCTAACATGAATTAGCATGAAGCTAGCACGATGTTAACATGAATTAGCATGAAGCTAGCACAATGCTAAAATGAAGAAGCATGAAGCTAGCATTATGTTAACATGAATTAGCATGAAGCTAGCATGATGCTAACATAAATTAGCATGAAGCTAGCATGATGCTAACATAAATAAGCATCAAGCTAGCATGATGCTAACATTATTTAGCATGAAGTTAGCAAGATATATTATGAAATTAGCATAAAGCTAGCATGAAACTAGCATGAAGCTAGTATGACCTAGCATGAAGCTAGCATGAAGCTAACATGACCCAAACACCCAACCCCCATGTCTCTATGATGTTCGGATCCAGAGATATAAGGCTTTGTTTATTCCGTTGCTAGGGTGTTCATATTTGGTTGCTAGGGGCGTGGCTTAACACCTCTTGGCATTAACTAGTGATTACCCTTCGAGTCACGAATAAAACGGTCCAACCCCCGTGTCTCTACGATGTTCTGATGCGGAGATATAAGGCTTTGTTTATTCAGTTGCTAGGGTGCTCAAATTTGGTTGCTAGGGGCGTGGCTTGGGAGTGGCCAATGATGTGCCCAATCGTTACACGCCTAGTCACAAGTAAAACGGTCCAACCCCCGTGTCTCTACGATGTTCTGATGCCGAGATATAACTGTTTGAATTTTATGTTGCTAGGGTGCTCAAAAGTGGTTGCTAGGGGCGTGGCTTAGTAAGTCTTTAAGGATCCTGAGAGACTGATTGGATGCTTGAGTAAAATGAGCCCACCCCTATGTCTCTATGACACTGTGGTGCAAAGATATCCATCTGGGCATTTTATAATGGCACTCTATGGGAGATGTTGCTAGGGTGCCCAAAATTGTTGCTAGGGGCGTGGCTTAATAGCTCTGGGATGATCCTGAGAGACTGATTGGATGCCCGAGTAAAATGAGCCCACCCACTTATCTCTACGACACTGTAAAGCAAAGATATCCCATCTGGAACAGTTTTATACCCTTATATGGGCGTGTTCCCTGCCCCATTATAAGTCAATGGGAAATTTTGGGGGCCTCTTACACCCCAGGGGTACAACTTACACCCCATTGTGATCCATGTTCTTACAGAGTCTACCACCCTCTTCAAATTTAGTAACCCACATGTTTCTAAGGAATCCTCACTCGTACCTATAACCCGTCAAAATTTTTGCAATGGTAAGTCTATGGGATTTTGCCCCATTGACTTTTCATTGGGCATTTTTGGGCACCTCTTACACCCCAGGGGTACAACTTACACCCCACTGTGATCCATGTTTTTACAGAGCCTACCACCCTCTTCAAAAGTTGTAACCCACATGTTTCAACAAAATCCTTGAGAGGAGCTATGACTCGTCAAAGTTGGGCGCAATGTTAAGTCAATGGGATTTTTCGGGTGGTTTTTCGCCCCCCTTTCAGAAATCCTGCACCCGATCGCTTATAAAAGTCATAGCACACCTCTCCTCAATAATCCGGTCGATTTGAGCCCTCTTTCATGGGACTACGTTAAACCGTGCGGGACGAGTTACGCGCCGAAAAAGTGTCCAGAAAAAGAATAATAATAATAATAATAACTAGATAGGTACATTTCCTGAAGAAAATGTGAGTGGTGCTTGCCGTGGCATGTTTCAAGGGACAATTTATGATTATACTCCAAGCCAAAAGTCAAACGATCCAACCCCCGTGTCTCTACGATGTTCTGATGCGGAGATATAAGGCTTTGTTTACTCTGTTGCTAGGGTACTGTATATGGTTGCTAGGGAAAAAATTGGCATCCACTAGTGATTACACTTCCAGTCACGAGTCAAACGGTCCAACCCCCATGTCTCTACGATGTTCTGATGCAGAGATATAAGGCTTTGTTTACTCTGTTGCTAGGGTACTGTATTTGGTTGCTAGGGAAAAAAATGGCATCCACTAGTGATTACCCTTTGAGTCACGAGTCAAACGGTCCAAACCCCGTGTCTCTACGATGTTCTGATGCGGAGATATAAGGCTTTGTTTACTCTGTTGCTAGGGTACTGTATTTGGTTGCTAGGGGAAACAATGGCATCCACTAGTGATTACCCTCCGAGTCACGAGTCAAACGGTCCAAACCCCGTGTCTCTACGATGTTCTGATGCGGAGATATAAGGCTTTGTTTACTCTGTTGCTAGGGTACTGTATTTGGTTGCTAGGGAAAAAAATGGCATCCACTAGTGATTACCCTCCGAGTCACGAGTCAAACGGTCCAAACCCCGTGTCTCTACGATGTTCTGATGCGGAGATATAAGGCTTTGTTTACTCTGTTGCTAGGGTACTGTATTTGGTTGCTAGGGAAAAAAATGGCATCCACTAGTGATTACCCTCCGAGTCACGAGTCAAACGGTCCAACCCCCGTGTCTCTACGATGTTCTGATGCGGAGATATAAGGCTTTGTTTACTCTGTTGCTAGGGTACTGTATTTGGTTGCTAGGGAAAAAAATTGCATCCACTAGTGATTACCCTCCGAGTCATGAGTCAAACGGTCCAACCCCCGTGTCTCTACGATGTTCTGATGTGGAGATATAAGGCTTTGTTTACTCTGTTGCTAAGGTACTGTATTTGGTTGCTAGGGGCGTGGCTTGGGAGTGGCCAATGATGTGCCCAGTGATTACACTCCGAGTCACAAGTAAAACGGTCCAACCCCCGTGTCTCTACGATGTTCTGATGCGGAGATATAAGGCTTTGTTTACTCTGTTGCTAGGGTACTGTATTTGGTTGCTAGGGGCGTGGCTTGGGAGTGGCCAATTATGTGCCCAGTGATTACACTCCGAGTCACAAGTAAAACGGTCCAAACCCCGTGTCTCTACGATGTTCTGATGCGGAGATATAAGGCTTTGTTTATTCGGTTGCTAGGGTGCTCAAATTTGGTTGCTAGGGGCGTGGCTTGGGAGTGGCCAATGATGTGCCCAATTGTTACACCCCTAGTCACAAGTAAAACGGTCCAACCCCCGTGTCTCTACGATGTTCTGATGCCGAGATATAACTGTTTGTATTTTATGTTGCTAGGGTGCTCAAAAGTGGTTGCTAGGGGCGTGGCTTAGTAAGTCTGTAAGGATCCTGAGAGACTGATTGGATGCCTGAGTAAAATGAGCCCACCCCCATGTCTCTATGACACTGTGGTGCAAAGATATCCATCCGGGCATTTTATAATGGCAGTCTATGGTATAGGTTGCTAGGGTGCCCAAAATGGTTGCTATGGTAACCTTACACCCCATTGTGGGGGACGTCCTGACAGAGTCTAGCACCCTCTTCAAATTTAGTAACCCACATGTTTCTATGAAATCCTGGCTCGGACCTATGACCCGTCAAAATTTTTGCAATGTAAGTCTATGGGATTTTGCCCCATTGACTTTTCATTGGGGCACTTTTGGGCACCTCTTACACCCCAGGGGTACAACTTACACCCCATTGTGATCCATGTTCTTACAGAGCCTACCACCCTCTTCAAATGTTGTAACCCACATGTTTCTACAAAATCCTCGAGCGGAGCTATGACTCGTCAAAGTTGGGCGCAATGTTAAGTCAATGGGATTTTTTGGGTGGTTTTTCGCCCCCCTTTCGGAAATCCTGCACCCGATCGCTTATAAAAGTCATAGCACACCTCTCCTCAATAAGCCGGTCGATTTGAGCCCTAATTTATGGGTCTACGACAAAGCGTGCGGGACGAGTTACGCGCCGAAAAAGTGTCCAGAAAAAGAAGAATAATAATAATATCTTTGAGCAATAATAATAGTGATGCTTTGCATAAATGCAAGCACCACTAATAATAATAATAAGTATGCAAGATAGTAATAGTGATGCTTTGCATAAATGCAAGCACCACTAATAACTAGATAGGTACATTTCCTGAAGAAAATGTGAAGTGGTGCTTGCCGTGGCAAATTTCGGGGGACCATATATGATTATACTCCAAGCCAAAAGTAAAACAATTCAACCCACATGTCTCTACGATATTCTAATGCGAAGATATAAGGCTTTGTTTATTCGGTTGCTAGGGTACTGTATTTGGTTGCTAGGGAGAAAATTGGCATCCACTAGTGATTACACTCCGAGTCACAAGTCAAACGGTCCAAACCCCGTGTCTCTACGATGTTCTGATGCGGAGATATAAGGGTTTGTTTACTCTGTTGCTAGGGTACTGTATTTGGTTGCTAGGGAAAAAATGGCATCCACTAGTGATTACCCTCCGAGTCATGAGTCAAACGGTCCAACCCCCGTGTCTCTACGATGTTCTGATGCGGAGATATAAGGCTTTGTTTACTCTGTTGCTAGGGTACTGTATTTGGTTGCTAAGGAAAAAAATGGCATCCACTAGTGATTACCCTCCGAGTCACGAGTCAAACGATCCAACCCCCGTGTCTCTACGATGTTCTGATGCGGAGATATAAGGCTTTGTTTACTCTGTTGCTAGGGTACTGTATTTGGTTGCTAGGGAAAAAATAGGCATCCCATAATGATTACACTCCGAGTCACGAGTCAAACGGTCCAACCCCCGTGTCTCTACGATGTTCTGATGCGGAGATAATGAAGCTAGCATGATTAGCATGAAGCGAGCATAATTAGCATGAAGCTAGCATGATTAGCATGAAGTTAGTATGAAGTTAGCATGATTACCATGAAGCTAACATGAAGCTAGCATGATTAACATTAAGCATGATTAACATTAGCATGATTACCATGAAGTTAGCATGAAGCTAGCATGATTACCATGAAGTTAACATGAAGCTAGCATGATTAGCATGAAGCTAGCATGAAGCTAGCATGATGCTAACATGATTAGCATGAAGTTAGCATGAAGCTAGCATGATGCTACCATGATTTGCATGATGTTACCACGATTAGCATGAAGCTAGCATGAAGCTACCATGATTAGCATGAAGCTAGCATGAAGTTAGCATTATTAGCATGAAGCTAACATGATTAGCATGAAGCTAGCATGATGCTAGTATGATTAGCATGAAGCTAGCATGATGTTAGCATGATTAGCATGAAGCTAGCATGATTAGCATGATGCTAACATGAAGCTAGCATGATTAGCATAAAGCTAACATGATTAGCATGAAGCTAGCATGATGCTAACATGATTAGCATGAAGCTAGCATGATGGTAGCATGATTAGCATGAAGCTAGCATGAAGCTAGCATGATTTGCATGAAGCTAGCATGATGCTAGCATGATTAGCATGAAGCTAGCATGATGCTAGCATGATTAGCATGAAGCTAGCATGATGTTAGCATGATTAGCATGAAGCTAGCATGATGCTAGCATGATTAGCATGAAGCTAACATGATTAACATGAAGCTAGCATGATGCTAACATGATTAGCATGAAGCTAGCACGATGCTAGCATGATTAGCATGAAGCTAGCATGATGTTAGCATGAAGCTAGCATGATGCTAGCATGATTAGCATGAAGCTAACATGATTAGCATGAAGCTAGCATGATGCTAGCATGATTAGCATGAAGCTAGCATGATGGTAGCATGATTAGCATGAAGCTAGCATGAAGCTAGCATGATTTGCATGAAGCTAGCATGATGCTAGCATGATTAGCATGAAGCTAGCATGATGCTAGCATGATTAGCATGAAGCTAGCATGAAGCTAGAATGATTAGCATGAAGCTAACATGATTAGCATGAAGCTAGCATGATGTTAGCATGATTAACATGAAGCTAGCATGATTAGCATGATGCTAACATGAAGCTAGCATGATTAACATGAAGCTAACATGATTAGCATGAAGCTAGCATGATGCTAACATGAATTAGCATGAAGCTAGCATGATGCTAACATGAATTAGCATGAAGCTAGCATGAATTAGCATAAAGCTACCATTATGCTAACATGAATTAGCATGAAGCTAACATGAATTAGCATGAAGTTAGCATGATGCTAACATGAATTAACATAAAGCTAGCATGAAGCTAACATGAATTAGCATAAAGCTAGCATGATGTTAACATGAATTAGCATGAAGCTAGCACGATGCTAACATGAATTAGCATGAAGCTAGCACGATGCTAACATGAATTAGCATGAAGCTAGCACGATGTTAACATGAATTAGCATGAAGCTAGCACAATGCTAAAATGAAGAAGCATGAAGCTAGCATTATGTTAACATGAATTAGCATGAAGCTAGCATGATGCTAACATAAATTAGCATGAAGCTAGCATGATGCTAACATAAATAAGCATCAAGCTAGCATGATGCTAACATTATTTAGCATGAAGTTAGCAAGATATATTATGAAATTAGCATAAAGCTAGCATGAAACTAGCATGAAGCTAGTATGACCTAGCATGAAGCTAGCATGAAGCTAACATGACCCAAACACCCAACCCCCATGTCTCTATGATGTTCGGATCCAGAGATATAAGGCTTTGTTTATTCCGTTGCTAGGGTGTTCATATTTGGTTGCTAGGGGCGTGGCTTAACACCTCTTGGCATTAACTAGTGATTACCCTTCGAGTCACGAATAAAACGGTCCAACCCCCGTGTCTCTACGATGTTCTGATGCGGAGATATAAGGCTTTGTTTATTCAGTTGCTAGGGTGCTCAAATTTGGTTGCTAGGGGCGTGGCTTGGGAGTGGCCAATGATGTGCCCAATTGTTACACGCCTAGTCACAAGTAAAACGGTCCAACCCCCGTGTCTCTACGATGTTCTGATGCCGAGATATAACTGTTTGAATTTTATGTTGCTAGGGTGCTCAAAAGTGGTTGCTAGGGGCGTGGCTTAGTAAGTCTTTAAGGATCCTGAGAGACTGATTGGATGCTTGAGTAAAATGAGCCCACCCCTATGTCTCTATGACACTGTGGTGCAAAGATATCCATCTGGGCATTTTATAATGGCACTCTATGGGAGATGTTGCTAGGGTGCCCAAAATTGTTGCTAGGGGCGTGGCTTAATAGCTCTGGGATGATCCTGAGAGACTGATTGGATGCCCGAGTAAAATGAGCCCACCCACTTATCTCTACGACACTGTAAAGCAAAGATATCCCATCTGGAACGGTTTTATTCCCTTATATGGGCGTGTTCCCTGCCCCATTATAAGTCAATGGGAAATTTTGGGGGCCTCTTACACCCCAGGGGTACAACTTACACCCCATTGTGATCCATGTTCTTACAGAGTCTACCACCCTCTTCAAATTTAGTAACCCACATGTTTCTAAGGAATCCTCACTCGTACCTATAACCCGTCAAAATTTTTGCAATGGTAAGTCTATGGGATTTTGCCCCATTGACTTTTCATTGGGCATTTTTGGGCACCTCTTACACCCCAGGGGTACAACTTACACCCCACTGTGATCCATGTTTTTACAGAGCCTACCACCCTCTTCAAAAGTTGTAACCCACATGTTTCAACAAAATCCTTGAGAGGAGCTATGACTCGTCAAAGTTGGGCGCAATGTTAAGTCAATGGGATTTTTCGGGTGGTTTTTCGCCCCCCTTTCAGAAATCCTGCACCCGATCGCTTATAAAAGTCATAGCACACCTCTCCTCAATAATCCGGTCGATTTGAGCCCTCTTTCATGGGACTACGTTAAACCGTGCGGGACGAGTTACGCGCCGAAAAAGTGTCCAGAAAAAGAATAATAATAATAATAATAACTAGATAGGTACATTTCCTGAAGAAAATGTGAAGTGGTGCTTGCCGTGGCAAAATTCTGGGGACCATATATGATTATACTCCAAGCCAAAAGTTAAACGATCCAACTCCCGTGTCTGTACGATGTTCTGATGTGGAGATATAAGGCTGTGTTTATCCGGTTGCTAGGGTACTGTATTTGGTTGCTAGGGAAAAATTTGGCATCCCATAATGATTACACTCTGAGTCCCGAGTCATACGGTCCAACCCCCGTGTCTCAACGATGTTCTGATGCAGAGATATAAGGCTTTGTTTATTCGGTTGCTAGGGTACTGTATTTGGTTGCTAGGGAAAATTTTGACATCCCATAGTGATTACCCTCCGAGTCATGAGTCAAACGGTCCAACCCCCGTGTCTCTACGATGTTCTGATGCGGAGATATAAGGCTTTGTTTACTCTGTTGCTAGGGTACTGTATTTGGTTGCTAGGGAAAAAATTGGCATCCCATAATGATTACACTCTGAGTCACGAGTCAAACGGTCCAACCCCCATGTCTCTACGATGTTCTGATGCGGAGATATAAGGCTTTGTTTACTCTGTTGCTAGGGTACTGTATTTGGTTGCTAGGGAAAAAATTGGCATCCCATAATGATTACACTCTGAGTCACGAGTCAAACGGTCCAACCCCCATGTCTCTACGATGTTCTGATGCGGAGATATAAGGCTTTGTTTACTCTGTTGCTAGGGTACTGTATTTGGTTGCTAGGGAAAAAATTGGCATCCCATAATGATTACACTCTGAGTCACGAGTCAAACGGTCCAACCCCCATGTCTCTACGATGTTCTGATGCGGAGATATAAGGCTTTGTTTACTCTGTTGCTAGGGAACTGTATTTGGTTGCTAGAGAAAAAATTGGCATCCCATAATGATCACACTCTGAGTCACGAGTCAAACGGTCCAACCCCCATGTCTCTACGATGTTCTGATGCGGAGATATAAGGCTTTGTTTACTCTGTTGCTAGGGTACTGTATTTGGTTGCTAGGGAAAAAATTGGCATCCCATAATGATTACACTCAGAGTCACGAGTCAAACGGTCCAACCCCCGTGTCTCTACGATGTTCTGATGCGGAGATATAAGGCTTTGTTTACTCTGTTGCTAGGGTACTGTATTTGGTTGCTAGGGAAAAAATTGGCATCCCATAATGATTACACTCTGAGTCACGAGTCAAACGGTCCAACCCCCATGTCTCTATGATGTTCTGATGCGGAGATATAAGGCTTTGTTTACTCTGTTGCTAGGGTACTGTATTTGGTTGCTAGGGAAAAAATTGGCATCCCATAATGATTACACTCTGAGTCACGAGTCAAACGGTCCAACCCCCATGTCTCTACGATGTTCTGATGCGGAGATATAAGGCTTTGTTTACTCTGTTGCTAGGGTACTGTATTTGGTTGCTAGGGAAAAAATTGGCATCCCATAATGATTACACTCGGAGTCACGAGTCAAACGGTCCAACCCCCGTGTCTCTACGATGTTCGGATGCTGAGATATAACTGTTTGAATTTTATGTTGCTAGGGTGCTGAAAAGTGGTTGCTAGGGGCGTGGCTTAGTAAGTCTTTAAGGATCCTGAGAAACTGATTGGATGCCTGAGTAAAATGAGCCCACCCCCATGTCTCTATGACACTCAGGTGCAAAGATATCCATCTGGGCATTTTATAATGGCAGTCTATGGGAGATGTTGCTAGGGTGGCCAAAATTGTTGCTAGGGGCGTGGCTTAATAGCTCTGAGATGATCCTGAGAGACTGATTGGATGCCGGAGTGAAATGAGCCCACCCACTTGTCTGTAGGACATTGTAAAGCGAAGATATCCCAGCTGGAACTTTTTTATTTCCTTATATGGGCATGTTTCCTGCCCCATTATAAGTCAATGGGAATTTTTGGGTGCCTCTTACACCCCAGGGGTACAACTTACACCCCATTGTGATCCATGTTCTTACAGAGCCTACCACCCTCTTCAAATGTTGTAACCCACATGTTTCTATAAAATCCTCTAGCGGAGCTATGACCTGTCAAAGTTGGGCGCAATGTTAAGTCAATGGGATTTTTCGGGTGGTTTTTTGCCCCCCTTTCAGAAATCCTGCACCCGATCCCTTATAAAAGTCATAGCACACCTCTCCTCAATAATCCGGTCGATTTGAGCCCTCTTTCGTGGGACTACGTTAAACCGTGCGGGACGAGTTACGTGCCGAAAAAGTGTCCAGAAAAAGAAGAATAATAATAATAATAACTAGATAGGTACATTTCCTGAAGAAAATGTGAGTGGTGCTTGCCGTGGCAAATTTCAGGGGACAATTTATGATTATACTCCAAGCCAAAAGTAAAACGGTCCAACCCCCGTGTCTCTACGATGTTCTGAAGCAGAGATATAAGGCTTTGTTTACTCTGTTGCTAGGGTACTGTATTTGGTTGCTAGGGGAAAAAATGGCATCCACTAGTGATTACCCTCCGAGTCACGAGTCAAACGGTCCAACCCCCATGTCTTTACGATGTTCTGATGCGGAGTTATAAGGCTTTGTTTACTCTGTTGCTAGGGTACTGTATTTGGTTGCTAGGGGCGTGGCTTGGGAGTGGCCAATGATGTGCCTAGTGATTACACTCCGAGTCACAAGTAAAACGGTCCAACCCCCGTGTCTCTACGATGTTCTGATGTGGAGATATAAGTCTTTGTTTACTCTGTTGCTAGGGTACTGTATTTGGTTGCTAGGGGCGTGGCTTGGGAGTGGCCAATGATGTGCCTAGTGATTACACTCCGAGTCACAAGTAAAACGGTCCAACCCCCGTGTCTCTACGATGTTCTGATGCGGAGATATAAGGCTTTGTTTACTCTGTTGCTAGGGTACTGTATTTGGTTGCTAGGGGCGTGGCTTGGGAGTGGCCAATGATGTGCCCAGTGATTACACTCCGAGTCACAAGTAAAACGGTCCAAACCCCGTGTCTCTACGATGTTCTGATGCGGAGATATAAGGCTTTGTTTATTCGGTTGCTAGGGTGCTCACATTTGGTTGCTAGGGGCGTGGCTTGGGAGTGGCCAATGATGTGCCCAATTGTTACACCCCTAGTCACAAGTAAAACGGTCCAACCCCCGTGTCTCTACGATGTTCTGATGCCGAGATATAACTGTTTGTATTTTATGTTGCTAGGGTGCTCAAAAGTGGTTGCTAGGGGCGTGGCTTAGTAAGTCTGTAAGGATCCTGAGAGACTGATTGGATGCCTGAGTAAAATGAGCCCACCCCCATGTCTCTATGACACTGTGGTGCAAAGATATCCATCCGGGCATTTTATAATGGCAGTCTATGGTATAGGTTGCTAGGGTGCCCAAAATGGTTGCTATGGTAACCTTACACCCCATTGTGGGGGACGTCCTGACAGAGTCTAGCACCCTCTTCAAATTTAGTAACCCACATGTTTCTATGAAATCCTGGCTCGGACCTATGACCCGTCAAAATTTTTGCAATGGTAAGTCTATGGGATTTTGCCCCATTGACTTTTCATTGGGGCACTTTTGGGCACCTCTTACACCCCAGGGGTACAACTTACACCCCATTGTGATCCATGTTCTTACAGAGCCTACCACCCTCTTCAAATGTTGTAACCCACATGTTTCTACAAAATCCTCGAGCGGAGCTATGACTCGTCAAATTTGGGCACAATGTTAAGTCAATGGGATTTTTTGGGTGGTTTTTCGCCCCCCTTTCGGAAATCCTGCACCCGATCGCTTATAAAAGTCATAGCACACCTCTCCTCAATAAGCCGGTCGATTTGAGCCCTAATTTATGGGTCTACGACAAAGCGTGCGGGACGAGTTACGCGCCGAAAAAGTGTCCAGAAAAAGAATAATAATAATAATAATAACTAGATAGGTACATTTCCTGAAGAAAATGTGAGTGGTGCTTGCCGTGGCATGTTTCAAGGGACAATTTATGATTATACTCCAAGCCAAAAGTCAAACGATCCAACCCCCGTGTCTCTACGATGTTCTGATGCGGAGATATAAGGCTTTGTTTACTCTGTTGCTAGGGTACTGTATATGGTTGCTAGGGAAAAAATTGGCATCCACTAGTGATTACACTTCCAGTCACGAGTCAAACGGTCCAACCCCCATGTCTCTACGATGTTCTGATGCAGAGATATAAGGCTTTGTTTACTCTGTTGCTAGGGTACTGTATTTGGTTGCTAGGGAAAAAAATGGCATCCACTAGTGATTACCCTTTGAGTCACGAGTCAAACGGTCCAAACCCCGTGTCTCTACGATGTTCTGATGCGGAGATATAAGGCTTTGTTTACTCTGTTGCTAGGGTACTGTATTTGGTTGCTAGGGGAAACAATGGCATCCACTAGTGATTACCCTCCGAGTCACGAGTCAAACGGTCCAAACCCCGTGTCTCTACGATGTTCTGATGCGGAGATATAAGGCTTTGTTTACTCTGTTGCTAGGGTACTGTATTTGGTTGCTAGGGAAAAAAATGGCATCCACTAGTGATTACCCTCCGAGTCACGAGTCAAACGGTCCAAACCCCGTGTCTCTACGATGTTCTGATGCGGAGATATAAGGCTTTGTTTACTCTGTTGCTAGGGTACTGTATTTGGTTGCTAGGGAAAAAAATGGCATCCACTAGTGATTACCCTCCGAGTCACGAGTCAAACGGTCCAACCCCCGTGTCTCTACGATGTTCTGATGCGGAGATATAAGGCTTTGTTTACTCTGTTGCTAGGGTACTGTATTTGGTTGCTAGGGAAAAAAATTGCATCCACTAGTGATTACCCTCCGAGTCATGAGTCAAACGGTCCAACCCCCGTGTCTCTACGATGTTCTGATGTGGAGATATAAGGCTTTGTTTACTCTGTTGCTAAGGTACTGTATTTGGTTGCTAGGGGCGTGGCTTGGGAGTGGCCAATGATGTGCCCAGTGATTACACTCCGAGTCACAAGTAAAACGGTCCAACCCCCGTGTCTCTACGATGTTCTGATGCGGAGATATAAGGCTTTGTTTACTCTGTTGCTAGGGTACTGTATTTGGTTGCTAGGGGCGTGGCTTGGGAGTGGCCAATTATGTGCCCAGTGATTACACTCCGAGTCACAAGTAAAACGGTCCAAACCCCGTGTCTCTACAATGTTCTGATGCGGAGATATAAGGCTTTGTTTATTCGGTTGCTAGGGTGCTCAAATTTGGTTGCTAGGGGCGTGGCTTGGGAGTGGCCAATGATGTGCCCAATTGTTACACCCCTAGTCACAAGTAAAACGGTCCAACCCCCGTGTCTCTACGATGTTCTGATGCCGAGATATAACTGTTTGTATTTTATGTTGCTAGGGTGCTCAAAAGTGGTTGCTAGGGGCGTGGCTTAGTAAGTCTGTAAGGATCCTGAGAGACTGATTGGATGCCTGAGTAAAATGAGCCCACCCCCATGTCTCTATGACACTGTGGTGCAAAGATATCCCTCCGGGCATTTTATAATGGCAGTCTATGGTATAGGTTGCTAGGGTGCCCAAAATGGTTGCTATGGTAACCTTACACCCCATTGTGGGGGACGTCCTGACAGAGTCTAGCACCCTCTTCAAATTTAGTAACCCACATGTTTCTATGAAATCCTGGCTCGGACCTATGACCCGTCAAAATTTTTGCAATGTAAGTCTATGGGATTTTGCCCCATTGACTTTTCATTGGGGCACTTTTGGGCACCTCTTACACCCCAGGGGTACAACTTACACCCCATTGTGATCCATGTTCTTACAGAGCCTACCACCCTCTTCAAATGTTGTAACCCACATGTTTCTACAAAATCCTCGAGCGGAGCTATGACTCGTCAAAGTTGGGCGCAATGTTAAGTCAATGGGATTTTTTGGGTGGTTTTTCGCCCCCCTTTCGGAAATCCTGCACCCGATCGCTTATAAAAGTCATAGCACACCTCTCCTCAATAAGCCGGTCGATTTGAGCCCTAATTTATGGGTCTACGACAAAGCGTGCGGGACGAGTTACGCGCCGAAAAAGTGTCCAGAAAAAGAAGAATAATAATAATATCTTTGAGCAATAATAATAGTGATGCTTTGCATAAATGCAGGCACCACTAATAATAACTAGATAGGTACATTTCCTGAAGAAAATGTGAAGTGGTGCTTGCCGTGGTAAAATTCCCGGGACAATATATGATTATACTCCAACCCAAAAGTAAAATGGTCCAACCCCCGTGTCTCTACGATGTTCTGATGCGGAGATATAAGGCTTTGTTTACTCTGTTGCTAGGGTACTGTATTTGGTTGCTAGGGAAAAAAAATGGCATCCACTAGTGATTACCCTCCGAGTCATGAGTCAAACGGTCCAACCCCCATGTCTCTACGATGTTCTGATGTGGAGATATAAGGCTTTGTTTACTCTGTTGCTAGGGTACTGTATTTGGTTGCTAGGGGCGTGGCTTGGGAGTGGCCAATGATGTGCCCAGTGATTACACTCCGAGTAACAAGTAAAACAGTCCAACCCCCATGTCTCTACGATGTTCTGATGCGGAGATATAAGGCTTTGTTTACTCTGTTGCTAGGGTACTGTATTTGGTTGCTAGGGGCGTGGCTTGGGAGTGGCCAATTATGTGCCCAGTGATTACACTCCGAGTCACAAGTAAAACGGTCCAACCCCCGTGTCTCTACGATGTTCTGATGCGGAGATATAAGGCTTTGTTTACTCTGTTGCTAGGGTACTGTATTTGGTTGCTAGGGGCGTGGCTTGGGAGTGGCCAATGATGTGCCCAGTGATTACACTCCGAGTCACAAGTAAAACGGTCCAAACCCCGTGTCTCTACGATGTTCTGATGCGGAGATATAAGGCTTTGTTTATTCGGTTGCTAGGGTGCTCAAATTTGGTTGCTAGGGGCGTGGCTTGGGAGTGGCCAATGATGTGCCCAATTGTTACACCCCTAGTCACAAGTAAAACGGTCCAACCCCCGTGTCTCTACGATGTTCTGATGCCGAGATATAACTGTTTGTATTTTATGTTGCTAGGGTGCTCAAAAGTGGTTGCTAGGGGCGTGGCTTAGTAAGTCTGTAAGGATCCTGAGAGACTGATTGGATGCCTGAGTAAAATGAGCCCACCCCCATGTCTCTATGACACTGTGGTGCAAAGATATCCATCCGGGCATTTTATAATGGCAGCCTATGGTATAGGTTGCTAGGGTGCCCAAAATGGTTGCTATGGTAACCTTACACCCCATTTTGGGGGACGTCCTGACAGAGTCTAGCACCCTCTTCAAATTTAGTAACCCACATGTTTCTATGAAATCCTGGCTCGGACCTATGACCCGTCAAAATTTTTGCAATGGTAAGTCTATGGGATTTTGCCCCATTGACTTTTCATTGGGGCACTTTTGGGCACCTCTTACACCCCAGGGGTACAACTTACACCCCATTGTGATCCATGTTCTTACAGAGCCTACCACCCTCTTCAAATGTTGTAACCCACATGTTTCTACAAAATCCTCGAGCGGAGCTATGACTCGTCAAAGTTGGGCGCAATGTTAAGTCAATGGGATTTTTTGGGTGGTTTTTCGCCCCCCTTTCGGAAATCCTGCACCCGATCGCTTATAAAAGTCATAGCACACCTCTCCTCAATAAGCCGGTCGATTTGAGCCCTAATTTATGGGTCTACGACAAAGCGTGCGGGACGAGTTACGCGCCGAAAAAGTGTCCAGAAAAAGAAGAATAATAATAATAACTAGATAGGTACATTTCCTGAAGAAAATGTGAGTGGTGCTTGCCGTGGCAAATTTCAGGGGACAATTTATGATTATACTCCAAGCCAAAAGTAAAACGGTCCAACCCCCGTGTCTCTACGATGTTCTGAAGCAGAGATATAAGGCTTTGTTTACTCTGTTGCTAGGGTACTGTATTTGGTTGCTAGGGGAAAAAATGGCATCCACTAGTGATTACCCTCCGAGTCACGAGTCAAACGGTCCAACCCCCATGTCTTTACGATGTTCTGATGCGGAGTTATAAGGCTTTGTTTACTCTGTTGCTAGGGTACTGTATTTGGTTGCTAGGGGCGTGGCTTGGGAGTGGCCAATGATGTGCCTAGTGATTACACTCTGAGTCACAAGTAAAACGGTCCAACCCCCGTGTCTCTACGATGTTCTGATGTGGAGATATAAGGCTTTGTTTACTCTGTTGCTAGGGTACTGTATTTGGTTGCTAGGGGCGTGGCTTGGGAGTGGCCAATGATGTGCCTAGTGATTACACTCCGAGTCACAAGTAAAACGGTCCAACCCCCGTGTCTCTACGATGTTCTGATGCGGAGATATAAGGCTTTGTTTACTCTGTTGCTAGGGTACTGTATTTGGTTGCTAGGGGCGTGGCTTGGGAGTGGCCAATTATGTGCCCAGTGATTACACTCCGAGTCACAAGTAAAACGGTCCAACCCCCGTGTCTCTACGATGTTCTGATGCGGAGATATAAGGCTTTGTTTACTCTGTTGCTAGGGTACTGTATTTGGTTGCTAGGGGCGTGGCTTGGGAGTGGCCAATGATGTGCCCAGTGATTACACTCCGAGTCACAAGTAAAACGGTCCAAACCCCGTGTCTCTACGATGTTCTGATGCGGAGATATAAGGCTTTGTTTATTCGGTTGCTAGGGTGCTCAAATTTGGTTGCTAGGGGCGTGGCTTGGGAGTGGCCAATGATGTGCCCAATTGTTACACCCCTAGTCACAAGTAAAACGGTCCAACCCCCGTGTCTCTACGATGTTCTGATGCCGAGATATAACTGTTTGTATTTTATGTTGCTAGGGTGCTCAAAAGTGGTTGCTAGGGGCGTGGCTTAGTAAGTCTGTAAGGATCCTGAGAGACTGATTGGATGCCTGAGTAAAATGAGCCCACCCCCATGTCTCTATGACACTGTGGTGCAAAGATATCCATCCGGGCATTTTATAATGGCAGTCTATGGTATAGGTTGCTAGGGTGCCCAAAATGGTTGCTATGGTAACCTTACACCCCATTGTGGGGGACGTCCTGACAGAGTCTAGGACCCTCTTCAAATTTAGTAACCCACATGTTTCTATAAAATACTGGCTCGGACCTATGACCCGTCAAAATTTTTGCAATGGTAAGTCTATGGGATTTTGCCCCATTGACATTTCATTGGGGCACTTTTGGGCACCTCTTACACCCCAGGGGTACAACTTACACCCCATTGTGATCCATGTTCTTACAGAGCCTACCACCCTCTTCAAATGTTGTAACCCACATGTTTCTACAAAATCCTCGAGCGGAGCTATGACTCGTCAAAGTTGGGCGCAATGTTAAGTCAATGGGATTTTTTGGGTGGTTTTTCGCCCCCCTTTCGGAAATCCTGCACCCGATCGCTTATAAAAGTCATAGCACACCTCTCCTCAATAAGCCGGTCGATTTGAGCCCTAATTTATGGGTCTACGACAAAGCGTGCGGGACGAGTTACGCGCCGAAAAAGTGTCCAGAAAAAGAAGAATAATAATAATAACTAGATAGGTACATTTCCTGAAGAAAATGTGAGTGGTGCTTGCCGTGGCAAAATTCTCGGGACAATATATGATTATACTCCAACCCAAAAGTAAAACGGTCCAACCCCCGTGTCTCTATGATGTTCTGATGCGGAGACATAAGGCTTTGTTTACACTGTTGCTAGGGTACTGTATTTGGTTGCTAGGGAAAAAATTGGCATCCACTAGTAATTACATGCCGAGTCACAGGTAAAATGGTCCAACCCCCGTGTCTGTACGATGTTCTGATGCGGAGATATAAGGCTTTGTTTACTCTGTTGCTAGGGAACTGTATTTGGTTGCTAGGGAAAAAATTGGGATCCCATAATGATTACACTCTGAGTCACGAGTCAAACGGTCCAACCCCCGTGTCTCTACGATGTTCTGATGCGGAGATATAAGGCTTTGTTTACTCTGTTGCTAGGGTACTGTATTTGGTTGCTAGGGAAAAAATTGGCATCCCATAATGATTACACTCTGAGTCACGAGTCAAACGGTCCAACCCCCGTGTCTCTACGATGTTCTGATGCGGAGATATAAGGCTTTGTTTACTCTGTTGCTAGGGTACTCTATTTGGTTGCTAGGGGAAAAAATGGCATCCCATAATGATTACACTCTGAGTCACGAGTCAAACGGTCCAACCCCCGTGTCTCTACGATGTTCTGATGCGGAGATATAAGGCTTTGTTTACTCTGTTGCTAGGGTACTGTATTTGGTTGCTAGGGAAAAAATTGGCATCCCATAATGATTACACTCTGAGTCACTAGTCAAACGGTCCAACCCCCGTGTCTCTACGATGTTCTGATGCAGAGATATAAAGCTTTGTTTACTCTGTTGCTAGGGTACTGTATTTGGTTGCTAGGGAAAAAATTGGCATCCCATAATGATTACACTCTGAGTCACTAGTCAAACGGTCCAACCCCCGTGTCTCTACGATGTTCTGGTGCGGAGATATAAGGCTTTGTTTACTCTGTTGCTAGGGTACTGTATTTGGTTGCTAGGGAAAAAATTGGCATCCCATAATGATTACACTCTGAGTCACGAGTCAAACGGTCCAACCCCCGTGTCTCTACGATGTTCTGATGCGGAGATATAAGGCTTTGTTTACTCTGTTGCTAGGGTACTGTATTTGGTTGCTAGGGAAAAAATTGGCATCCCATAATGATTACACTCTGAGTCACTAGTCAAACGGTCCAACCCCCGTGTCTCTAAGATGTTCTGATGCAGATATATAAGGCTTTGTTTACTCTGTTGCTAGGGTACTGTATTTGGTTGCTAGGGAAAAAATTGGCATCCCATAATGATTACACTCTGAGTCACTAGTCAAACGGTCCAACCCCCGTGTCTCTACGATGTTCTGGTGCGGAGATATAAGGCTTTGTTTACTCTGTTGCTAGGGTACTGTATTTGGTTGCTAGGGAAAAAATTGGCATCCCATAATGATTACACTCTGAGTCACTAGTCAAACGGTCCAACCCCCGTGTCTCTACGATGTTCTGGTGCGGAGATATAAGGCTTTGTTTACTCTGTTGCTAGGGTACTGTATTTGGTTGCTAGGGAAAAAATTGGCATCCCATAATGATTACACTCTGAGTCACTAGTCAAACGGTCCAACCCCCGTGTCTCTACGATGTTCTGGTGCGGAGATATAAGGCTTTGTTTACTCTGTTGCTAGGGTACTGTATTTGGTTGCTAGGGAAAAAATTGGCATCCCATAATGATTACACTCTGAGTCACTAGTCAAACGGTCCAACCCCCGTGTCTCTATGATGTTCTGATGCAGAGATATAACTGTTTGAATTTTATGTTGCTAGGGTGCTCAAAAGTGGTTGCTAGGGGCGTGGCTTAAAAGCTTTGGGAATATCCTGATAGACTGATTGGATGTCTGAGTAAAATGAGCCCACCCCCTTGTCTTTACGACATTGTAAAGCAAAGATATCCCATCTGGAACTTTTATATTCCCTTATATGGGCATGTTTCCTGCCCCATTATAAGTCAATGGGAACATTCGGGTGCCTCTTACACCCCAGGGGTACAACTTACACCCCATTGTGATCCATGTTCTTACAGAGTCTACCACCCTCTTCAAATAATGTAACCCACATGTTTTTACAAAATCCTGGCTCGGACCTATGACCCGTCAAAGTTTTTGCAATGTTAAGTCTATGGGATTTTCCCCCATTGACTTTTCATTGGGGCACTTTTGGGCGCCTCTTACACCCCAGGGGTACAAGTTACACCCCAATGTGATGTATGTTCTTACAGAGTCTACCACCCTCTTCAAAAGTTGTAACCCACATGTTTCTACAAAATCCTCGAGCGGAGCTATGACTCGTCAAAGTTGGGCGCAATGTTAAGTCAATGGGATTTTTCGGGTGGTTTTTCGCCCCCCTTTCGGAAATCCTGCACCCGATCGCTTATAAAAGTCATAGCACACCTCTCCTCAATAAGCCGGTCGATTTGAGCCCTCTTTCATGGGTCTACGACAAACCGTGCGGGACGAGTTAGGTGCCGAAAAAACGTGCAGATGTAAGAATAAAATATAATAATATCCCTGAGGAATAGTAATAGTGATGCTTTGCATAAATGCAAGCACCACTAATAATAATAATAATAATAAGTATGCAAGATAGTAATAGTGATGCTTTGCATAAATGCAAGCACCACTAATAATAATAATAAGTATGCAAGATAGTAATAGTGATGCTTTGCATAAATGCAAGCACCACTAATAAGTTTAATAGCAATAACAATATATTGGCTTTTTCAAAGCCAACATAATAATAACTAGATAGTAAAGTTTGAGGACAAACTTTATGTTGGCTTGAAAAAGCGTAGCCTGAACATTTAAAATGGTTTGACAGAAGTTTATTTTAGTAGGCTATCTGGCTGTTAGCATGATTAGCATGAAGTTAGCATGATTAGCATGAAGCTAGCATGATTAGCATGAAGCTAGCATGATGTTAGCATGATCAGTATGAAGCTAGCATGAAGCTAACATGATTAGCATGAAGCTAACATGAAGCTAACATGATTAGCATGAAGCTAGCATGATGCTAGCATGATTAGCATGAAGCTAGAATGAAGCCAACATTTATTCCGTTGCTAGGGTACTAAGTTTGGTTGCTAGGGAGAAAACTGGCATCCCATAATGATCAACCTTCAAGCCACAAGTAAAACGGTCCAACCCCCGTGTCTCTATGATGTTCTGAAGCGGAGATATAAGGCTTTGTTTATTCCGTTGCTAGGGTACTAAGTTTGCTTGCTAGGGAGAAAATTGGCATCCCATAATGATCAACCTTCAAGCCACAAGTAAAACGGTCAAACCCCCGTGTCTCTAAGATGTTCTGAAGCGGAGACAAAAGGCTTTGTTTATTCCGTTGCTAGGGTACTAAGTTTGGTTGCTAGGGAGAAAATTGGTATCCCATAATGATCAACCTTCAAGCCACAAGTAAAACGGTCCAACCCCCGTGTCTCTATGATGTTCTGAAGCGGAGATATAAGGCTTTGTTTATTCCGTTGCTAGGGTACTAAGTTTGGTTGCTAGGGAGAAAATTGGCATCCCATAATGATCAACCTTCAAGCCACAAGTAAAACGGTCCAACCCCCGTGTCTCTACAATGTTCTGAAGCGGAGACAAAAGGCTTTGTTTATTCCGTTGCTAGGGTACTAAGTTTGGTTGCTAGGGAGAAAATTGGTATCCCATAATGATCAACCTTCAAGCCACAAGTAAAACGGTCCAACCCCCGTGTCTCTATGATGTTCTGAAGCGGAGATATAAGGCTTTGTTTATTCCGTTGCTAGGGTACTAAGTTTGGTTGCTAGGGAGAAAAATGGCATCCCATAATGATCACACTTAAAGCCACAAGTAAAACGGTCCAACCCCCATGTCTCTATGATGTTCTGAAGCGGAGATATAAGGCTTTGTTTATTCCGTTGCTAGGGTACTAAGTTTGGTTGCTAGGGAGAAAATTGGCATCCCATAATGATCAACCTTCAAGCCACAAGTAAAACGGTCCAACCCCCGTGTCTCTATGATGTTCTGAAACGGAGATATAAGGCTTTGTTTATTCCGTTGCTAGGGTACTAAGTTTGGTTGCTAGGGAGAAAAATGGCATCCCATAATGATCAACCTTCAAGCCACAAGTAAAACGGTCCAACCCCCGTGTCTCTACAATGTTCTGATGCTGAGATATAAGGCTTTGTTTTTTCCGTTGCTAGGGTACTAAGTTTGGTTGCTAGGGAGGAAATTGGCATCCCATAATAATCAACCTTCAAGCCACAAGTAAAACGGTCCAACCCCCGTGTATCTAAGATGTTCTGAAGCGGAGAAATAAGGCTTTGTTTATTCCGTTGCTAGGGTACTAAGTTTGGTTGCTAGGGAGAAAAATGGCATCCCATAATGATCAACCTTCAAGCCACAAGTAAAACGGTCCAACCCCCGTGTCTCTATGATGTTCTGAAGCGGAGATATAAGGCTTTGTTTATTCCGTTGCTAGGGTACTAAGTTTGGTTGCTAGGGAGAAAATTGGCATCCCATAATGATAAACCTTCAAGCCACAAGTAAAACGGCCCAACCCCCGTGTCTCTATGATGTTCTGAAGCGGAGATATAAGGCTTTGTTTATTCCGTTGCTAGGGTACTAAGTTTGGTTGCTAGGGAGAAAATTGGCATCCCATAATGATCAACCTTCAAGCCACAAGTAAAACGGTCCAACCCCCGTGTCTCTATGATGTTCTGAAGCGGAGATATAAGGCTTTGTTTATTCCGTTGCTAGGGTACTAAGTTTGGTTGCTAGGGAGAAAATTGGCATCCCATAATGATCAACCTTCAAGCCACAAGTAAAACGGTTCAACCCCTGTGTCTCTATGATGTTCTAAAGCGGAGATATAAGGCTTTGTTTATTCCGTTGCTAGGGTACTAAGTTTGGTTGCTAGGGAGAAAATTGGCATCCCATAATGATCAACCTTCAAGCCACAAGTAAAACGGTCCAACACCCGTGTCTCTATGATGTTCTGAAGCGGAGATATAAGGCTTTGTTTATTCAGTTGCTAGGGTACTAAGTTTGGTTGCTAGGGAGAAAATTGGCATCCCATAATGATCAACCTTCAAGCCACAAGTAAAACGGTCCAACCCCCGTGTCTCTATGATGTTCTGAAGCGGAGATATAAGGCTTTGTTTATTCCGTTGCTAGGGTACTAACTTTGGTTGCTAGGGAGAAAATTGGCATCCCATAATGATCAACCTTCAAGCCAAAAGTAAAACGGTCCAACCCCCGTGTCTCTATGATGTTCTGAAGCGGAGATATAAGGGTTTGTTTATTCCGTTGCTAGGGTACTAAGTTTGGTTGCTAGGGAGAAAATTGGCATCCCATAATGATCAACCTTCAAGCCACAAGTAAAACGGTCCAACCCCCGTGTCTCTACGATGTTCTGATGCCGAGATATAAGGCTTTGTTTATTCCGTTGCTAGGGTACTTAGTTTGGTTGCTAGGCAGAAAATTGGCATCCCATAATGATCAACCTTCAAGCCACAAGTAAAACGGTCCAACCCCTGTGTCTCTACGATGTTCTGATGCCGAGATATAAGGCTTTGTTTATTCCGTTGCTAGGGTACTAAGTTTGGTTGCTAGGGAGAAAATTGGCATCCCATAATGATCAACCTTCAAGCCACAAGTAAAACGGCCCAACCCCCGTGTCTCTATGATGTTCTGAAGCGGAGATATAAGGCTTTGTTTATTCCGTTGCTAGGGTACTAAGTTTGGTTGCTAGGGAGAAAATTGGCATCCCATAATGATCAACCTTCAAGCCACAAGTAAAACGGTCCAACCCCCGTGTCTCTACGATGTTCTGATGCCGAGATATAAGGCTTTGTTTATTCCGTTGCTAGGGTACTTAGTTTGGTTGCTAGGCAGAAAATTGGCATCCCATAATGATCAACCTTCAAGCCACAAGTAAAACGGTCCAACCCCTGTGTCTCTACGATGTTCTGATGCCGAGATATAAGGCTTTGTTTATTCCGTTGCTAAGGTACTAAGTTTGGTTGCTAGGGAGAAAATTGGCATCCCATAATGATCAACCTTCAAGCCACAAGTAAAACGGCCCAACCCCCGTGTCTCTATGATGTTCTGAAGCGGAGATATAAGGCTTTGTTTATTCCGTTGCTAAGGTACTAAGTTTGGTTGCTAGGGAGAAAATTGGCATCCCATAATGATCAACCTTCAAGCCACAAGTAAAACGGTCCAACCCCCATGTCTCTACGACACTCTAAAGTGAAGATATTCCATCTGGGACGCTTTTATTCCTTTATATGGGCATGTTTCCTGCCCCATTATAAGTCAATGGGAAATTTTGGGGGCCTCTTACACCCCAGGGGTACAGCTTACACCCCATTGTGATGTATGTTCTTACAGAGCCTGTCAGCCTCCTTAAATGTGGTAACCCACAAGTTTCTACAAGTTTCTCACTCACAGCTATGACCCGTCAAAGTTTGTCTCAATGTTAAGTCAATGGAAATTTTTTGGGTTTTCGAGACCCCCGTTTAGGAATTCGGAAGGTCCCATCAGTTAGAAAAGATATAGCACACTAAGTCAGACCAGTCTGAAGGTCTGTGGAAAATTTGGTGCATGTAGCTTGAAAGCCCTAGGACGAGTTAGTTGCCGAAATTTTGGGGGAGAAAAAGAATAATAACTAGATAGTAAAGTTTGAAGACAAACTTTATGTTGGCTTGAGAAAGCGTAGCCTGAACGTTTAAAACGGTTTGACATAAGTTTAGTTTAGTAGGCTATCTGGCTGTTAGTATGTTTAAGTATGAAGGTAGCATGATTTACCATGAAGCTAGCATGATGTTAGCATGATTAGCATGAAGCTAGCATGATGCTAGCATGATTAGCATGAAGCTAGCATGATGCTAGCATGATTAGCATGAAGCTAGCTTGATGCTAGCATGATTAACATGAAGCTAGCATGATTAGCATGAAGCTAGCATGATGCTAGCATGATTAGCATGAAGCTAGCATGATGCTAGCATGATTAGCATGAAGCTAGCATGATGCTAGCATGATTAGCATGAAGTTAGCATGATTAGCATGAAGCTAGCATGATGCTAGCATGATTAGCATGAAGCTAGCATGATGCTAACATGATTAGCATGAAGCTAGCATGATGCTAGCATGATTAGCATGAAGCTAGCATGATGCTAACATGATTAGCATGAAGCTAGCTTGATGTTAGCATGATTAGCATGAAGCTAACATGATGCTAGCATGATTAGCATGAAGCTAGCATGATGCTAGCATGATTAGCATGAAGCTAGCATGATGCTAGCATGATTAGCATGAAGCTAGCATGATGCTAGCATGAAGCTAGCATGATGCTAGCATGATAAGCATGAAGCTAGCATGATGCTAGCATGATTAGCATGCAGCTAGCATGATGCTAGCATGATTAGCATTAAGCTAGCATGATTAGCATGAAGTTAGCATGAAGCTAGCATGATGCTAACATGATTAGCATGAAGCTAGCATGATGCTAGCACGATTAGCATGAAGCTAGCATGATGTTAGCATGATTAGCATGAAGCTAGCATGAAGTTAGCATGATTAGCATGAAGCTAGCATGAAGTTAGCATGATTAGCATGAAGCTAGCATGATGTTAGCATGATTAGCATGAAGCTAGCATGAAGCTAGCATTATTAGCAGGAAGCTAGCATGATGTTAGCATGATAAGCAGGAAGCTAGCATGAAGCTAGCATGATTAGCAGGAAGCTAGCATGAAGCTAACATGTATTGCGTTGCTAGGGTACTAAGTTTGGTTGCTAGGGAGAAAATTGGCATCCCATAATGATCACCCTTCAAGCCACAAGTAAAACGGTCCAACCCCCGTGTCTCTACAATGTTCTGATGCGGAGATATAAGGCTTTGTTTATTCCGTTACTAGGGTACTAAGTTTGGTTGCTAGGGAGAAAATTGGCATCCCATAATGATCACACTTCAAGCCACAAGTAAAACGGTCCAACCCCCTGTGTCTCTACAATGTTCTGATGCAGAGATATGAGGCTTTGTTTATTCCGTTGCTAGGGTACTAAGTTTGGTTGCTAGGGAGAAAATTGGCATCCCATAATGATTACACTTCAAGCCACAAGTAAAACGGTCCAACCCCCGTGTCTCTACAATGTTCTGATGCAGAGATATGAGGCTTTGTTTATTCCGTTGCTAGGGTACTAAGTTTGGTTGCTAGGGAGAAAATTGGCATCCCATAATGATTACACTTCAAGCCACAAGTAAAACGGTCCAACCCATGTGTCTCTACGATGTTCAGATCCAGAGATATAAGGCTTTGTTGATTATGTTGCTAGGGTCTTCATATTTTGTTGCTAGGGGCGTGGCTTAATACCTCAATAAGAATCCTAAGAGACTGATTGGATCCCTGAGTAAAATGAGCCCACCCCTATGTCTCTATGACACTCTGGTGCAAAGATATCCATCTGGGCTTTTTATAATGGTAGTCTATGGGAGATGTTGCTAGGGTACCCAAAATTGTTGCTAGGGGCGTGGCTTAATAGCTCTGGGGTGATCCTAAGAGACTGATTGGATGCTTGAGTAAAATGAGCCCACCCCCATGTCTCTAAGACACTCTAAAGTGAAGATATTCCATCTGGGACGCTTTTATTCCCTTTTATGGGCATGTTTCCTGCCCCATTATAAGTCAATGGGAAATTTTGGGGGCCTCTTACACCCCAGGGGTACAGCTTACACCCCATTGTGAGGTATGTTCTTACACAGCCTGTCAGCCTCCTTAAATGTGGTAAGCCACAAGTTTCTACAAGTTTCTCACTCGCAGCTATGACCCGTCAAAGTTTGTCTCAATGTTAAGTCAATGGAAATTTTGGGGTGTTTCAGCGCCCCGTTTAGGAATTCGGAAGGTCCCATCAGTTAGAAAAGATATAGCACACCTCGTCAGATCAGACCGAAAGTCTGTCCAAAGTTTGATGGCTGTAGCTTGAAAGCTCTAGGACGAGTTAGAGTTAGAAATTTTAGTCTCAGAAGAAAAAGAATAATAATAATAATAATAACTAGATAGTAAAGTTTGAAGACAAACTTTATGTTGGCTTGAGAAAGCGTAGCCTGAACGTTTAAAACGGTTTGACATAAGTTTAGTTTAGTAGGCTATCTGGCTGTTAGTATGTTTAAGTATGAAGGTAGCATGATTTACCATGAAGCTAGCATGATGTTAGCATGATTAACATGAAGCTAGCATGATGCTAGCATGATTAGCATGAAGCTAGCATGATGCTAGCATGATTAGCATGAAGTTAGCATGATTAGCATGAAGCTAGCATGATTAGCATGAAGTTAGCATATTTAGCATGAAGCTAGCATGATGCTAGCATGATTAGCATGAAGCTAGCATGATGCTAGCATGATTAGCATGAAGCTAGCATGATGCTAGCATGATTAGCATGAAGCTAGCATGATGCTAGCATGATTAGCATGAAGCTAGCATGATGCTAGCATGATTAGCATGAAGCTAGAATGATGCTAGCATGATTAGCATGAAGCTAGCATGATGCTAGCATGATTAGCATGAAGCTAGCATGATGCTAGCATGATTAGCATGAAGCTAACATGATGTTAGCATGATTAGCATGAAGCTAGCATGATGCTAGCATGATTAGCATGAAGCTAGCATGATGCTAGCATGATTAGCATGAAGCTAGCATGAAGCTAGCATGATTAGCATGAAGTTAGCATGAAGCTAGCATGATGTTAACATGATTAGCATGAAGCTAGCATGATGCTAGCATGATTAGCATGAAGCTAGCATGATGCTAGCATGATTAGCATGAAGCTAGCATGATGTTAGCATGATTAGCATGAAGCTAGCATGAAGTTAGCATGATTAGCATGAAGCTAGCATGAAGTTAGCATGATTAGCATGAAGCTAGCATGATTAGCATGAAGCTAGCATGATTAGCATGAAGCTAGCATGATTAGCAGGAAGCTAGCATGAAGCTAACATGTATTGCGTTGCTAGGGTACTAAGTTTGGTTGCTAGGGAGAAAATTGGCATCCCATAATGATCACACTTCAAGCCACAAGTAAAACGGTCCAACCCCCGTGTCTCTACAATTTTCTGATGCAGAGATATGAGGCTTTGTTTATTCCGTTGCTAGGGTACTAAGTTTGGTTGCTAGGGAGAAAATTGGCATCCCATAATGATCACACTTCAAGCCACAAGTAAAACGGTCCAACCCCCGTGTCTCTATGATGTTCTGAAGCGGAGATATAAGGCTTTGTTTATTCCGTTGCTAGGGTACTAAGTTTGGTTGCTAGGGAGAAAATTGGCATCCCATAATGATCACACTTCAAGCCACAAGTAAAACGGTCCAACCCCTGTGTCTCTACGATGTTCAGATCCAGAGATATAAGGCTTTGTTTATTATGTTGCTAGGGTCTTCATATTTTGTTGCTAGGGGCGTGGCTTAATACCTCAATAAGAATCCTAAGAGACTGATTGGATGCCTGAGTAAAATGAGCCCACCCCTATGTCTCTATGACACTCTGGTGCAAAGATATCCATCTGGGCTTTCTATAATGGTAGTCTATGGGAGATGTTGCTAGGGTACCCAAAATTGTTGCTAGGGGCGTGGCTTAATAGCTCTGGGGTGATCCTAAGAGACTGATTGGATGCTTGAGTAAAATGAGCCCACCCCCATGTCTCTAAGACACTCTAAAGTGAAGATATTCCATCTGGGACGCTTTTATTCCCTTTTATGGGCATGTTTCCTGCCCCATTATAAGTCAATGGGAAATTTTGGGGGCCTCTTACACCCCAGGGGTACAGCTTACACCCCATTGTGAGGTATGTTCTTACACAGCCTGTCAGCCTCCTTAAATGTGGTAAGCCACAAGTTTCTACAAGTTTCTCACTCGCAGCTATGACCCGTCAAAGTTTGTCTCAATGTTAAGTCAATGGAAATTTTGGGGTGTTTCAGCGCCCCGTTTAGGAATTCGGAAGGTCCCATCAGTTAGAAAAGATATAGCACACCTCGTCAGATCAGACCGAAAGTCTGTCCAAAGTTTGATGGCTGTAGCTTGAAAGCTCTAGGACGAGTTAGAGTTAGAAATTTTAGTCTCAGAAGAAAAAGAATAATAATAATAACTAGATAGGTACATTTCCTGAAGAAAATGTGAGTGGTGCTTGCCGTGGCAAAATTCAAGGGACAATTTATGATTATACTCCATGCTAAAAGTAAAACGGTCCAACCCCCGTGTCTCTACGATGTTCTGATGCAGAGATATAAGGCTTTGTTTACTCTGTTGCTAGGGTACTGTATTTGGTTGCTAGGGAAAAAAATGGCATCCACTAGTGATTACCCTCCGAGTCACGAGTCAAACGGTCCAAACCCCGTGTCTCTACGATGTTCTGATGCGGAGATATAAGGCTTTGTTTACTCTGTTGCTAGGGTCCTGCATTTGGTTGCTAGGGAAAAAAATGGCACCCACTAGTGATTACCCTCCGAGTCACGAGTCAAACGGTCCAACCCCGTGTCTCTACGATGTTCTGATGCGGAGATATAAGGCTTTGTTTACTCTGTTGCTAGGGTACTGTATTTGGTTGCTAGGGAAAAAAATGGCATCCACTAGTGATTACCCTCCGAGTCACGAGTCAAACGGTCCAACCCCCGTGTCTCTACGATGTTCTGATGCGGAGATATAAGGCTTTGTTTACTCTGTTGCTAGGGTACTGTATTTGGTTGCTAGGGAAAAAAATTGCATCCACTAGTGATTACCCTCCGAGTCATGAGTCAAATGGTCCAACCCCCGTGTCTCTACGATGTTCTGGTGCGGAGATATAAGGCTTTGTTTACTCTGTTGCTAGGGTACTGTATTTGGTTGCTAGGGGAAAAAATGGCATCCACTTGTGATTACCCTCCGAGTCACGAGTCAAACGGTCCAAACCCCATGTCTCTACGATGTTCTGATGCGGAGATATAAGGCTTTGTTTAGTCTGTTGCTAGGGTACTGTATTTGGTTGCTAGGGAAAAAAATGGCATCCACTAGTGATTACCCTCCGAGTCATGAGTCAAACGGTCCAACCCCCATGTCTGTACGATGTTCTGATGTGGAGATATAAGGCTTTGTTTACTCTGTTGCTAGGGTACTGTATTTGGTTGCTAGGGGCGTGGCTTGGAAGTGGCCAATGATGTGCCCAGTGATTACACTCCGAGTCACAAGTAAAACGGTCCAACCCCCGTGTCTCTACGATGTTCTGATGCGGAGATATAAGGCTTTGTTTACTCTGTTGCTAGGGTACTGTATTTGGTTGCTAGGGGCGTGGCTTGGGAGTGGCCAATTATGTGCCCAGTGATTACACTCCGAGTCACAAGTAAAACGGTCCAACCCCCGTGTCTCTACGATGTTCTGATGCGGAGATATAAGGCTTTATTTACTCTGTTGCTAGGGTACTGTATTTGGTTGCTAGGGGCGTGGCTTGGGAGTGGCCAATGATGTGCCCAGTGATTACACTCCGAGTCACAAGTAAAACGGTCCAAACCCCGTGTCTCTACGATGTTCTGATGCGGAGATATAAGGCTTTGTTTATTCGGTTGCTAGGGTGCTCAAATTTGGTTGCTAGGGGCGTGGCTTAGTAAGTCTGTAAGGATCCTGAGAGACTGATTGGATGCCTGAGTAAAATGAGCCCACCCCCATGTCTCTATGACACTGTGGTGCAAAGATATCCATCCGGGCATTTTATAATGGCAGTCTATGGTATAGGTTGCTAGGGTGCCCAAAATGGTTGCTATGGTAACCTTACACCCCATTGTGGGGGACGTCCTGACAGAGTCTAGCACCCTCTTCAAATGTAGTAACCCACATGTTTCTATGAAATCCTGGCTCGGACCTATGACCCGTCAAAATGTTTGCAATGGTAAGTCTATGGGATTTTGCCCCATTGACTTTTCATTGGGGCACTTTTGGGCACCTCTTACACCCCAGGGGTACAACTAACACCCCATTGTGATCCATGTTCTTACAGAGCCTACCACCCTCTTCAAATGTTGTAACCCACATGTTTCTACAAAATCCTCGAGCGGAGCTATGACTCGTCAAAGTTGGGCGCAATGTTAAGTCAATGGGATTTTTTGGGTGGTTTTTCGCCCCCCTTCCGGAAATCCTGCACCCGATCGCTTATAAAAGTCATAGCACACCTCTCCTCAATAAGCCGGTCGATTTGAGCCCTAATTTATGGGTCTACGACAAAGCGTGCGGGACGAGTTACGCGCCGAAAAAGTGTCCAGAAAAAGAAGAATAATAATAATAATAATAATAAGTATGCAAGATAGTAATAGTGATGCTTTGCATAAATGCAAGCACCACTAATAATAATAAGTTTAAGTGCAACAACAGTATGTTGGCTTTCTCAAGCCAACATAATAATAATAAGTTTAAGTGCAACAACAGTATGTTGGCTTTCTCAAGCCAACATAATAACTCGATATTAAAGTTTGAAGACAAACTTTATGTTGGCTTGAAAAAGCGTAGCTTGAACGTTTAAAACGGTTTGACAGAAGTTTAGTTTAGTAGGCTATCTGGCTGTTAGAATGTTTAAGTATGAAGGTAGCATGATTAACATGAAGTTAGCATGATGTTAGCATGATTAGCATGATGCTAGCATGAAGCTAGCATGATTAACATTAAGCTAGCATGATGCTAGCATGATTAGCATGAAGCTAGCATGATGCTAGCATGATTAGCATGAAGCTAGCATGATGCTAGCATGATGAGCATGAAGCTAGCATGATGCTAGCATGATTAGCATGAAGCTAGCATGATGCTAACATGATTAGCATGAAGCTAGCATGATGCTAGCATGATTAGCATGAAGCTAGCATGATGTTAGCATGATTAGCATGAAGTTAGCATGATGTTAGCATGATCAGCATGAAGCTAGCATGATTAGCATGAAGCTAGCATGATGCTAGCATGATTAACATGAAGCTAGCATGATGCTAGCATGATGCAAACATGATTAGCATGAAGCTAGCATTATGTTAGCATGATTAGCATGAAGCTAGCATGATGCTAACATGATTAGCACGAAGCTAGCATGATTAACACGAAGCTAGCATGATGCTAGCATGATTAGCATGAAGCTAGTATGATGTTAGCATGATTAGCATGAAGCTAGCATGATGCTAGCATGATTAGCATGAAGCTAGCATGATGCTAGCATGATGAGCATGAAGCTAGCATGATGCTAGCATGATTAGCATGAAGCTAGCATGATGCTAACATGATTAGCATGAAGCTAGCATGATGCTAGCATGATTAGCATGAAGCTAGCATGATGTTAGCATGATTAGCATGAAGTTAGCATGATGTTAGCATGATCAGCATGAAGCTAGCATGATTAGCATGAAACTAGCATGATGCTAGCATGATTAGCATGAATCTAGCAAGATGTTAGCATGATTAGCATGAAGCTAGCATGATGCTAGCATGATTAGCATGAAGCTAGCTTGATTAGCATGAAGCTAGCATGATTATCATGCGGCTAGCATGATGTTAGCATGATTAGCATGAAGCTAGCATGATGCTAGCATGATTAGCATGAAGCTAGCATGATGCTAGCATGATTAGCATGAAGCTAGCATGATGTTAACATGATTAGCATGATGCTAGCATGATTAGCATGAAGCTAGCATGATGTTAGCATGATTACCATGAAGCTAGCATGATGCTACCATGAAACTAGCATGATTCTAGCATGATGAGCATGAAGCTAGCATGATTCTACCATGATTAGCATGAAGCTAGCATGATTGTAGCATGATTAGCATGAAGCTAGTATGATGCTAGCATGATTAGCATGAAGCTAGCATGAGGCTACCATGATTAGCATGAAGTAAGCATGAGGTTAGCATGATTAGCATGAAGCTAGCATGATTTAACGTGAAGCTAGCATGATTAGCATGATGCTAACATGATTAGCATGACGCTAGCACTATTTGGCGTGCAGCTAACAAGATTTGACATGAAGTTGGCATGATTTAGCATGAACTTAACAAAATGTATTATGAAATTAGCATAAAGCTAGCATGAAACTAGCATGAAGCTAGTTTGACTTAGCATGGAGCTAGCATGAAGCTAACATGACCCAAAGACCCAACCCCCATGTCTCTATGATGTTCAGATCAAGAGATAAAAGGCTTTGTTTATTATGTTGCTAGGGTGTTCATATTTGGTTACTAGGGGCGTGGCTTAATGCCTCAATAAGAATCCTATTAAGACTGATTGGATGCCTGAGTAAAATGAGCCCACCCCCATGTCTCTATGACACTCTGGTGTAAAGATATCCATCTGGGCTTTTTATAATGGTAGTCTATGGGAGATGTTGCTAGGGTACCCAAAATTGTTGCTAGGGGCGTGGCTAAATAGCTTTGGGGCGATCCTAAGAGACTGATAGGATGACTGAGTAAAATGAGCCCACCCCCATGTCTCTACAACACTCTAAAGTAAAGATATTCCATCTGGGACGCTTTCATTCCCTTATATGGGCATGTTTCCTGCCCCATTATAAGTCAATGGGAAATTTTGGGGGCCTCTTACACCCCAGGGGTATAGCTTACACCCCATTGTGATGTATGTTCTTACAGAGCCTGTCAGCCTCCTTAAATGTGGTAAGCCACAAGTTTCTACAAGTTTCTTACTCACAGCTATGACCCGTCAAAGTTTGTCTCAATGTTAAGTCAATGGAAATTTTGGGGTGTTCGAGCCCCCCGTTTAGGAATTCGGAAGGTCCCATCAGTTAGAAAAGATATAGCACACTAAGTCAGAGCAGTCTGAAGGTCTGTGGAAAATTTGGTGCATGTAGCTTGAAAGCCCTAGGACGAGTTAGTGTCGGAAATTTAGTCTCAGAAGAAAGCGGAATAATAATAATAAAAACTAGATATTAAAGTTTGAAGACAAACTTTATGTTGGCTTGAAAAAGCGTAGCCTGAACGTTTAAAACGGATTGACAGAAGTTTAGTTTAGTAGGCTATCTGGCAGTTAGTATGTTTAAGTATGAAGCTAACATGATTAGCATGAAGCTAGCATGAAGCTAACATGATTAGCATGAAGCTAGCATGATGCTAGCATGATTAGCATGATGTTAGCATGATTAGCATGAAGTTAGCATGATGCTAGCATGATTAGCATGAAGCTAGCATGAAGCTAGCATGATTAGCATGAAGCTAGCATGAAGCTAGCATGATGCTAACATGATTAGCATGAAGCTAGCATGATGCTAGCATGATTAGCATGTAGCTAGCATGATGCTAGCATGATTAGCATGTAGCTAGCATGATGTTAGCATGATTAGTATGTAGCTAGCATGAAGCTAGCATGATGTTAGCATGGTTAGCATGAAGCTAGCATGATGCTAGCATGATTAGCATGAAGCTAGCATGATTAACATGTAGCTAGCATGATGCTAACATGATTAGCATGTAGCTAGCATGAAGCTAGCATGAAGCTAGCATGATGCTAGCATGATTAGCATGAAGCTAGCATGATGCTAGCATGAAGCTAGCATGATGCTAGCATGATTAGCATGAAGCTAGCATGATGCTAGCATGATTAGCATGAAGCTAGCATGATGCTAGCATGATTAGCATGTAGCTAGCATGAAGCTAGCATGATGCTAGCATGATTAGTATGAAGCTAGCATGATGCTAGCATGATTAGCATGAAGCTAGCATGATTAGCATGAAGCTAGCATGATTAGCATGAAGCTAGCATGATGTTAGCATGATTAGCATGTAGCTAGCATGAAGCTAGCATGAAGCTGGCATGATGCTAACATGATTAGCATGAAGCTAGCATGATGCTAGCATGATTAGCATGAAACTAGCATGATTCTAGCATGATTAGCATGAAGCTAGCATGATGCTAGCATGATTAGCATGAAGCTAGCATGAAACTAGCAAGATTAGCATGAAGCTAACATGAAGCTAGCACGAGGCTTGCATGATTAACATGAAGTTAGCATGAGAATAGCATGATTAGCATGAAGCTAGCATGATTTAACGTGAAGCTAGCATGATTAGCATGATGCTAGCATGATTAGCATTAAGCTAGCACTATTTAGCGTGCAGCTAACAAGATTTAACATGAAGTTAGCATGATTTAGCATGAAGTTAGCAAGATTTATTATGAAATTAGCATAAAGCTAGCATGAAACTAGCATGAAGCTAGTATGACTTAGCATGGAGCTAGCATGAAGCTAACATGACCCAAAGACCCAACCCCCATGTCTCTAAGATGTTCAGATCCAGAGATATAAGGCTTTGTTTATTATGTTGCTAGGGTGCTCAAATTGGTTGCTAGGGGCGTGGTTTAATACCTCAGTAGGAATCCTAAGAGACTGATTGGATGCCTGAGTAAAATGAGCCCACCCCTATGTCTCTATGACACTCTGGTGTAAAGATATCCATCTGGGCTTTTTATAATGGTAGTCTATGGGAGATGTTGCTAGGGTACCCAAAATTGTTGCTAGGGGCGTGGCTAAATAGCTTTGGGGCGATCCTAAGAGACTGATTGGATGACTGAGTAAAATGAGCCCACCCCCATGTCTCTACAACACTCTAAAGTAAAGATATTCCATCTGGGACGCTTTCATTCCCTTATATGGGCATGTTTCCTGCCCCATTATAAGTCAATGGGAAATTTTGGGGGCCTCTTACACCCCAGGGGTATAGCTTACACCCCATTGTGATGTATGTTCTTACAGAGCCTGTCAGCCACCTTAAATGTGGTAAGCCACAAGTTTCTACAAGTTTCTCACTCACAGCTATGACCCGTCAAAGTTTGTCTCAATGTTAAGTCAATGGAAATTTTGGGGTGTTCGAGACCCCCGTTTAGGAATTCGGAAGGTCCCATCAGTTAAAAAAGATATAGCACACTAAGTCAGACCAGTCTGAAGGTCTGTGGAAAATTTGGTGCATGTAGCTTGAAAGCCCTAGGACGAGTTAGTGTTTATAATTTTGGGGGGAGAAAAAGAATAATAATAATAATAACTAGATAGGTACATTTCCTGAAGAAAATGTGAAGTGGTGCTTGCCGTGGCAAATTTCGGGGGACAATACATGATTATACTCCAAGCCAAAAGTAAAACAATTCAACCCACATGTCTCTACGATATTCTGATGTGAAGATATAAGGCTTTGTTTATTCGGTTGCTAGGGTACTGTATTTGGTTGCTAGGGAGAAAATTGGCATCCACTAGTGATTACACTCCGAGTCACGAGTCAAACGGTCAAACCCCCGTGTCTCTACGATGTTCTGATGCGGAGATATAAGGCTTTGTTTACTCTGTTGCTAGGGTACTGTATTTGGTTGCTAGGGAAAAAAATGACATCCACTAGTGATTACCCTCCGAGTCACGAGTCAAACGGTCCAAACCCCGTGTCTCTACAATGTTCTGATGCGGAGATATAAGGCTTTGTTTACTCTGTTGCTAGGGTACTGTATTTGGTTGCTAGGGAAAAAAATGGCATCCACTAGTGATTACACTCCGAGTCACGAGTCAAACGGTCCAAACCCCGTGTCTCTACGATGTTCTGATGCGGAGATATAAGGCTTTGTTTACTCTGTTGCTAGGGTACTGTATTTGGTTGCTAGGGGCGTGGCTTGGGAGTGGCCAATGATGTGCCCAGTGATTACATTCCAAGTCACAAGTAAAACGGTCCAGCCCCCGTGTCTCTACGATGTTCTGATGCGGAGATATAAGGCTTTGTTTACTCTGTTGCTAGGGTACTGTATTTGGTTGCTAGGGAAAAAAATTGCATCCACTAGTGATTACCCTCCGAGTCATGAGTCAAACGGTCCAACCCCCGTGTCTCTACGATGTTCTGATGCGGAGATATAAGGCTTTGTTTACTCTGTTGCTAGGGTACTGTATTTGGTTGCTAGGGGCGTGGCTTGGGAGTGGCCAATGATGTGCCCAGTGATTACATTCCAAGTCACAAGTAAAACGGTCCAGCCCCCGTGTCTCTACGATGTTCTGATGCGGAGATATAAGGCTTTGTTTACTCTGTTGCTAGGGTACTGTATTTGGTTGCTAGGGGCGTGGCTTGGGAGTGGCCAATGATGTGCCCAGTGATTACACTCCGAGTCACAAGTAAAACGGTCCAGCCCCCGTGTCTCTACGATGTTCTGATGCGGAGATATAAGGCTTTGTTAACTCTGTTGCTAGGGTACTGTATTTGGTTGCTAGGGGCGTGGCTTGGGAGTGGCCAATGATGTGCCCAGTGATTACACTCCGAGTCACAAGTAAAACGGTCCAACCCCCGTGTCTCTACGATGTTCTGATGCGGAGATATAAGGCTTTGTTTACTCTGTTGCTAGGGTACTGTATTTGGTTGCTAGGGGCGTGGCTTGGGAGTGGCCAATGATGTGCCCAGTGATTACACTCCGAGTCACAAGTAAAACGGTCCAAACCCCGTGTCTCTACGATGTTCTGATGCGGAGATATAAGGCTTTGTTTATTCGGTTGCTAGGGTGCTCAAATTTGGTTGCTAGGGGCGTGGCTTGGAAGTGGCCAATGATGTGCCCAATTGTTACACCCCTAGTCACAAGTAAAACGGTCCAACCCCCGTGTCTCTACGATGTTCTGATGCCGAGATATAACTGTTTGTATTTTATGTTGCTAGGGTGCTCAAAAGTGGTTGCTAGGGGCGTGGCTTAGTACGTCTGTAAGGATCCTGAGAGACTGATTGGATGCCTGAGTAAAATGAGCCCACCCCCATGTCTCTATGACACTGTGGTGCAAAGATATCCATCCGGGCATTTTATAATGGCAGTCTATGGTATTGGTTGCTAGGGTGCCCAAAATGGTTGCTATGGTAACCTTACACCCCATTGTGGAGGACGTCCTGACAGAGTCTAGCACCCTCTTCAAATTTAGTAACCCACATGTTTCTATGAAATCCTGGCTCGGACCTATGACCCGTCAAAATTTTTGCAATGGTAAGTCTATGGGATTTTGCCCCATTGACTTTTCATTGGGGCACTTTTGGGCACCTCTTACACCCCAGGGGTACAACTTACACCCCATTGTGATCCATGTTCTTACAGAGCCTACCACCCTCTTCAAATGTTGTAACCCACATGTTTCTACAAAATCCTCGAGCGGAGCTATGACTCGTCAAAGTTGGGCGCAATGTAAAGTCAATGGGACGTTTTCGGGAGGTTTTTCGCGCCCCTTTCGGAAATCATGCACCCGATCGCTTATAAAAGTCATAGCACACCTCTCCTCAATAATCCGGTCGATTTGAGCCCTAATTTATGGGTCTACGACAAAGCGTGCGGGACGAGTTACGCGCCGAAAAAGTGTCCAGAAAAAGAATAATAATAATAATAATATCTTTGAGGAATAGTAATAGTGATGCTTTGCATAAATGCAAGCACCACTAACTAGATAGGTACATTTCCTGAAGAAAATGTGAGTGGTGCTTGCCGTGGCAAGTTTCGTGGGACAATTTATGATTATACTCCAAGCCAAAAGTCAAACGATCCAACCCCCGTGTCTCTACGATGTTCTGATGCGGAGATATAAGGCTTTGTTTACTCTGTTGCTAGGGTACTGTATTTGGTTGCTAGGGAAGAAATGGCATCCACTAGTGATTACCCTCCGAGTCACGAGTCAAACGGTCCAACCCCCGTGTCTCTACGATGTTCTGATGCGGAGATATAAGGCTTTGTTTACTCTGTTGCTAGGGTACTGTATTTGGTTGCTAGGGAAAAAAATTGCATCCACTAGTGATTACCCTCCGAGTCATGAGTCAAACGGTCCAACCCCCGTGTCTCTACCATGTTCTGATGCGGAGATATAAGGCTTTGTTTACTCTGTTGCTAGGGTACTGTATTTGGTTGCTAGGGAAAAAAATGGGATCCACTAGTGATTACCCTCCGAGTCACGAGTCAAACGGTCCAAACCCCATGTCTCTACGATGTACTGATGCAGAGATATAAGGCTTTGTTTACTCTGTTGCTAGGGTACTGTATTTGGTTGCTAGGGAAAAAAATGGCATCCACTAGTGATTACCCTCCGAGTTATGAGTCAAACGGTCCGACCCCCATGTCTCTACGATGTTCTGATGCGGAGATATAAGGCTTTGTTTACTCTGTTGCTAGGGTACTGTATTTGGTTGCTAGGGGCGTGGCTTGGGAGTGGCCAATGATGAGCCCAGTGATTACACTCTGAGTCACAAGTAAAACGGTCCAACCCCCGTGTCTCTACGATGTTCTGATGCGGAGATATAAGGCTTTGTTTACTCTGTTGCTAGGGTACTGTATTTGGTTGCTAGGGGCGTGGCTTGGGAGTGGCCAATGATGTGCCCAGTGATTACACTCCGAGTCACAAGTAAAACGGTCCAACCCCCGTGTCTCTATGATGTTCTGATGTGGAGATATAAGGCTTTGTTTACTCTGTTGCTAGGGTACTGTATTTGGTTGCTAGGGGCGTGGCTTGGGAGTGGCCAATGATGAGCCCAGTGATTACACTCCGAGTCACAAGTAAAACGGTCCAAACCCTGTGTCTCTATGATGTTCTGATGTGGAGATATAAGGCTTTGTTTACTCTGTTGCTAGGGTACTGTATTTGGTTGCTAGGGGCGTGGCTTGGGAGTGGCCAATGATGAGCCCAGTGATTACACTCCGAGTCACAAGTAAAACGGTCCAACCCCCGTGTCTCTACGATGTTCTGATGCGGAGATATAAGGCTTTGTTTACTCTGTTGCTAGGGTACTGTATTTGGTTGCTAGGGGCGTGGCTTGGGAGTGGCCAATGATGTGCCCAGTGATTACACTCCGAGTCACAAGTAAAACGGTCCAAACCCTGTGTCTCTACGATGTTCTGATGCGGAGATATAAGGCTTTGTTTATTCGGTTGCTAGGGTGCTCAAATTTGGTTGCTAGGGGCGTGGCTTGGGAGTGGCCAATGATGTGCCCAATTGTTACACCCCTAGTCACAAGTAAAACGGTCCAACCCCCGTGTCTCTAAGATGTTCTGATGCGGAGATATAACTGTTTGTATTTTATGTTGCTAGGGTGCTCAAAAGTGGTTGCTAGGGGCGTGGCTTAGTAAGTCTGTAAGGATCCTGAGAGACTGATTGGATGCCTGAGTAAAATGAGCCCACCCCCATGTCTCTATGACACTGTGGTGCGAAGATATCCATCTAGGCATTTTATAATGGCAGTCAATGGTATAGGTTGCTAGGGTGCCCAAAATGGTTGCTATGGTAACCTTACACCCCATTGTGGGGTACGTCCTGACAGAGTCTAGCACCCTCTTCAATTTTAGTAACCCACATGTTTCTATGAAATCCTCACTTGGACCTGTGACCTGTCAAATTTTTTTGGCAATGTTAGTCTATGGGATTTTCGCCCCATTGACTTTCCATTAGGGCACTTTTGGGCACCTCTTACACCCCAGGGGTACAACTTACACCCCAATGTGATCCATGTTCTTACAGAGCCTACCACCCTCTTCAAATGCTGTAACCCACATGTTTCTACAAAATCCTAGAGTGGAGCTATGACCTGCCAAAGTTCGACGCAATGTAAAGTCAATGGGACGTTTTCGGGAGGTTTTTCGCGCCCCTTTCGGAAATCCTGCACCCGATCGCTTATAAAAGTCATAGCACACCTCTCCTCAATAATCCGGTCGATTTGAGCCCTCTTTCATGGCACTACGCCAAACCGTGCGAGACGAGTTACGCGCCGAAAAAGTGTCCAGAAAAAGAAGAATAATAATAACTAGATAGGTACATTTCCTGAAGAAAATGTGAAGTGGTGCTTGCCGTGGCAAATTTCGGGGGACAATATATGATTCTACTCCAAGCCAAAAGTAAAACAATTCAACCCACATGTCTCTACGATATTCTGATGCGAAGATATAAGGCTTTGTTTATTCGGTTGCTAGGGTACTGTATTTGGTTGCTAGGGAGAAAATTGCATCCACTAGTGATTACACTCCGAGTCACGAGTCAAACGGTCAAACCCCCGTGTCTCTACGATGTTCTGATGCGGAGATATAAGGCTTTGTTTACTCTGTTGCTAGGGTACTGTATTTGGTTGCTAGGGAAAAAAATGGCATCCACTAGTGATTACCCTCCGAGTCACGAGTCAAACGGTCCAAACCCCATGTCTCTACGATGTTCTGATGCGGAGATATAAGGCTTTGTTTACTCTGTTGCTAGGGTACTGTATTTGGTTGCTAGGGAAAAAAATGGCATCCACTAGTGATTACCCTCCGAGTCATGAGTCAAACGGTCCAACCCCCATGTCTCTACGATGTTCTGATGTGGAGATATAAGGCTTTGTTTACTCTGTTGCTAGGGTACTGTATTTGGTTGCTAGGGGCGTGACTTGGGAGTGGCCAATGATGTGCCCAGTGATTACACTCCGAGTCACAAGTAAAACGGTCCAACCCCCGTGTCTCTACGATGTTCTGATGCGGAGATATAAGGCTTTGTTTACTCTGTTGCTAGGGTACTGTATTTGGTTGCTAAGGGCGTGGCTTGGGAGTGGCCAATTATGTGCCCAGTGATTACACTCTGAGTCACAAGTAAAACGGTCCAACCCCCGTGTCTCTACGATGTTCTGATGCGGAGATATAAGGCTTTGTTTACTCTGTTGCTAGGGTACTGTATTTGGTTGCTAGGGGCGTGGCTTGGGAGTGGCCAATGATGTGCCCAGTGATTACACTCCGAGTCACAAGTAAAACGGTCCAAACCCCGTGTCTCTACGATGTTCTGATGCGGAGATATAAGGCTTTGTTTATTCGGTTGCTAGGGTGCTCAAATTTGGTTGCTAGGGGCGTGGCTTGGGAGTGGCCAATGATGTGCCCAATTGTTACACCCCTAGTCACAAGTAAAACGGTCCAACCCCCGTGTCTCTACGATGTTCTGATGCGGAGATATAAGGCTTTGTTTACTCTGTTGCTAGGGTACTGTATTTGGTTGCTAGGGGCGTGGCTTGGGAGTGGCCAATTATGTGCCCAGTGATTACACTCCGAGTCACAAGTAAAACGGTCCAACCCCCGTGTCTCTACGATGTTCTGATGCGGAGATATAAGGCTTTGTTTATTCGGTTGCTAGGGTGCTCAAATTTGGTTGCTAGGGGCGTGGCTTGGGAGTGGCCAATGATGTGCCCAATTGTTACACCCCTAGTCACAAGTAAAACGGTCCAACCCCCGTGTCTCTACGATGTTCTGATGCCGAGATATAACTGTTTGTATTTTATGTTGCTAGGGTGCTCAAAAGTGGTTGCTAGGGGCGTGGCTTAGTAACTCTGCAAGGGTCCTGAGAGACTGATTGGATGCCTGAGTAAAATGAGCCCACCCCCATGTCTCTATGACACTGTGGTGCAAAGATATCCATCCGGGCATTTTATAATGGCAGTCTATGGTATAGGTTGCTAGGGTGCCCAAAATGGTTGCTATGGTAACCTTACACCCCATTCTGGGGGACGTCCTGACAGAGTCTAGCACCCTCTTCAAATTTAGTAACCCACATGTTTCTATGAAATCCTGGCTCGGACCTATGACCCGTCAAAATTTTTGCAATGGTAAGTCTATGGGATTTTGCCCCATTGACTTTTCATTGGGGCACTTTTGGGCACCTCTTACACCCCAGGGGTACAACTTACACCCCATTGTGATCCATGTTCTTACAGAGCCTACCACCCTCTTCAAATGTTGTAACCCACATGTTTCTACAAAATCCTCGAGCGGAGCTATGACTCGTCAAAGTTGGGCGCAATGTTAAGTCAATGGGATTTTTTGGGTGGTTTTTCGCCCCCCTTTCGGAAATCCTGCACCCGATCGCTTATAAAAGTCATAGCACACCTCTCCTCAATAAGCCGGTCGATTTGAGCCCTAATTTATGGGTCTACGACAAAGCGTGTGGGACGAGTTACGCGCCGAAAAAGTGTCCAGAAAAAGAATAATAATAATAATAATAATAATAAGTATGCAAGATAGTAATAGTGATGCTTTGCATAAATGCAAGCACCACTAACTAGATAGTAAAGTTTGAAGACAAACTTTATGTTGGCTTGAGAAAGCGTAGCCTGAACGTTTAAAACGGTTTGACATAAGTTTAGTTTAGTAGGCTATCTGGCTGTTAGTATGTTTAAGTATGAAGGTAGCATGATTTACCATGAAGCTAGCATGATGTTAGCATGATTAGCATGAAGCTAGCATGATGCTAGCATGATTAGCATGAAGCTAGCTTGATGCTAGCATGATTAGCATGAAGCTAGCATGATTAGCATGAAGCTAGCATGATGCTAGCATGATTAGCATGAAGCTAGCATGATGCTAGCATGATTAGCATGAAGCTAGCATGATTAGCATGAAGCTAGTATGATGCTAGCATGATGCTAGCATGATTAGCATGAAGCTAGCATGATAGCATGATTAGCATGAAGCTAGCATGATGCTAGCATGATTTGCATGAAGCTAGCATGATGCTAGCATGATTTGCATGAAGCTAGCATGATGCTAGCATGATTAGCATGAAGCTAGCATGATGCTAGCATGATTAGCATGAAGCTAGCTTGATGCTAGCATGATTAGCATGAAGTTAGCATGATGTTAGCATGATTAGCATGACGCTAGCATGATGCTAGCATGATTAGCATGAAGCTAGCATGATGCTAGCATGATTAGCATGAAGCTAGCATGATTAGCATAAAGCTAGCATGATGCTAGCATGATTAGCATGAAGCTAGCATGATGCTAGCATGATTAGCATGAAGCTAGCATGAAGCTAGCATGATTAGCATGAAGTTAGCATGAAGCTAGCATGATGCTAATATGATTAACATGAAGCTAGCATGATGCTAGCATGATTAGCATGAAGCTAGCATGATGTTAGCATGATTAGCATGAAGCTAGCATGAAGTTAGCATGATAAGCATGAAGCTAGCATGAAGTTAGCATGATTAGCATGAAGCTAGCATGATGTTAGCATGAAGCTAGCATGAAGCTAGCATGATTAGCAAGAAGCTAGCATGAAGCTAACATTTATTGCGTTGCTAGGGTACTAAGTTTGGTTGCTAGGGAGAAAATTGGCATCCCATAATGATCACCCTTCAAGCCACAAGTAAAACGGTCCAACCCCCGTGTCTCTACAATGTTCTGATGCAGAGATATAAGGCTTTGTTTATTCCGTTGCTAGGGTACTAAGTTTGGTTGCTAGGGAGAAAATTGGCATCCCATAATGATCACCCTTCAAGCCACAAGTAAAACGGTCCAACCCCCGTGTCTCTATGATGTTCTGAAGCGGAGATATAAGGCTTTGTTTATTTCGTTGCTAGGGTACTAAGTTTGGTTGCTAGGGAGAAAATTGGCATCCCATAATGATTACACTTCAAGCCACAAGAAAAACGGTCCAACCCCTGTGTCTCTACGATGTTCAGATCCAGAGATATAAGGCTTTGTTTATTATGTTGCTAGGGTCTTCATATTTTGTTGCTAGGGGCGTGGCTTAATACCTCAATAAGAATCCTAAGAGACTGATTGGATGCCTGAGTAAAATGAGCCCACCCCCATGTCTCTAAGACACTCTAAAGTGAAGATATTCCATCTGGGACGCTTTTATTTCCTTTTATGGGCATGTTTCCTGCCCCATTATAAGTCAATGGGAAATTTTGGGGGCCTCTTACACCCCAGGGGTACAGCTTACACCCCATTGTGAGGTATGTTCTTACACAGCCTGTCAGCCTCCTTAAATGTGGTAAGCCACAAGTTTCTACAAGTTTCTCACTCGCAGCTTTGACCCGTCAAAGTTTGTCTCAATGTTAAGTCAATGGAAATTTTGGGGTGTTTCAGCGCCCCGTTTAGGAATTCGGAAGGTCCCATCAGTTAGAAAAGATATAGCACACCTCGTCAGATCAGACCGAAAGTCTGTCCAAAGTTTGATGGCTGTAGCTTGAAAGCTCTAGGACGAGTTAGAGTTAGAAATTTTAGTCTCAGAAGAAAAAGAATAATAATAATAACTAGATAGGTACATTTCCTGAAGAAAATGTGAGTGGTGCTTGCCGTGGCAAAATTCTGGGGACCATATATGATTATACTCCAAGCCAAAAGTTAAACGATCCAACTCCCGTGTCTGTACGATGTTCTGATGTGGAGATATAAGGCTGTGTTTATCCGGTTGCTAGGGTACTGTATTTGGTTGCTAGGGAAAAATTTGGCATCCCATAATGATTACACTCTGAGTCACGAGTCATACGGTCCAACCCCCGTGTCTCAACGATGTTCTGGTGCAGAGATATAAGGCTTTGTTTATTCGGTTGCTAGGGTACTGTATTTGGTTGCTAGGGAAAATTTTGACATCCCATAATGATTACACTCTGAGTCACGAGTCAAACGGTCCAACCCCCGTGTCTCTACGATGTTCTGATGCGGAGATATAAGGCTTTGTTTACTCTGTTGCTAGGGTACTGTATTTGGTTGCTAGGGAAAAAATTGGCATCCCATAATGATTACACTCTGAGTCACGAGTCAAACGGTCCAACCCCCATGTCTCTACGATGTTCTGATGCGGAGATATAAGGCTTTGTTTACCCTGTTGCTAGGGTACTGTATTTGGTTGCTAGGGAAAAAATTGGCATCCCATAATGATTACAATCTGAGTCACGAGTCAAACGGTCCAACCCCCGTGTCTCTACGATGTTCTGATGCTGAGATATAAGGCTTTGTTTACTCTGTTGCTAGGGTACTATATTTGGTTGCTAGGGAAAAAATTGGCAGACCATAATGATTACACCCTGAGTCACGAGTCAAACGGTCCAACCCCCATGTCTCTACGATGTTCTGATGCGGAGATATAAGGCTTTGTTTACTCTGTTGCTAGGGTACTGTATTTGGTTGCTAGGGAAAAAATTGGCATCTCATAGTGATTACCCGCCGAGTCACGAGTCAAACGGTCCAACCCCCGTGTCTCTACGATGTTCTGATGCGGAGATATAAGGCTTTGTTTACTCTGTTGCTAGGGTACTGTATTTGGTTGCTAGGGAAAAATTGGCATCCCATAATGATTACACTCTGAGTCACAAGTCAAACGGTCCAACCCCCATGTCTCTACGATGTTCTGATGCGGAGATATAAGGCTTTGTTTACTCTGTTGCTAGGGTACTGTATTTGGTTGCTAGGGGCGTGGCTTGGGAGTGGCCAATGATGTGCCCAGTGATTACACTCCGAGTCACAAGTAAAACGGTCCAAACCCCGTGTCTCTACGATGTTCTGATGCGGAGATATAAGGCTTTGTTTATTCGGTTGCTAGGGTGCTCAAAAGTGGTTGCTAGGGGCGTGGCTTAGTAAGTCTGTAAGGATCCTGAGAGACTGATTGGATGCCTGAGTAAAATGAGCCCACCCCCATGTCTCTATGACACTGTGGTGCAAAGATATCCATCCGGGCATTTTATAATGGCAGTCTATGGTATAGGTTGCTAGGGTGCCCAAAATGGTTGCTATGGTAACCTTACACCCCATTGTGGGGGACGTCCTGACAGAGTCTAGCACCCTCTTCAAATTTAGTAACCCACATGTTTCTATGAAATCCTGGCTCGGACCTATGACCCGTCAAAATTTTTGCAATGTAAGTCTATGGGATTTTGCCCCATTGACTTTTCATTGGGGCACTTTTGGGCACCTCTTACACCCCAGGGGTACAACTTACACCCCATTGTGATCCATGTTCTTACAGAGCCTACCACCCTCTTCAAATGTTGTAACCCACATGTTTCTACAAAATCCTCGAGCGGAGCTATGACTCGTCAAAGTTGGGCGCAATGTTAAGTCAATGGGATTTTTTGGGTGGTTTTTCGCCCCCCTTTCGGAAATCCTGCACCCGATCGCTTATAAAAGTCATAGCACACCTCTCCTCAATAAGCCGGTCGATTTGAGCCCTAATTTATGGGTCTACGACAAAGCGTGCGGGACGAGTTACGCGCCGAAAAAGTGTCCAGAAAAAGAAGAATAATAATAATATCTTTGAGCAATAATAATAGTGATGCTTTGCATAAATGCAAGCACCACTAATAATAATAATAATAATAATAACTAGATAGGTACATTTCCTGAAGAAAATGTGAAGTGGTGCTTGCCGTGGCAAATTTCGAGTGACAATTTGTGATTGTACTCCAAGCCAAAAGTAAAATGGTCCAACCCCCGTGTCTCTACGATGTTCTGATGCAGAGATATAAGGCTTTGTTTATTCCGTTGCTAGGGTGTTCATATTTGGTTGCTAGGGGCGTGGCTAAACACCTCTTGGCATCCACTAGTGATTACCCTTCAAGTCAAGATGTAAAACGGTCCAACCACCGTGTCTCTACGATGTTCTGATGTGGAGATATTAGGCTTTGTTTATTCGGTTGCTAGGGTACTGTATTTGGTTGCTAGGGAAAAAAATGGCATCCACTAGTGATTACACTTCGAGTCACGAGTCAAACGGTCCAACCCCCGTGTCTCTACGATGTTCTGATGCAGAGATATAAGGCTTTGTTTATTCGGTTGCTAGGGTGCTGTATTTGGTTGCTAGGGAAAAAAATGGCATCCACTAGTGATTACACTCCGAGTCACGAGTCAAACGGTCCAACCCCCGTGTCTCTACGATGTTCTGATGTGGAGATATAAGGCTTTGTTTATTCCGTTGCTAGGTGTTCATATTTGGTTGCTAGGGGCGTGGCTTAACACCTCTTGGCTTCCACTAGTGATTACCCTTCGAGTTACGAGTAAAACGGTCCAACCCCCGTGTCTCTACGATGTTCTGATGCGAAGATATAAGGCTTTGTTTATTCCGTTGCTAGGGTGTTCATATTTGGTTGCTAGGGGCGTGGCATAACACCTCTTGGCATTAACTAGTGATTACCCTTCGAGTCACGAGTAAAACTGTCCAACCCCCGTGTCTCTACGATGTTCTGATGTGGAGATATTAGGCTTTGTTTATTCGGTTGCTAGGGTACTGTATTTGGTTGCTAGGGAAAAAATGGCAACCACTAGTGATTACACTTACAGTCACGAGTCAAACGTTCCAACCCCCGTGTCTCTACGATGTTCTGATGTGGAGATATAAGGCTTTGTTTATTCCGTTGCTAGGTGTTCATATTTGGTTGCTAGGGGCGTGGCTTAACACCTCTTGGCTTGCACTAGTGATTACCCTTCGAGTCACGAGTAAAACGGTCCAACCCCCGTGTCTCTACGATGTTCTGATGCAGAGATATAAGGCTTTGTTTATTCCGTTGCTAGGGTGTTCATATTTGGTTGCTAGGGGCGTGGCTTAACACCTCTTGGCATCCACTAGTGATTACACTTCGAGTCACGAGTCAAAAGGTCCAACCCCCGTGTCTCTACGATGTTCTGATGCAGAGATATAAGGCTTTGTTTATTCCGTTGCTAGGGTGTTCATATTTGGTTGCTAGGGGCGTGGCTTAACACCTCTTGGCATCCACTAGTGATTACACTTCGAGTCACGAGTCAAACGGTCCAACCCCCGTGTCTCTACGATGTTCTGATGTGGAGATATAAAGCTTTGTTTATTCCGTTGCTAGGTGTTCATATTTGGTTGCTAGGGGCGTGGCTTAACACCTCTTGGCTTCCAATAGTGATTACCCTTCGAGTCACGAGTAAAACGGTCCAACCCCCGTGTCTCTACGATGTTCTAATGCGAAGATATAAGGCTTTGTTTATTCCGTTGCTAGGGTGTTCATATTTGGTTGCTAGGGGCGTGGCTTAACACCTCTTGGCATCCAATAGTGATTACCCTTCGAGTCACGAGTAAAACGGTCCAACCCCCGTGTCTCTACGATGTTCTGATGCGAAGATATAAGGCTTTGTTTACTCTGTTGCTAGGGTGTTCATATTTGGTTGCTAGGGGCGTGGCTTAACACCTCTTGGCATCCATTAGTGATTACCCTTCAAGTCACGAGTAAAACGGTCCAACCCCCATGTCTCTACGATGTTCTGATGCAGAGATATAAGGCTTTGTTTATTCCGTTGCTAGGGTGCTCAAATTTGGTTGCTAGGGGCGTGACTTGGGAGTGGCCAATGATGTGGCCAGTGATTACACTCCGAGTCACAAGTAAAACGGTCCAACCCCCGTGTCTCTACGATGTTCTGATTCCGAGATATAACTGTTTGAATTTTATGTTGCTAGGGTGCTAAAAAGTGGTTGCTAGGGGCGTGGCTTAATCCCTCTGTCAGGATCCTGAGAGACTGATTGGATGCCTGAGTAAAATGAGCCCACCCCCATGTCTCTATGACACTGTGGTGCAAAGATATCCATCTGGGCATTTTATAATGGCAGTCTATGGTATAGGTTGCTAGGGTGCCCAAAATGGTTGCTATGGTAACCTTACACCCCATTGTGGGGGACGTCCTGACAGAGTCGAGCACCCTTTTCAAATTTAGTAACCCACATGTTTCTATGAAATCCTGGCTCGGACCTATGACCCGTCAAAATTTTTGCAATGGTAAGTCTATGGGATTTTGCCCCATTGACTTTTCATTGGGCATTTTTGGGCACCTCTTACACCCCAGGGGTACAACTTACACCCCATTATGATGTATGTTCTTAGAGAGCCTACCACCCTCTTCAAAAGTTGTAACCCACATGTTTCTATAAAATCCTCGAGCGGAGCTATGACTCATCAAAGTTGGGCGCAATGTTAAGTCAATTGGATTTTTCGGGTGGTTTTTCGCCCCCCTTTCAGAAATCCTGCACCCGATCGCTTATAAAAGTCATAGCACACCTCTCCTCAATAATCCGGTCGATTTGAGCCCTCTTTCATGGGACTACGTTAAACCGTGCGGGACGAGTTACGCGCCGAAAAAGTGTCCAGAAAAAGAAGAATAATAACTAGATAGGTACATTTCCTGAAGAAAATGTGAGTGGTGCTTGCCGTGGCAAATTTCAGGGGACAATTTATGATTATACTCCAAGCCAAAAGTAAAACGATCCAACCCCCGTGTCTCTACGATGTTCTGAAGCAGAGATATAAGGCTTTGTTTACTCTGTTGCTAGGGTACTGTATTTGGTTGCTAGGGGAAAAAATGGCATCCACTAGTGATTACCCTCCGAGTCACGAGTCAAACGGTCCAACCCCCATGTCTTTACGATGTTCTGATGCGGAGTTATAAGGCTTTGTTTACTCTGTTGCTAGGGTACTGTATTTGGTTGCTAGGGGCGTGGCTTGGGAGTGGCCAATGATGTGCCTAGTGATTACACTCCGAGTCACAAGTAAAACGGTCCAACCCCCGTGTCTCTACGATGTTCTGATGTGGAGATATAAGGCTTTGTTTACTCTGTTGCTAGGGTACTGTATTTGGTTGCTAGGGGCGTGGCTTGGGAGTGGCCAATGATGTGCCTAGTGATTACACTCCGAGTCACAAGTAAAACGGTTCAACCCCCGTGTCTCTACGATGTTCTGATGCGGAGATATAAGGCTTTGTTTACTCTGTTGCTAGGGTACTGTATTTGGTTGCTAGGGGCGTGGCTTGGGAGTGGCCAATTATGTGCCCAGTGATTACACTCCGAGTCACAAGTAAAACGGTCCAACCCCCGTGTCTCTACGATGTTCTGATGCGGAGATATAAGGCTTTGTTTACTCTGTTGCTAGGGTACTGTATTTGGTTGCTAGGGGCGTGGCTTGGGAGTGGCCAATGATGTGCCCAGTGATTACACTCCGAGTCACAAGTAAAACGGTCCAAACCCCGTGTCTCTACGATGTTCTGATGCGGAGATATAAGGCTTTGTTTATTCGGTTGCTAGGGTGCTCAAATTTGGTTGCTAGGGGCGTGGCTTGGGAGTGGCCAATGATGTGCCCAATTGTTACACCCCTAGTCACAAGTAAAACGGTCCAACCCCCGTGTCTCTACGATGTTCTGATGCCGAGATATAACTGTTTGTATTTTATGTTGCTAGGGTGCTCAAAAGTGGTTGCTAGGGGCGTGGCTTAGTAAGTCTGTAAGGATCCTGTGAGACTGATTGGATGCCTGAGTAAAATGAGCCCACCCCCATGTCTCTATGACACTGTGGTGCAAAGATATCCATCCGGGCATTTTATAATGGCAGTCTATGGTATAGGTTGCTAGGGTGCCCAAAATGGTTGCTATGGTAACCTTACACCCCATTGTGGGGGACGTCCTGACAGAGTCTAGCACCCTCTTCAAATTTAGTAACCCACATGTTTCTATGAAATCCTGGCTCGGACCTATGACCCGTCAAAATTTTTGCAATGGTAAGTCTATGGGATTTTGCCCCATTGACTTTTCATTGGGGCACTTTTGGGCACCTCTTACACCCCAGGGGTACAACTTACACCCCATTGTGATCCATGTTCTTACAGAGCCTACCACCCTCTTCAAATGTTGTAACCCACATGTTTCTACAAAATCCTCGAGCGGAGCTATGACTCGTCAAAGTTGGGCGCAATGTTAAGTCAATGGGATTTTTTGGGTGGTTTTTCGCCCCCCTTTCGGAAATCCTGCACCCGATCGCTTATAAAAGTCATAGCACACCTCTCCTCAATAAGCCGGTCGATTTGAGCCCTAATTTATGGGTCTACGACAAAGCGTGCGGGACGAGTTACGCGCCGAAAAAGTGTCCAGAAAAAGAAGAATAATAATAATAATAATAATAATAATAATAATAAGTATGCAAGATAGTAATAGTGATGCTTTGCATAAATGCAAGCACCACTAATAATAAGTTTAAGTGCAACAACAGTATGTTGGCTTTCTCAAGCCAACATAATAATAATAATAAGTTTAATAGCAATAACAATATATTGGCTTTTTCAAAGCCAACATAATAAGTTTAATAGCAATAACAATATATTGGCTTTTTCAAAGCCAACATAACTAGATAGGTACATTTCCTGAAGAAAATGTGAGTGGTGCTTGCCGTGGCAAAATTCAAGGGACAATTTATGATTATACTCCATGCCAAAAGTAAAACGGTCCAACCCCTGTGTCTCTACGATGTTCTGATGCAGAGATATAAGGCTTTGTTTATTCCGTTGCTAGGGTACTAAGTTTGGTTGCTAGGGAGAAAATTGGCATCCCATAATGATCAACCTTCAAGCCACAAGTAAAACGGTCCAACCCCCGTGTCTCTATGATGTTCTGTTGTGGAGATATAAGGCTTTGTTTACTCTGTTGCTAGGGTACTGTATTTGGTTGCTAGGGGCGTGGCTTGGGAGTGGCCAATGATGTGCCCAGTGATTACACTCCGAGTCACAAGTAAAACGGTCCAACCCCCGTGTCTCTACGATGTTCTGATGCGGAGATATAAGGCTTTGTTTACTCTGTTGCTAGGGTACTGTATTTGGTTGCTAGGGGCGTGGCTTGGGAGTGGCCAATTATGTGCCCAGTGATTACGCTCCGAGTCACAAGTAAAACGGTCCAACCCCCGTGTCTCTACGATGTTCTGATGCGGAGATATAAGGCTTTGTTTACTCTGTTGCTAGGGTACTGTATTTGGTTGCTAGGGGCGTGGCTTGGGAGTGGCCAATGATGTGCCCAGTGATTACACTCCGAGTCACAAGTAAAACGGTCCAAACCCCGTGTCTCTACGATGTTCTGATGCGGAGATATAAGGCTTTGTTTATTCGGTTGCTAGGGTGCTCAAATTTGGTTGCTAGGGGCGTGGCTCGGGAGTGGCCAATGATGTGCCCAATTGTTACACCCCTAGTCACAAGTAAAACGGTCCAACCCCCGTGTCTCTACGATGTTCTGATGCCGAGATATAACTGTTTGTATTTTATGTTGCTAGGGTGCTCAAAAGTGGTTGCTAGGGGCGTGGCTTAGTAAGTCTGTAAGGATCCTGAGAGACTGATTGGATGCCTGAGTAAAATGAGCCCACCCCCATGTCTCTATGACACTGTGGTGCAAAGATATCCATCCGGGCATTTTATAATGGCAGTCTATGGTATAGGTTGCTAGGGTGCCCAAAATGGTTGCTATGGTAACCTTACACCCCATTGTGGGGGACGTCCTGACAGAGTCTAGCACCATCTTCAAATTTAGTAACCCACATGTTTCTATGAAATCCTGGCTCGGACCTATGACCCGTCAAAATTTTTGCAATGGTAAGTCTATGGGATTTTGCCCCATTGACTTTTCATTGGGGCACGTTTGGGCACCTCTTACACCCCAGGGGTACAACTTACACCCCATTGTGATCCATGTTCTTACAGAGCCTACCACCCTCTTCAAATGTTGTAACCCACAAGTTTCTACAAAATCCTCGAGCGGAGCTATGACTCGTCAAAGTTGGGCGCAATGTTAAGTCAATGGGATTTTTTGGGTGGTTTTTCGCCCCCCTTTCGGAAATCCTGCACCCGATCGCTTATAAAAGTCATAGCACACCTCTCCTCAATAAGCCGGTCGATTTGAGCCCTAATTTATGGGTCTACGACAAAGCGTGCGGGACGAGTTACGCGCCGAAAAAGTGTCCAGAAAAAGAATAATAATAACTAGATGGGTACATTTCCTGAAGAAAATGTGAGTGGTGCTTGCCGTGGCAAGTTTCGTGGGACAATTTATGATTATACTCCAAGCCAAAAGTCAAACGATCCAACCCCCGTGTCTCTACGATGTTCTGATGCGGAGATATAAGGCTTTGTTTACTCTGTTGCTAGGGTACTGTATTTGGTTGCTAGGGGAAAAAATGGCATCCACTAGTGATTACCCTCCGAGTCACGAGTCAAACGGTCCAACCCCCGTGTCTCTACGATGTTCTGATGCGGAGATATAAGGCTTTGTTTACTCTGTTGCTAGGGTACTGTATTTGGTTGCTAGGGAAAAAAATTGCATCCACTAGTGATTACCCTCCGAGTCATGAGTCAAACGGTCCAACCCCCGTGTCTCTACGATGTTCTGATGCGGCGATATAAGGCTTTGTTTACTCTGTTGCTAGGGTACTGTATTTGGTTGCTAGGGAAAAAAATGGGATCCACTAGTGATTACCCTCCGAGTCACGAGTCAAACGGTCCAAACCCCATGTCTCTACGATGTTCTGATGCGGAGATATAAGGCTTTGTTTACTCTGTTGCTAAGGTACTGTTTTTGGTTGCTAGGGAAAAAAATGGCATCCACTAGTGATTACCCTCCGAGTCATGAGTCAAACGGTCCAACCCCCATGTCTCTACGATGTTCTGATGCGGAGATATAAGGCTTTGTTTACTCTGTTGCTAGGGTACTGTATTTGGTTGCTAGGGGCGTGGCTTGGGAGTGGCCAATGATGTGCCCAGTGATTACACTCCGAGTCACAAGTAAAACGGTCCAACCCCCGTGTCTCTACGATGTTCTGATGCGGAGATATAAGGCTTTGTTTACTCTGTTGCTAGGGTACTGTATTTGGTTGCTAGGGGCGTGGCTTGGGAGTGACCAATGATGAGCCCAGTGATTACACTCCGAGTCACAAGTAAAACGGTCCAACCCCCGTGTCTCTACGATGTTCTGATGCGGAGATATAAGGCTTTGTTTACTCTGTTGCTAGGGTGCTGTATTTGGTTGCTAGGGGCGTGGCTTGGGAGTGGCCAATGATGTGCCCAGTGATTACACTCCGAGTCACAAGTAAAACGGTCCAAACCCCGTGTCTCTACGATGTTCTGATGCAGAGATATAAGGCTTTGTTTATTCGGTTGCTAGGGTGCTCAAATTTGGTTGCTAGGGGCGTGGCTTGGGAGTGGCCAATGATGTGCCCAATTGTTACACCCCTAGTCACAAGTAAAACGGTCCAACCCCCGTGTCTCTACGATGTTCTGATGCGGAGATATAAGGCTTTGTTTACTCTGTTGCTAGGGTACTGTATTTGGTTGCTAGGGGCGTGGCTTGGGAGTGGCCAATGATGTGCCCAGTGATTACACTCCGAGTCACAAGTAAAACGGTCCAACCCCCGTGTCTCTACGATGTTCTGATGCGGAGATATAAGGCTTTGTTTACTCTGTTGCTAGGGTATTGTATTTGGTTGCTAGGGAGAAAATGGCATCCACTAGTGATTACCCTCCGAGTCGTGAGTCAAACGGTCCAACCCCCGTGTCTCTACGATGTTCTGATACGGAGATATAAGGCTTTGTTTATTCGGTTGCTAGGGTACTGTATTTGGTTGCTAGGGAGAAAATTGGCATCCACTAGTGATTACACTCTGAGTCACGAGTCAAACGGTCCAACCCCCGTGTCTCTACGATGTTCTGATGCGGAGATATAAGGCTTTGTTTACTCTGTTGCTAGGGTACTGTATTTGGTTGCTAGGGAAAAAATTGGCATCCCATAATGATTACACTCTGATTCACGAGTCAAACGGTCCAACCCCCGTGTCTCTACGATGTTCTGATGCGGAGATATAAGGCTTTGTTTACTCTGTTGCTAGGGTACTGTATTTGGTTGCTAGGGAAAAAAATGGCATCCCATAATGATTACACTCTGAGTCACGAGTCAAACGGTCCAACCCCCGTGTCTCTACGATGTTCTGATGCAGAGATATAAGGCTTTGTTTACTCTGTTGCTAGGGTACTGTATTTGGTTGCTAGGGAAAAAATTGGCATCCCATAATGATTACACTCTGAGTCACGAGTCAAACGGTCCAACCCCCGTGTCTCTACGATGTTCTGATGCGGAGATATAAGGTTTTGTTTACTCTGTTGCTAGGGTATTGTATTTGGTTGCTAGGGAGAAAATGGCATCCACTAGTGATTACCCTCCGAGTCGTGAGTCAAACGGTCCAACCCCCGTGTCTCTACGATGTTCTGATACGGAGATATAAGGCTTTGTTTATTCGGTTGCTAGGGTACTGTATTTGGTTGCTAGGGAGAAAATTGGCATCCACTAGTGATTACACTCTGAGTCACGAGTCAAACGGTCCAACCCCCGTGTCTCTACGATGTTCTGATGCGGAGATATAAGGCTTTGTTTACTCTGTTGCTAGGGTACTGTATTTGGTTGCTAGGGAAAAAATTGGCATCCCATAATGATTACACTCTGATTCACGAGTCAAACAGTCCAACCCCCGTGTCTCTACGATGTTCTGATGCGGAGATATAAGGCTTTGTTTACTCTGTTGCTAGGGTACTGTATTTGGTTGCTAGGGAAAAAAATGGCATCCCATAATGATTACACTCTGAGTCACGAGTCAAACGGTCCAACCCCCGTGTCTCTACGATGTTCTGATGCGGAGATATAAGGCTTTGTTTACTCTGTTGCTAGGGTACTGTATTTGGTTGCTAGGGAAAAAATTGGCATCCCATAATGATTACACTCTGAGTCACGAGTCAAACGGTCCAACCCCCGTGTCTCTACGATGTTCTGATGCGGAGATATAAGGTTTTGTTTACTCTGTTGCTAGGGTACTGTATTTGGTTGCTAGGGAAAAAATTGGCATCCCATAATGATTACACTCCGAGTCACGAGTCAAACGGTCCAACCCCCGTGTCTCTACGATGTTCTGATGCGGAGATATAAGGTTTTGTTTACTCTGTTGCTAGGGTACTGTATTTGGTTGCTAGGGAAAAAATTGGCATCCCATAATGATTACACTCCGAGTCACGAGTCAAATGGTCCAACCCCCGTGTCTCTACGATGTTCTGATGCGGAGATATAAGGCTTTGTTTACTCTGTTGCTAGGGTACTGTATTTGGTTGCTAGGGAAAAAATTGGCATCCCATAATGATTACACTCTGAGTCACTAGTCAAACGGTCCAACCCCTGTGTCTCTACGATGTTCTGGTGCGGAGATATAAGGCTTTGTTTACTCTGTTGCTAGGGTACTGTATTTGGTTGCTAGGGAAAAAAATGGCATCCCATAATGATTACACTCCGAGTCACAAGTCAAAAGGTCCAACCCCCGTGTCTCTACGATGTTCTGATGTGGAGATATAAGGCTTTGTTTACTCTGTTGCTAGGGTACTGTATTTGGTTGCTAGGGAAAAAATTGGCATCCCATAATGATTACACTCTGAGTCACTAGTCAAACGGTCCAACCCCCGTGTCTCTACGATGTTCTGGTGTGGAGATATAAGGCTTTGTTTACTCTGTTGCTAGGGTACTGTATTTGGTTGCTAGGGAAAAAATTGGCATCCCATAATGATTACACTCCGAGTCACGAGTCAAACGGTCCAACCCCCGTGTCTCTACGATGTTCTGATGCGGAGATATAAGGCTTTGTTTACTCTGTTGCTAGGGTACTGTATTTGGTTGCTAGGGAAAAAATTGGCATCCCATAATGATTACACTCTGAGTCACTAGTCAAACGGTCCAACCCCCGTGTCTCTACGATGTTCTGGTGCGGAGATATAAGGCTTTGTTTACTCTGTTGCTAGGGTACTGTATTTGGTTGCTAGGGAAAAAAATTGCATCCCATAATGATTACACTCCGAGTCACAAGTCAAAAGGTCCAACCCCCGTGTCTCTACGATGTTCTGGTGCGGAGATATAAGGCTTTGTTTACTCTGTTGCTAGGGTACTGTATTTGGTTGCTAGGGAAAAAATTGGCATCCCATAATGATTACACTCTGAGTCATGAGTAAAACGGTCCAACCCCCGTGTCTCTACGACATTGTAAAGCAAAGATATCCCATCTGGAACTTTTTTATTCCCTTATATGGGCATGTTTCCTGCCCCATTATAAGTCAATGGGCATTTTCGGGTGCCTCTTACACCCCAGGGGTACAGCTTACACCCCTATGTGATGTATGTTCTTACAGAGTCTATCACCCTCTTCAAATGTTGTAACCTACATGTTTCTACAAAATCCTCAAGCGGAGCTATGACCCAACAAAGTTCGGCCCAATGTTAAGTCAATGGGATTTTTCGGGTGGTTTTTCGCCCCCCTTTCGAAAATCCTTCACCCGATCGCTTATAAAAGTCATAGCACACCTCTCCTTAATAATCCAGTCGATTTGAGCCCTCTTTCTAGGGACTGTGGCAAACCGTGCGGGACGAGTTACGCGCCGAAAAATGTGCAGACATAAGAATAAGATATAATAATAATAACTAGATAGGTACATTTCCTGAAGAAAATGTGAGTGGTGCTTGCCGTGACAAGTTTCGGGGGACAATTTATGATTATACTCCAAGCCAAAAGTAAAATGGTCCAACCCCCATGTCTCTACGATGTTCTGATGCGGAGATATAAGGCTTTGTTTACTCTGTTGCTAGGGTACTGTATTTGGTTGCTAGGGGAAAAAATGGCATCCACTAGTGATTACCCTCCGAGTCATGAGTCAAACGGTCCAACACCCATGTCTCTACGATGTTCTGATGTGGAGATATAAGGCTTTGTTTACTCTGTTGCTAGGGTACTGTATTTGGTTGCTAGGGGCGTGGCTTGGGAGTGGCCAATGATGTGCCCAGTGATTACACTCCTAGTCACAAGTAAAACGGTCCAACCCCCGTGTCTCTACGATGTTCTGAAGCGGAGATATGAGGCTTTGTTTACTCTGTTGCTAGGGTACTGTATTTGGTTGCTAGGGGCGTGGCTTGGGAGTGGCCAATTATGTGCCCAGTGATTACACTCCGAGTCACAAGTAAAACGGTCTAACCCCCGTGTCTCTACGATGTTCTGATGCGGAGATATAAGGCTTTGTTTACTCTGTTGCTAGGGTACTGTATTTGGTTGCTAGGGGCGTGGCTTGGGAGTGGCCAATGATGTGCCCAGTGATTACACTCCGAGTCACAAGTAAAACGGTCCAAACCCCGTGTCTCTACGATGTTCTGATGCGGAGATATAAGGCTTTGTTTATTCGGTTGCTAGGGTGCTCAAATTTGGTTGCTAGGGGCGTGGCTTGGGAGTGGCCAATGATGTGCCCAATTGTTACACCCCTAGTCACAAGTAAAACGGTCCAACCCCCGTGTCTCTACGATGTTCTGATGCCGAGATATAACTGTTTGTATTTTATGTTGCTAGGGTGCTCAAAAGTGGTTGCTAGGGGCGTGGCTTAGTAAGTCTGTAAGGATCCTGAGAGACTGATTGGATGCCTGAGTAAAATGAGCCCACCCCCATGTCTCTATGACACTGTGGTGCAAAGATATCCATCCGGGCATTTTATAATGGCAGTCTATGGTATAGGTTGCTAGGGTGCCCAAAATGGTTGCTATGGTAACCTTACACCCCATTGTGGGGGACGTCCTGACAGAGTCTAGCACCCTCTTCAAATTTAGTAACCCACATGTTTCTATGAAATCCTGGCTCGTACCTATGACCCGTCAAAATTTTTGCAATGGTAAGTCTATGGGATTTTGCCCCATTGACTTTTCATTGGGGCACTTTTGGGCACCTCTTACACCCCAGGGGTACAACTTACACCCCATAGTGATCCATGTTCTTACAGAGCCTACCACCCTCTTCAAATGTTGTAACCCACATGTTTCTACAAAATCCTCGAGCGGAGCTATGACTCGTCAAAGTTGGGCGCAATGTTAAGTCAATGGGATTTTTTGGGTGGTTTTTCGCCCCCCTTTCGGAAATCCTGCACCCGATCGCTTATAAAAGTCATAGCACACCTCTCCTCAATAAGCCGGTCGATTTGAGCCCTAATTTATGGGTCTACGACAAAGCGTGCGGGACGAGTTACGCGCCGAAAAAGTGTCCAGAAAAAGAATAATAATAATAATAATAATAATAATAATAAGTATGCAAGATAGTAATAGTGATGCTTTGCATAAATGCAAGCACCACTAATAATAACTAGATAGGTACATTTCCTGAAGAAGATGTGAGTGGTGCTTGCCGTGGCAAAATTCTGGGGACCATATATGATTATACTCCAAGCCAAAAGTTAAACGATCCAACTCCCGTGTCTGTACGATGTTCTGATGTGGAGATATAAGGCTGTGTTTATCCGGTTGCTAGGGTACTGTATTTGGTTGCTAGGGAAAAATTTTGGCATCCCATAATGATTACACTCTGAGTCACGAGTCATACGGTCCAACCCCCGTGTCTCAACGATGTTCTGGTGCAGAGATATAAGGCTTTGTTTATTCGGTTGCTAGGGTACTGTATTTGGTTGCTAGGGAAAATTTTGACATCCCATAATGATTACACTCTGAGTCACGAGTCAAACGGTCCAACCCCCGTGTCTCTACGATGTTCTGATGCGGAGATATAAGGCTTTGTTTACTCTGTTGCTAGGGTACTGTATTTGGTTGCTAGGGAAAAAATTGGCATCCCATAATGATTACACTCTGAGTCACGAGTCAAACGGTCCAACCCCCATGTCTCTACGATGTTCTGATGCGGAGATATAAGGCTTTGTTTACCCTGTTGCTAGGGTACTGTATTTGGTTGCTAGGGAAAAAATTGGCATCCCATAATGATTACACTCTGAGTCACGAGTCAAACGGTCCAACCCCCATGTCTCTACGATGTTCTGATGCTGAGATATAAGGCTTTGTTTACTCTGTTGCTAGGGTACTATATTTGGTTGCTAGGGAAAAAATTGGCATCCCATAATGATTACAATCTGAGTCACGAGTCAAACGGTCCAACCCCCGTGTCTCTACGATGTTCTGATGCTGAGATATAAGGCTTTGTTTACTCTGTTGCTAGGGTACTATATTTGGTTGCTAGGGAAAAAATTGGCAGACCATAATGATTACACCCTGAGTCACGAGTCAAACGGTCCAACCCCCATGTCTCTACGATGTTCTGATGCGGAGATATAAGGCTTTGTTTACTCTGTTGCTAGGGTACTGTATTTGGTTGCTAGGGAAAAAATTGGCATCTCATAGTGATTACCCGCCGAGTCACGAGTCAAACGGTCCAACCCCCGTGTCTCTACGATGTTCTGATGCGGAGATATAAGGCTTTGTTTACTCTGTTGCTAGGGTACTATATTTGGTTGCTAGGGAAAAAATTGGCATCCCATAATGATTACAATCTGAGTCACGAGTCAAACGGTCCAACCCCCGTGTCTCTACGATGTTCTGATGCTGAGATATAAGGCTTTGTTTACTCTGTTGCTAGGGTACTATATTTGGTTGCTAGGGAAAAAATTGGCAGACCATAATGATTACACCCTGAGTCACGAGTCAAACGGTCCAACCCCCATGTCTCTACGATGTTCTGATGCGGAGATATAAGGCTTTGTTTACTCTGTTGCTAGGGTACTGTATTTGGTTGCTAGGGAAAAATTGGCATCCCATAATGATTACACTCTGAGTCACGAGTCAAACGGTCCAACCCCCATGTCTCTACGATGTTCTGATGCTGAGATATAAGGCTTTGTTTACTCTGTTGCTAGGGTACTATATTTGGTTGCTAGGGAAAAAATTGGCATCCCATAATGATTACAATCTGAGTCACGAGTCAAACGGTCCAACCCCCGTGTCTCTACGATGTTCTGATGCTGAGATATAAGGCTTTGTTTACTCTGTTGCTAGGGTACTATATTTGGTTGCTAGGGAAAAAATTGGCAGACCATAATGATTACACCCTGAGTCACGAGTCAAACGGTCCAACCCCCATGTCTCTACGATGTTCTGATGCGGAGATATAAGGCTTTGTTTACTCTGTTGCTAGGGTACTGTATTTGGTTGCTAGGGAAAAAAATGGCATCTCATAGTGATTACCCGCCGAGTCACGAGTCAAACGGTCCAACCCCCGTGTCTCTACGATGTTCTGATGCGGAGATATAAGGCTTTGTTTACTCTGTTGCTAGGGTACTGTATTTGGTTGCTAGGGAAAAATTGGCATCCCATAATGATTACACTCTGAGTCACGAGTCAAACGGTCCAACCCCCATGTCTCTACGATGTTCTGATGCGGAGATATAAGGCTTTGTTTACTCTGTTGCTAGGGTACTGTATTTGGTTGCTAGGGGCGTGGCTTGGGAGTGGCCAATGATGTGCCCAGTGATTACACTCCGAGTCACAAGTAAAACGGTCCAACCCCCGTGTCTCTACGATGTTCTGATGCGGAGATATAAGGCTTTGTTTACTCTGTTGCTAGGGTACTGTATTTGGTTGCTAGGGGCGTGGCTTGGGAGTAGCCAATTATGTGCCCAGTGATTACACTCCGAGTCACAAGTAAAACGGTCCAACCCCCGTGTCTCTACGATGTTCTGATGCGGAGATATAAGGCTTTGTTTACTCTGTTGCTAGGGTACTGTATTTGGTTGCTAGGGGCGTGGCTTGGGAGTGGCCAATGATGTGCCCAGTGATTACACTCCGAGTCACAAGTAAAACGGTCCAAACCCCGTGTCTCTACGATGTTCTGATGCGGAGATATAAGGCTTTGTTTATTCGGTTGCTAGAGTGCTCAAATTTGGTTGCTAGGGGCGTGGCTTCGGAGTGGCCAATGATGTGCCCAATTGTTACACCCCTAGTCACAAGTAAAATGGTCCAACCCCCGTGTCTCTACGATGTTCTGATGCCGAGATATAACTGTTTGTATTTTATGTTGCTAGGGTGCTCAAAAGTGGTTGCTAGGGGCGTGGCTTAGTAAGTCTGTAAGGATCCTGAGAGACTGATTGGATGCCTGAGTAAAATGAGCCCACCCCCATGTCTCTATGACACTGTGGTGCAAAGATATCCATCCGGGCATTTTATAATGGCAGTCTATGGTATAGGTTGCTAGGGTGCCCAAAATGGTTGCTATGGTAACCTTACACCCCATTGTGGGGGACGTCCTGACAGAGTCTAGCACCCTCTTCAAATTTAGTAACCCACATGTTTCTATGAAATCCTGGCTCGGACCTATGACCCGTCAAATTTTTTGCAATGGTAAGTCTATGGGATTTTGCCCCATTGACTTTTCATTGGGGCACTTTTGGGCACCTCTTACACCCCAGGGGTACAACTTACACCCCATTGTGATCTATGTTTTTACAGAGCCTACCACCCTCTTCAAATGTTGTAACCCACATGTTTCTACAAAATCCACGAGCGGAGCTATGACCCATCAAAGTTGGGCCCAATGTTAAGTCAATGGGATTTTTGGGGTGGTTTTACGCCCCCCTTTCGGAAATCCTGCACCCGATCCCTTATAAAAGTCATAGCACACCTCTCCTCAATAATCTGGTCGATTTGAGCCCTCTTTCATGGGTCTACAACAAAGCGTGCGGGACGAGTTAATCGCCGAAAAAAGTGTCCAGAAAAAGAAGAATAATAATAATAACTAGATAGGTACATTTCCTGAAGAAAATGTGAAGTGGTGCTTGCCGTGGCAAAATTCCCGGGACAATATATGATTATACTCCAACCCAAAAGTAAAATGGTCCAACCCCCGTGTCTCTACGATGTTCTGATGCGGAGATATAAGGCTTTGTTTACTCTGTTGCTAGGGTACTGTATTTGGTTGCTAGGGAAAAAAATGGCATCCACTAGTGATTACCCTCCGAGTCACGAGTCAAACGGTCCAACCCCCGTGTCTCTACGATGTTCTGATGCGGAGATATAAGGCTTTGTTTACTCTGTTGCTAGGGTACTGTATTTGGTTGCTAGGGAAAAAAATGGCATCCACTAGTGATTACCCTCCGAGTCATGAGTCAAACGGTCCAACCCCCATGTCTCTACGATGTTCTGATGTGGAGATATAAGGCTTTGTTTACTCTGTTGCTAGGGTACTGTATTTGGTTGCTAGGGGCGTGGCTTGGGAGTGGCCAATGATGTGCCCAGTGATTACACTCCGAGTAACAAGTAAAACGGTCCAACCCCCATGTCTCTACGATGTTCTGATGCGGAGATATAAGGCTTTGTTTACTCTGTTGCTAGGGTACTGTATTTGGTTGCTAGGGGCGTGGCTTGGGAGTGGCCAATTATGTGCCCAGTGATTACACTCCGAGTCACAAGTAAAACGGTCCAACCCCCGTGTCTCTACGATGTTCTGATGCGGAGATATAAGGCTTTGTTTACTCTGTTGCTAGGGTACTGTATTTGGTTGCTAGGGGCGTGGCTTGGGAGTGGCCAATGATGTGCCCAGTGATTACACTCCGAGTCACAAGTAAAACGGTCCAAACCCCGTGTCTCTACGATGTTCTGATGCGGAGATATAAGGCTTTGTTTTTTCGGTTGCTAGGGTGCTCAAATTTGGTTGCTAGGGGCGTGGCTTGGGAGTGGCCAATGATGTGCCCAATTGTTACACCCCTAGTCACAAGTAAAACGGTCCAACCCCCGTGTCTCTACGATGTTCTGATGCCGAGATATAACTGTTTGTATTTTATGTTGCTAGGGTGCTCAAAAGTGGTTGCTAGGGGCGTGGCTTAGTAAGTCTGTAAGGATCCTGAGAGACTGATTGGATGCCTGAGTAAAATGAGCCCACCCCCATGTCTCTATGACACTCTGGTGCAAAGATATCCATCCGGGCATTTTATAATGGCAGTCTATGGTATAGGTTGCTAGGGTGCCCAAAATGGTTGCTATGGTAACCTTACACCCCATTTTGGGGGACGTCCTGACAGAGTCTAGCACCCTCTTCAAATTTAGTAACCCACATGTTTCTATGAAATCCTGGCTCGGACCTATGACCCGTCAAAATTTTTGCAATGGTAAGTCTATGTGATTTTGCCCCATTGACTTTTCATTGGGGCACTTTTGGGCACCTCTTACACCCCAGGGGTACAACTTACACCCCATTGTGATCCATGTTCTTACAGAGCCTACCACCCTCTTCAAATGTTGTAACCCACATGTTTCTACAAAATCCTCGAGCGGAGCTATGACTCGTCAAAGTTGGGCGCAATGTTAAGTCAATGGGATTTTTTGGGTGGTTTTTCGCCCCCCTTTCGGAAATCCTGCACCCGATCGCTTATAAAAGTCATAGCACACCTCTCCTCAATAAGCCGGTCGATTTGAGCCCTAATTTATGGGTCTACGACAAAGCGTGCGGGACGAGTTACGCGCCGAAAAAGTGTCCAGAAAAAGAAGAATAATAATAATAATAACTAGATAGGTACATTTCCTGAAGAAAATGTGAGTGGTGCTTGCCGTGGCAAATTTCAGGGGACAATTTATGATTATACTCCAAGCCAAAAGTAAAATGGTCCAACCCCCGTGTCTCTACGATGTTCTGAAGCAGAGATATAAGGCTTTGTTTACTCTGTTGCTAGGGTACTGTATTTGGTTGCTAGGGGAAAAAATGGCATCCACTAGTGATTACCCTCCGAGTCACGAGTCAAACGGTCCAACCCCCATGTCTCTACGATGTTCTGATGCGGAGATATAAGGCTTTGTTTACTCTGTTGCTAGGGTACTGTATTTGGTTGCTAGGGGCGTGGCTTGGGAGTGGCCAATGATGTGCCCAGTGATTACACTCCGAGTCACAAGTAAAACGGTCCAACCCCCGTGTCTCTACGATGTTCTGATGCGGAGATATAAGGCTTTGTTTACTCTGTTGCTAGGGTACTGTATTTGGTTGCTAGGGGCGTGGCTTGGGAGTAGCCAATTATGTGCCCAGTGATTACACTCCGAGTCACAAGTAAAACGGTCCAACCCCCGTGTCTCTACGATGTTCTGATGCGGAGATATAAGGCTTTGTTTACTCTGTTGCTAGGGTACTGTATTTGGTTGCTAGGGGCGTGGCTTGGGAGTGGCCAATGATGTGCCCAGTGATTACACTCCGAGTCACAAGTAAAACGGTCCAAACCCCGTGTCTCTACGATGTTCTGATGCGGAGATATAAGGCTTTGTTTATTCGGTTGCTAGGGTGCTCAAATTTGGTTGCTAGGGGCGTGGCTTCGGAGTGGCCAATGATGTGCCCAATTGTTACACCCCTAGTCACAAGTAAAATGGTCCAACCCCCGTGTCTCTACGATGTTCTGATGCCGAGATATAACTGTTTGTATTTTATGTTGCTAGGGTGCTCAAAAGTGGTTGCTAGGGGCGTGGCTTAGTAAGTCTGTAAGGATCCTGAGAGACTGATTGGATGCCTGAGTAAAATGAGCCCACCCCCATGTCTCTATGACACTCTGGTGCAAAGATATCCATCCGGGCATTTTATAATGGCAGTCTATGGTATAGGTTGCTAGGGTGCCCAAAATGGTTGCTATGGTAACCTTACACCCCATTTTGGGGGACGTCCTGACAGAGTCTAGCACCCTCTTCAAATTTAGTAACCCACATGTTTCTATGAAATCCTGGCTCGGACCTATGACCCGTCAAAATTTTTGCAATGGTAAGTCTATGTGATTTTGCCCCATTGACTTTTCATTGGGGCACTTTTGGGCACCTCTTACACCCCAGGGGTACAACTTACACCCCATTGTGATCCATGTTCTTACAGAGCCTACCACCCTCTTCAAATGTTGTAACCCACATGTTTCTACAAAATCCTCGAGCGGAGCTATGACTCGTCAAAGTTGGGCGCAATGTTAAGTCAATGGGATTTTTTGGGTGGTTTTTCGCCCCCCTTTCGGAAATCCTGCACCCGATCGCTTATAAAAGTCATAGCACACCTCTCCTCAATAAGCCGGTCGATTTGAGCCCTAATTTATGGGTCTACGACAAAGCGTGCGGGACGAGTTACGCGCCGAAAAAGTGTCCAGAAAAAGAATAATAATAATAATAATAATAATAAGTATGCAAGATAATAATAGTGATGCCTTGCATAAATGCAAGCACCACTAACTAGATAGGTACATTTCCTAAAGAAAATGTGAGTGGTGCTTGCCGTGGCAAATTTCGGGGGACAATATATGATTATACTCCAAGCCAAAAGTAAAACAATTCAACCCACATGTCTCTACGATATTCTGATGCGAAGATATAAGGCTTTGTTTATTCGGTTGCTAGGGTACTGTATTTGGCTGCTAGGGAGAAAAATGGCATCCACTAGTGATTACACTCCGAGTCACGAGTCAAACGGTCAAACCCCCGTGTCTCTACGATGTTCTGATGCGGAGATATAAGATTTTGTTTACTCTGTTGCTAGGGTACTGTATTTGGTTGCTAAGGAAAAAAATGGCATCCACTAGTGATTACCCTCCGAGTCACGAGTCAAACGATCCAACCCCCGTGTCTCTACGATGTTCTGATGCGGAGATATAAGGCTTTGTTTACTCTGTTGCTAGGGTACTGTATTTGGTTGCTAGGGAAAAAAATGGCATCCACTAGTGATTACCCTCCGAGTCACGAGTCAAACGGTCCAAACCCCGTGTCTCTACGATGTTCTGATGCGGAGATATAAGGCTTTGTTTACTCTGTTGCTAGGGTACTGTATTTGGTTGCTAGGGAAAAAAATGGCATCCACTAGTGATTACCCTCCGAGTCACGAGTCAAACGGTCCAACCCCCGTGTCTCTACGATGTTCTGATGCGGAGATATAAGGCTTTGTTTACTCTGTTGCTAGGGTACTGTATTTGGTTGCTAGGGAAAAAAATTGCATCCACTAGTGATTACCCTCCGAGTCATGAGTCAAACGGTCCAACCCCCGTGTCTCTACGATGTTCTGATGCGGAGATATAAGGCTTTGTTTACTCTGTTGCTAGGGTACTATATTTGGTTGCTAGGGAAAAAAATGGCATCCACTAGTGATTACCCTCCGAGTCACGAGTCAAACGGTCCAAACCCCATGTCTCTACGATGTTCTGATGCAGAGATATAAGGCTTTGTTTACTCTGTTGCTAGGGTACTGTATTTGGTTGCTAGGGAAAAAAATGACATCCACTAGTGATTACCCTCCGAGTCATGAGTCAAACGGTCCAACCCCCATGTCTCTACGATGTTCTGATGTGGAGATATAAGGCTTTGTTTACTCTGTTGCTAGGGTACTGTATTTGGTTGCTAGGGGCGTGGCTTGGGAGTGGCCAATGATGTGCCCAGTGATTACACTCCGAGTCACAAGTAAAACGGTCCAACCCCCATGTCTCTACGATGTTCTGATGCGGAGATATAAGGCTTTGTTTACTCTGTTGCTAGGGTACTGTATTTGGTTGCTAGGGAAAAAATTGGCATCCCATAGTGATTACACACTGAGTCACGAGTCAAACGGTCCAACCCCCGTGTCTCTACGATGTTCTGATGTTGAGATATAAGGCTTTGTTTACTCTGTTGCTAGGGTACTGTATTTGGTTGCTAGGGGAAAAAATTGCATCCACTAGTGATTACCCTCCGAGTCATGAGTCAAACGGTCCAAACCCCATGTCTCTACGATGTTCTGATGCGGAGATATAAGGCTTTGTTTACTCTCTTGCTAGGGTACTGTATTTGGTTGCTAGGGAAAAAATTACATCCCATAGTGATTACACACTGAGTCACGAGTCAAACGGTCCAACCCCCGTGTCTCTACGATGTTCTGATGTTGAGATATAAGGCTTTGTTTACTCTGTTGCTAGGGTACTGTATTTGGTTGCTAGGGAAAAAAATGGCATCCACTAGTGATTACCCTCCGAGTCACGAGTCAAACGGTCCAAACCCTGTGTCTCTACGATGTTCTGATGCGGAGATATAAGGCTTTGTTTACTCTGTTGCTAGGGTACTGTATTTGGTTGCTAGGGGAAAAAATGGCATCCACTAGTGATTAACCTCCGAGTCACGAGTCAAACGGTCCAAACCCCGTGTCTCTACGATGTTCTGATGCGGAGATATAAGGCTTTGTTTACTCTGTTGCTAGGGTACTGTATTTGGTTGCTAGGGAAAAAAATGGCATCCACTAGTGATTACCCTCCGAGTCACGAGTCAAACGGTCCAACCCCCTTGTCTCTACGATGTTCTGATGCGGAGATATAAGGCTTTGTTTACTCTGTTGCTAGGGTATTGTATTTGGTTGCTAGGGAAAAAAATGGCATCCACTAGTGATTACCCTCCGAGTCATGAGTCAAACGGTCCAACCCCCATGTCTCTACGATGTTCTGATGTGGAGATATAAGGCTTTGTTTACTCTGTTGCTAGGGTACTGTATTTGGTTGCTAGGGGCGTGGCTTGGGAGTGGCCAATGATGTGCCCAGTGATTACACTCCGAGTCAGAAGTAAAACGGTCCAACCCCCGTGTCTCTACGATGTTCTGATGCGGAGATATAAGGCTTTGTTTACTCTGTTGCTAGGGTACTGTATTTGGTTGCTAGGGGCGTGGCTTGGGAGTGGCCAATGATGTTCCCAGTGATTACACTCCGAGTCACAAGTAAAACGGTCCAAACCCCGTGTCTCTACGATGTTCTGATGCGGAGATATAAGGCTTTGTTTATTCGGTTGCTAGGGTGCTCAAATTTGGTTGCTAGGGGCGTGGCTTGGGAGTGGCCAATGATGTGCCCAATTGTTACACCCCTAGTCACAAGTAAAACGGTCCAACCCCCGTGTCTCTACGATGTTCGATGCCGAGATATAACTGTTTGTATTTTATGTTGCTAGGTTGCTCAAAAGTGGTTGCTAGGGGCGTGGCTTAGTAAGTCTGTAAGGATCCTGAGAGACTGATTGGATGCCTGAGTAAAATGAGCCCACCCCCATGTCTCTATGACACTGTGGTGCAAAGATATCCATCCGGGCATTTTATAATGGCAGTCTATGGTATAGGTCGCTAGGGTGCCCAAAATGGTTGCTATGGTAACCTTACACCCCATTGTGGGGGACGTCCTGACAGAGTCTAGCACCCTCTTCAAATTTAGTAACCCACATGTTTCTATGAAATCCTGGCTCGGACCTATGACCCGTCAAAATTTTTGCAATGGTAAGTCTATGGGATTTTGCCCCATTGACTTTTCATTGGGGCACTTTTGGGCACCTCTTACACCCCAGGGGTACAACTTACACCCCATTGTGATCCATGTTCTTACAGAGCCTACCACCCTCTTCAAATGTTGTAACCCACATGTTTCTACAAAATCCTCGAGCGGAGCTATGACTCGTCAAAGTTGGGCGCAATGTTAAGTCAATGGGATTTTTAGGGTGGTTTTTCGCCCCCCTTTCGGAAATCCTGCACCCGATCGCTTATAAAAGTCATAGCACACCTCTCCTCAATAAGCCGGTCGATTTGAGCCCTAATTTATGGGTCTATGACAAACCGTGTGGGACGAGTTACGCGCCGAAAAAGTGTGCAGACATAAGAATAATAAGATATAATAATAATAACTAGATAGGTACATTTCCTGAAGAAAATGTGAAGTGGTGCTTGCCGTGGCAAATTTCGGGGGACAATATATGATTATACTCCAAGCCAAAAGTAAAACAATTCAACCCACATGTCTCTACGATATTCTAATGCGAAGATATAAGGCTTTGTTTATTCGGTTGCTAGGGTACTGTATTTGGTTGCTAAGGAGAAAATTGGCATCCACTAGTGATTACACTCCGAGTCACAAGTCAAACGGTCCAAACCCCGTGTCTCTACGATGTTCTGATGCGGAGATATAAGGGTTTGTTTACTCTGTTGCTAGGGTACTGTATTTGGTTGCTAGGGAAAAAATGGCATCCACTAGTGATTACCCTCCGAGTCATGAGTCAAACGGTCCAACCCCCGTGTCTCTACGATGTTCTGATGCGGAGATATAAGGCTTTGTTTACTCTGTTGCTAGGGTACTGTATTTGGTTGCTAAGGAAAAAAATGGCATCCACTAGTGATTACCCTCCGAGTCACGAGTCAAACGATCCAACCCCAATGTCTCTACGATGAGTGATGCGGAGATATAAGGCTTTGTTTACTCTGTTGCTAGGGTACTGTATTTGGTTGCTAGGGAAAAAATAGGCATCCCATAATGATTACACTCCGAGTCACGAGTCAAACGGTCCAACCCCCGTGTCTCTACGATGTTCTGATGCGGAGATAATGAAGCTAGCATGATTAGCATGAAGCGAGCATGATTAGCATGAAGCTAGCATGATTAGCATTAAGTTAGCATGAAGTTAGCATGATTACCATGAAGCTAACATGAAACTAGCATGATTAACATTAAGCATGATTAACATTAGCATGATTACCATGAAGTTAGCATGAAGCTAGCATGATTACCATGAAGTTAACATGAAGCTAGCATGATTAGCATGAAGCTAGCATGAAGCTAGCATGATGCTAACATGATTAGCATGAAGTTAGCATGAAGCTAGCATGATGCTAGCATGATTTGCATGATGCTACCACAATTAGCATGAAGCTACCATGATTAGCATGAAGCTAGCATGAAGCTAGCATGATTAGCATGAAGCTAGCATGAAGCTAGCATGATGCTAACATGATTAACATGAAGCTAGCATGATGCTAGCATGAAGTTAGCATGATTAGCATGAGGCTAGCATGAAGCTAGCATGATTAGCATGAAGTTAGCATGATGTTAGCATGATGCTAACATGAAGTTAGCATTATTAGCATGAAGCTAACATGATTAGCATGAAGCTAGCATGATGCTAGTATGATTAGCATGAAGCTAGCATGATGTTAGCATGATTAGCATGAAGCTAGCATGATTAGCATGATGCTAACATGAAGCTAGCATGATTAGCATGAAGCTAACATGATTAGCATGAAGCTAGCATGATGCTAGCATGATTAGCATGAAGCTAGCATGATGGTAGCATGATTAGCATGAAGCTAGCATGAAGCTAGGATGATTTGCATGAAGCTAGCATGATGCTAGCATGATTAGCATGAAGCTAGCATGATGTTAGCATGATTAGCATGAAGCTAGCATGATGCTAGCATGATTAGCATGAAGCTAGCATGATGCTAGCATGATTAACATGAAGCTAACATGATTAGCATGAAGCTAGCATGATGCTAGCATGATTAGCATGAAGCTAGCATGATGGTAACATGATTAGCATGAAGGTAGCATGAAGCTAGCATGATTTGCATGAAGCTAGCATGATTAGCATGAAGCTAGCATGATGTTAGCATGATTAACATGAAGCTAGCATGATTAGCATGATGCTAACATGAAGCTAGCATGATTAACATGAAGCTAACATGATTAGCATGAAGCTAGCATGATGCTAACATGAATTAGCATGAAGCTAGCATGATGCTAACATGAATTAGCATGAAGCTAGCATGAATTAGCATAAAGCTACCATTATGCTAACATGAATTAGCATGAAGCTAACATGAATTAGCATGAAGTTAGCATGATGCTAACATGAATTAACATAAAGCTAGCATGAAGCTAACATGAATTAGCATAAAGCTAGCATGATGTTAACATGAATTAGCATGAAGCTAGCACGATGCTAACATGAATTAGCATGAAGCTAGCACGATGCTAACATGAATTAGCATGAAGCTAGCACGATGTTAACATGAATTAGCATGAAGCTAGCACAATGCTAAAATGAAGAAGCATGAAGCTAGCATTATGTTAACATGAATTAGCATGAAGCTAGCATGATGCTAACATAAATTAGCATGAAGCTAGCATGATGCTAACATAAATAAGCATGAAGCTAGCATGATGCTAACATTATTTAGCATGAAGTTAGCAAGATATATTATGAAATTAGCATAAAGCTAGCATGAAACTAGCATGAAGCTAGTATGATCTAGCATGAAGCTAGCATGAAGCTAACATGACCCAAACACCCAACCCCCATGTCTCTATGATGTTCGGATCCAGAGATATAAGGCTTTGTTTATTCCGTTGCTAGGGTGTTCATATTTGGTTGCTAGGGGCGTGGCTTAACACCTCTTGGCATTAACTAGTGATTACCCTTCGAGTCACGAATAAAACGGTCCAACCCCCGTGTCTCTACGATGTTCTGATGCGGAGATATAAGGCTTTGTTTATTCAGTTGCTAGGGTGTTTTAAAATTTGGTTGCTAGGGGCGTGGCTTGGGAGTGGCCAATGATGTGCCCAATTGTTACACGCCTAGTCACAAGTAAAACGGTCCAACCCCCGTGTCTCTACGATGTTCTGATGCCGAGATATAACTGTTTGAATTTTATGTTGCTAGGGTGCTCAAAAGTGGTTGCTAGGGGCGTGGCTTAGTAAGTCTTTAAGGATCCTGAGAGACTGATTGGATGCTTGAGTAAAATGAGCCCACCCCCATGTCTCTATGACACTGTGGTGCAAAGATATCCATCTGGGCATTTTATAATGGCACTCTATGGGAGATGTTGCTAGGGTGCCCAAAATTGTTGCTAGGGGCGTGGCTTAATAGCTCTGGGATGATCCTGAGAGACTGATTGGATGCCCGAGTAAAATGAGCCCACCCACTTATCTCTACGACACTGTAAAGCAAAGATATCCCATCTGGAACGGTTTTATTCCCTTATATGGGCGTGTTCCCTGCCCCATTATAAGTCAATGGGAAATTTTGGGGGCCTCTTACACCCCAGGGGTACAACTTACACCCCATTGTGATCCATGTTCTTACAGAGTCTACCACCCTCTTCAAATTTAGTAACCCACATGTTTCTAAGGAATCCTCACTCGTACCTATAACCCGTCAAAATTTTAGCAATGGTAAGTCTATGGGATTTTGCCCCATTGACTTTTCATTGGGCATTTTTGGGCACCTCTTACACCCCAGGGGTACAACTTACACCCCACTGTGATCCATGTTTTTACAGAGCCTACCACCCTCTTCAAAAGTTGTAACCCACATGTTTCAACAAAATCCTTGAGAGGAGCTATGACTCGTCAAAGTTGGGCGCAATGTTAAGTCAATGGGATTTTTCGGGTGGTTTTTCGCCCCCCTTTCAGAAATCCTGCACCCGATCGCTTATAAAAGTCATAGCACACCTCTCCTCAATAATTCGGGTCGATTTCAGCCCTCTTTCATGGGACTACGTTAAACCGTGCGGGACGAGTTACGCGCCGAAAAAGTGTCCAGAAAAAGAATAATAATAATAATAATAACTAGATAGGTACATTTCCTGAAGAAAATGTGAGTGGTGCTTGCCGTGGCATGTTTCAAGGGACAATTTATGATTATACTCCAAGCCAAAAGTCAAACGATCCAACCCCCGTGTCTCTACGATGTTCTGATGCGGAGATATAAGGCTTTGTTTACTCTGTTGCTAGGGTACTGTATATGGTTGCTAGGGAAAAAATTGGCATCCACTAGTGATTACACTTCCAGTCACGAGTCAAACGGTCCAACCCCCATGTCTCTACGATGTTCTGATGCAGAGATATAAGGCTTTGTTTACTCTGTTGCTAGGGTACTGTATTTGGTTGCTAGGGAAAAAAATGGCATCCACTAGTGATTACCCTTTGAGTCACGAGTCAAACGGTCCAAACCCCGTGTCTCTACGATGTTCTGATGCGGAGATATAAGGCTTTGTTTACTCTGTTGCTAGGGTACTGTATTTGGTTGCTAGGGGAAACAATGGCATCCACTAGTGATTACCCTCCGAGTCACGAGTCAAACGGTCCAAACCCCGTGTCTCTACGATGTTCTGATGCGGAGATATAAGGCTTTGTTTACTCTGTTGCTAGGGTACTGTATTTGGTTGCTAGGGAAAAAAATGGCATCCACTAGTGATTACCCTCCGAGTCACGAGTCAAACGGTCCAAACCCCGTGTCTCTACGATGTTCTGATGCGGAGATATAAGGCTTTGTTTACTCTGTTGCTAGGGTACTGTATTTGGTTGCTAGGGAAAAAAATGGCATCCACTAGTGATTACCCTCCGAGTCACGAGTCAAACGGTCCAACCCCCGTGTCTCTACGATGTTCTGATGCGGAGATATAAGGCTTTGTTTACTCTGTTGCTAGGGTACTGTATTTGGTTGCTAGGGAAAAAAATTGCATCCACTAGTGATTACCCTCCGAGTCATGAGTCAAACGGTCCAACCCCCGTGTCTCTACGATGTTCTGATGTGGAGATATAAGGCTTTGTTTACTCTGTTGCTAAGGTACTGTATTTGGTTGCTAGGGGCGTGGCTTGGGAGTGGCCAATGATGTGCCCAGTGATTACACTCCGAGTCACAAGTAAAACGGTCCAACCCCCGTGTCTCTACGATGTTCTGATGCGGAGATATAAGGCTTTGTTTACTCTGTTGCTAGGGTACTGTATTTGGTTGCTAGGGGCGTGGCTTGGGAGTGGCCAATTATGTGCCCAGTGATTACACTCCGAGTCACAAGTAAAACGGTCCAAACCCCGTGTCTCTACGATGTTCTGATGCGGAGATATAAGGCTTTGTTTATTCGGTTGCTAGGGTGCTCAAATTTGGTTGCTAGGGGCGTGGCTTGGGAGTGGCCAATGATGTGCCCAATTGTTACACCCCTAGTCACAAGTAAAACGGTCCAACCCCCGTGTCTCTACGATGTTCTGATGCCGAGATATAACTGTTTGTATTTTATGTTGCTAGGGTGCTCAAAAGTGGTTGCTAGGGGCGTGGCTTAGTAAGTCTGTAAGGATCCTGAGAGACTGATTGGATGCCTGAGTAAAATGAGCCCACCCCCATGTCTCTATGACACTGTGGTGCAAAGATATCCATCCGGGCATTTTATAATGGCAGTCTATGGTATAGGTTGCTAGGGTGCCCAAAATGGTTGCTATGGTAACCTTACACCCCATTGTGGGGGACGTCCTGACAGAGTCTAGCACCCTCTTCAAATTTAGTAACCCACATGTTTCTATGAAATCCTGGCTCGGACCTATGACCCGTCAAAATTTTTGCAATGTAAGTCTATGGGATTTTGCCCCATTGACTTTTCATTGGGGCACTTTTGGGCACCTCTTACACCCCAGGGGTACAACTTACACCCCATTGTGATCCATGTTCTTACAGAGCCTACCACCCTCTTCAAATGTTGTAACCCACATGTTTCTACAAAATCCTCGAGCGGAGCTATGACTCGTCAAAGTTGGGCGCAATGTTAAGTCAATGGGATTTTTTGGGTGGTTTTTCGCCCCCCTTTCGGAAATCCTGCACCCGATCGCTTATAAAAGTCATAGCACACCTCTCCTCAATAAGCCGGTCGATTTGAGCCCTAATTTATGGGTCTACGACAAAGCGTGCGGGACGAGTTACGCGCCGAAAAAGTGTCCAGAAAAAGAAGAATAATAATAATATCTTTGAGCAATAATAATAGTGATGCTTTGCATAAATGCAAGCACCACTAATAATAAGTATGCAAGATAGTAATAGTGATGCTTTGCATAAATGCAAGCACCACTAACTAGATAGGTACATTTCCTGAAGAAAATGTGAGTGGTGCTTGCCGTGGCAAGTTTCGGGGGACAATTTATGATTATACTCCAAGCCAAAAGTAAAATGGTCCAACCCCCGTGTCTCTACGATGTTCTGAAGCAGAGATATAAGGATTTGTTTACTCTTTTGCTAGGGTACTGTATTTGGTTACTAGGGGAAAAAATGGCATCCACTAGTGATTACCCTCCGAGTCACGAGTCAAACGGTCCAACCCCCATGTCTTTATGATGTTCTGATGCGGAGTTATAAGGCTTTGTTTACTCTGTTGCTAGGGTAATGTATTTGGTTGCTAGGGAAAAAAATGGCATCCACTAGTGATTACATGCCGAGTCACAAGTAAAATGGTCCAACCCCCGTGTTTCTACGATGTTCTGAAGCAGAGATATAAGGCTTTGTTTACTCTGTTGCTAGGGTACTGTATTTGGTTGCTAGGGAAAAAAATTGCATCCACTAGTGATTACCCTCCGAGTCACGAGTCAAACGGTCCAATCCCTGTGTCTCTATGATGTTCTGATGTGGAGATATAAGGCTTTGTTTACTCTGTTGCTAGGGTACTGTATTTGGTTGCTAGGGAAAAAAATGGCACCCACTAGTGATTACATGCCGAGTCACAAGTAAAATGGTCCAACCCCCGTGTCTCTACGATGTTCTGAAGCAGAGATATAAGGCTTTGTTTACTTTGTTGCTAGGGTACTGTATTTGGTTGCTAGGGGCGTGGCTTGGGAGTGGCCAATTATGTGCCCAGTGATTACACTCGGAGTCACAAGTAAAACGGTCCAACCCCCGTGTCTCTACGATGTTCTGATGTGGAGATATAAGGCTTTGTTTACTCTGTTGCTAAGGTACTGTATTTGGTTGCTAGGGGCGTGGCTTGGGAGTGGCCAATGATGTGCCCAGTGATTACACTCCGAGTCACAAGTAAAACGGTCCAACCCCCGTGTCTCTACGATGTTCTGATGCGGAGATATAAGGCTTTGTTTACTCTGTTGCTAGGGTACTGTATTTGGTTGCTAGGGGCGTGGCTTGGGAGTGGCCAATTATGTGCCCAGTGATTACACTCCGAGTCACAAGTAAAACGGTCCAAACCCCGTGTCTCTACGATGTTCTGATGCGGAGATATAAGGCTTTGTTTATTCGGTTGCTAGGGTGCTCAAATTTGGTTGCTAGGGGCGTGGCTTGGGAGTGGCCAATGATGTGCCCAATTGTTACACCCCTAGTCACAAGTAAAACGGTCCAACCCCCGTGTCTCTACGATGTTCTGATGCCGAGATATAACTGTTTGTATTTTATGTTGCTAGGGTGCTCAAAAGTGGTTGCTAGGGGCGTGGCTTAGTAAGTCTGTAAGGATCCTGAGAGACTGATTGGATGCCTGAGTAAAATGAGCCCACCCCCATGTCTCTATGACACTGTGGTGCAAAGATATCCATCCGGGCATTTTATAATGGCAGTCTATGGTATAGGTTGCTAGGGTGCCCAAAATGGTTGCTATGGTAACCTTACACCCCATTGTGGGGGACGTCCTGACAGAGTCTAGCACCCTCTTCAAATTTAGTAACCCACATGTTTCTATGAAATCCTGGCTCGGACCTATGACCCGTCAAAATTTTTGCAATGTAAGTCTATGGGATTTTGCCCCATTGACTTTTCATTGGGGCACTTTTGGGCACCTCTTACACCCCAGGGGTACAACTTACACCCCATTGTGATCCATGTTCTTACAGAGCCTACCACCCTCTTCAAATGTTGTAACCCACATGTTTCTACAAAATCCTCGAGCGGAGCTATGACTCGTCAAAGTTGGGCGCAATGTTAAGTCAATGGGATTTTTTGGGTGGTTTTTCGCCCCCCTTTCGGAAATCCTGCACCCGATCGCTTATAAAAGTCATAGCACACCTCTCCTCAATAAGCCGGTCGATTTGAGCCCTAATTTATGGGTCTACGACAAAGCGTGCGGGACGAGTTACGCGCCGAAAAAGTGTCCAGAAAAAGAAGAATAATAATAATATCTTTGAGCAATAATAATAGTGATGCTTTGCATAAATGCAAGCACCACTAATAATAAGTATGCAAGATAGTAATAGTGATGCTTTGCATAAATGCAAGCACCACTAACTAGATAGGTACATTTCCTGAAGAAAATGTGAGTGGTGCTTGCCGTGGCAAGTTTCGGGGGACAATTTATGATTATACTCCAAGCCAAAAGTAAAATGGTCCAACCCCCGTGTCTCTACGATGTTCTGAAGCAGAGATATAAGGATTTGTTTACTCTTTTGCTAGGGTACTGTATTTGGTTACTAGGGGAAAAAATGGCATCCACTAGTGATTACCCTCCGAGTCACGAGTCAAACGGTCCAACCCCCATGTCTTTATGATGTTCTGATGCGGAGTTATAAGGCTTTGTTTACTCTGTTGCTAGGGTAATGTATTTGGTTGCTAGGGAAAAAAATGGCATCCACTAGTGATTACATGCCGAGTCACAAGTAAAATGGTCCAACCCCCGTGTTTCTACGATGTTCTGAAGCAGAGATATAAGGCTTTGTTTACTCTGTTGCTAGGGTACTGTATTTGGTTGCTAGGGAAAAAAATTGCATCCACTAGTGATTACCCTCCGAGTCACGAGTCAAACGGTCCAATCCCTGTGTCTCTATGATGTTCTGATGTGGAGATATAAGGCTTTGTTTACTCTGTTGCTAGGGTACTGTATTTGGTTGCTAGGGAAAAAAATGGCACCCACTAGTGATTACATGCCGAGTCACAAGTAAAATGGTCCAACCCCCGTGTCTCTACGATGTTCTGAAGCAGAGATATAAGGCTTTGTTTACTTTGTTGCTAGGGTACTGTATTTGGTTGCTAGGGGCGTGGCTTGGGAGTGGCCAATTATGTGCCCAGTGATTACACTCGGAGTCACAAGTAAAACGGTCCAACCCCCGTGTCTCTACGATGTTCTGAAGCAGAGATATAAGGCTTTGTTTACTCTGTTGCTAGGGTACTATATTTGGTTGTTAGGGGCGTGGCTTGGGAGTGGCCAATGATGTCGCAAGTTATTACGCTCTGAGTCACAAGTAAAATGGTCCAACCCTTGTGTCTCTAGGATGTTCTGATGCGGAGAAATAAGGATTTGTTTATTCGGTTGCTAGGGTGCTCCAATTTGGTTGCTAGGGGCGTGGCTTGGGAGTGGCCAATGATGCGGCCAGTGATTACCCTCCGAGTCACGAGTAAAACGGTCCAACCCCCGTGATTCTATGATGTTCTGATGCAGAGATATAAGGCTTTGTTTATTCGGTTGCTAGGGTGCTCATATTTGGTTGCTAGGGGCGTGGCTTGGGAGTGGCCAATGATGTCGCAAGTTCTTACGCTCTGAGTCACAAGTAAAACGGTCCAACCCCCGTGTCTCTACGATGTTCTGATGTGGAGAAATAAGGATTTGTTTATTCGGTTGCTAGGGTGCTCCAATTTGGTTGCTAGGGGCGTGGCTTGGGAGTGGCCAATGATGCGGCCAGTGATTACCCTCCGAGTCATGAGTAAAATGGTCCAACCCCCGTGTCTCTACGATGTTCTGATGCCGAGATATAAGGCTTTGTTTACTCTGTTGCTAGGGTACTGTATTTGGTTGCTAGGGGCGTGGCTTGGGAGTGGCCAATGATGTGCCCAGTGATTTCACTCCGAGTCACAAGTAAAACGGTCCAAACCCCGTGTCTCTACGATGTTCTGATGCGGAGATATAAGGCTTTGTTTATTCGGTTGCTAGGGTGCTCAAATTTGGTTGCTAGGGGCGTGGCTTGGGAGTGGACATTGATGTGCCCAATTGTTACACCCCTAGTCACAAGTAAAACGGTCCAACCCCCGTGTCTCTACGATGTTCTGATGCCGAGATATAACTGTTTGTATTTTATGTTGCTAGGGTGCTCAAAAGTGGTTGCTAGGGGCGTGGCTTAGTAAGTCTGTAAGGATCCTGAGAGACTGATTGGATGCCTGAGTAAAATGAGCCCACCCCCATGTCTCTACGACACTGTGGTGCAAAGATATCCATCCGGGCATTTTATAATGGCAGTCTATGGTATAGGTTGCTAGGGTGCCCAAAATGGTTGCTATGGTAACCTTACACCCCATTGTGGGGGACGTCCTGACAGAGTCTAGCACCCTCTTCAAATTTAGTAACCCACATGTTTCTATGAAATCCTGGCTCGGACCTATGACCCGTCAAAATTTTTGCAATGGTAAGTCTATGGGATTTTGCCCCATTGACTTTTCATTGGGGCACTTTTGGGCACCTCTTACACCCCAGGGGTACAACTTACACCCCATTGTGATCCATGTTCTTACAGACCCTACCACCCTCTTCAAATGTTGTAACCCACATGTTTCTACAAAATCCTCGAGCGGAGCTATGACTCGTCAAAGTTGGGCGCAATGTTAAGTCAATGGGATTTTTCGGGTGGTTTTTCGCCCCCCTTTCGGAAATCCTGCACCCGATCGCTTATAAAAGTCATAGCACACCTCTCCTCAATAAGCCGCTCGATTTGAGCCCTCTTTCATGGGTCTACGACAAACCGTGCGGGACGAGTTAGGTGCCGAAAAAACGTGCAGATGTAAGAATAAAATATAATAATAATAACTAGATAGGTACATTTCCTGAAGAAAATGTGAGTGGTGCTTGCCATGGCAAATTTCAGGGGACAATTTATGATTATACTCCAAGCCAAAAGTAAAATGGTCCAACCCCCGTGTCTCTACGATGTTCTGAAGCAGAGATATAAGGATTTGTTTACTCTGTTGCTAGGGTACTGTATTTGGTTGCTAGGGGAAAAATGGCAACCACTAGTGATTACCCTCCGAGTCACGAGTCAAACGGTCCAAACCCTGTGTCTCTATGATGTTCTGATGTGGAGATATAAGGCTTTGTTTACTCTGTTGCTAGGGTACTGTATTTGGTTGCTAGGGAAAAAAATGGCACCCACTAGTGATTACATGCCGAGTCACAAGTAAAATGGTCCAACCCCCGTGTCTCTACGATGTTCTGATGCGGAGATATAAGGCTTTGTTTACTCTGTTGCTAGGGTACTGTATTTGGTTGCTAGGGAAAAAAATGGCATCCACTAGTGATTACCCTCCGAGTCACGAGTCAAACGGTCCAAACCCCGTGTCTCTACGATGTTCTGATGCGGAGATATAAGGCTTTGTTTACTCTGTTGCTAGGGTACTATATTTGGTTGCTAGGGGCGTGGCTTGGGAGTGGCCAATGATGGCGCAAGTTATTACGCTCTGAGTCACAAGTAAAATGGTCCAACCCCCGTGTCTCTACGATGTTCTGATGCGGAGAAATAAGGATTTGTTTATTCGGTTGCTAGGGTGCTCCAATTTGGTTGCTAGGGGCGTGGCTTGGGAGTGGCCAATGATGCGGCCAGTGATTACCCTCCGAGTCACGAGTAAAACGGTCCAACCCCCGTGATTCTATGATGTTCTGATGCAGAGATATAAGGCTTTGTTTATTCGGTTGCTAGGGTGCTCATATTTGGTTGCTAGGGGCGTGGCTTGAGAGTGGCCAATGATGTCGCAAGTTATTACGCTCTGAGTCACAAGTAAAATGGTCCAACCCCCGTGTCTCTACGATGTTCTGATGCGGAGAAATAAGGATTTGTTTATTCGGTTGCTAGGGTGCTCCAATTTGGTTGCTAGGGGCGTGGCGTGGGAGTGGCCAATGATGTCGCAAGTTATTACGCTCTGAGTCACAAGTAAAATGTTCCAACCCCCGTGTCTCTACGATGTTCTGATGCGGAGAAATAAGGATTTGTTTATTCGGTTGCTAGGGTGCTCCAATTTGGTTGCTAGGGGCGTAGCTTGGGCGTGGCCAATGATGCGGCCAGTGATTACCCTCCGCGTCATGAGTAAAACGGTCCAACCCCCATGATTCTACGATGTTCTGATGTCAAGATATAACTGTTTGAATTTTATGTTGCTAGGGTGCTTAAAAGTGGTTGCTAGGGGCGTGGCTTAATAGCTCTGGGACTATCCTGGTAAATTGATTGGATGTCTGAGTAAAATGAGCCCACCCCCATGTCTCTACGATATTGTAAAGCGAAGATATCCCATCTGGAACTTTTTTATTCCCTTATATGGGCATGTTTCCTGCCCCATTATAAGTCAATGGGAATTTTCGGGTGCCTCTTACACCCCAGGGGTACAGCTTACACCCCAATGTGATGTATGTTCTTACAGAGTCTATCACCCTCTTCAAATGTTGTAACCTACATGTTTCTACAAAATCCTCAAGCGGAGCTATGACCCGTCAAAGTTCGGCCCAATGTTAAGTCAATGGGATTTTTCGGGTGGTTTTTCGCCCCCCTTTTGAAAATCCTGCACCCGATCGCTTATAAAAGTCATAGCACACCTCTCCTTAATAATTCGGTCGATTTGAGCCCTCTTTCATGGGACTGTGGAAAACCGTGCGGGACGAGTTACGCGCCGAAAAAGTGTGCAGACATAAGAATAATAAGATATAACTAGATAGGTACATTTCCTGAAGAAAATGTGAGTGGTGCTTGCCGTGGCAAAATTCTGGAGATCATATATGATTATACTCCAAGCCAAAAGTAAAACGATCCAACTCCCGTGTCTCTACGATGTTCTGATGCGGAGATATAAGGCTTTGTTTACTCTGTTGCTAGGGTACTGTATTTGGTTGCTAGGGAAAAAAAATGGCATCCACTAGTGATTACCCTCCGAGTCACGAGTCAAACGGTCCAAACCCCGTGTCTCTACGATGTTCTGATGCGGAGATATAAGGCTTTGTTTACTCTGTTGCTAGGGTACTGTATTTGGTTGCTAGGGAAAAAAATGGCATCCACTAGTGATTACCCTCCGAGTCACGAGTCAAACGGTCCAAACCCCGTGTCTCTACGATGTTCTGATGCGGAGATATAAGGCTTTGTTTACTCTGTTGCTAGGGTACTGTATTTGGTTGCTAGGGAAAAAATGGCATCCACTAGTGATTACCCTCCGAGTCATGAGTCAAACGGTCCAACCCCCGTGTCTCTACGATGTTCTGATGCGGAGATATAAGGCTTTGTTTACTCTGTTGCTAGGGTACTGTATTTGGTTGCTAGGGAAAAAAATTGCATCCACTAGTGATTACCCTCCGAGTCACGAGTCAAACGGTCCAAACCCCATGTCTCTACGATGTTCTGATGCGGAGATATAAGGCTTTGTTTACTCTGTTGCTAGGGTACTGTATTTGGTTGCTAGGGAAAAAAATGGCATCCACTAGTGATTACCCTCCGAGTCATGAGTCAAACGGTCCAACCCCCATGTCTCTACGATGTTCTGATGTGGAGATATAAGGCTTTGTTTACTCTGTTGCTAGGGTACTGTATTTGGTTGCTAGGGGCGTGGCTTGGGAGTGGCCAATGATGTGCCCAGTGATTACACTCCGAGTCACAAGTAAAACGGTCCAACCCCCGTGTCTCTACGATGTTCTGATGCGGAGATATAAGGCTTTGTTTACTCTGTTGCTAGGGTACTGTATTTGGTTGCTAGGGGCGTGGCTTGGGAGTGGCCAATTATGTGCCCAGTGATTACACTCCGAGTCACAAGTAAAACGGTCCAACCCCCGTGTCTCTACGATGTTCTGATGCGGAGATATAAGGCTTTGTTTACTCTGTTGCTAGGGTACTGTATTTGGTTGCTAGGGGCGTGGCTTGGGAGTGGCCAATGATGTGCCCAGTGATTACACTCCGAGTCACAAGTAAAATGGTCCAAACCCCGTGTCTCTACGATGTTCTGATGCGGAGATATAAGGCTTTGTTTATTCGGTTGCTAGGGTGCTCAAATTTGGTTGCTAGGGGCGTGGCTTGGGAGTGGCCAATGATGTGCCCAATTGTTACACCCCTAGTCACAAGTAAAACGGTCCAACCCCCGTGTCTCTACGATGTTCTGATGCCGAGATATAACTGTTTGTATTTTATGTTGCTAGGGTGCTCAAAAGTGGTTGCTAGGGGCGTGGCTTAGTAAGTCTGTAAGGATCCTGAGAGACTGATTGGATGCCTGAGTAAAATGAGCCCACCCCCATGTCTCTATGACACTGTGGTGCAAAGATATCCATCCGGGCATTTTATAATGGCAGTCTATGGTATAGGTTGCTAGGGTGCCCAAAATGGTTGCTATGGTAACCTTACACCCCATTTTGGGGGACGTCCTGACAGAGTCTAGCACCCTCTTCAAATTTAGTAACCCACATGTTTCTATGAAATCCTGGCTCGGACCTATGACCCGTCAAAATGTTTGCAATGGTAAGTCTATGGGATTTTGCCCCATTGACTTTTCATTGGGGCACTTTTGGGCACCTCTTACACCCCAGGGGTACAACTTACACCCCATTGTGATCCATGTTCTTACAGAGCCTAAGACCCTCTTCAAATGTTGTAACCCACATGTTTCTACAAAATCCTCGAGCGGAGCTATGACTCGTCAAAGTTGGGCGCAATGTTAAGTCAATGGGATTTTTTGGGTGGTTTTTCGCCCCCCTTTCGGAAATCCTGCACCCAATCGCTTATAAAAGTCATAGCACACCTCTCCTCAATAAGCCGGTCGATTTGAGCCCTAATTTATGGGTCTACGACAAAGCGTGCGGGACGAGTTACGCGCCGAAAAAGTGTCCAGAAAAAGAAGAATAATAATAATAACTAGATAGGTACATTTCCTGAAGAAAATGTGAGTGGTGCTTGCCGTGGCAAAATTCTGGAGATCATATATGATTATACTCCAAGCCAAAAGTAAAACGATCCAACTCCCGTGTCTCTACGATGTTCTGATGCGGAGATATAAGGCTTTGTTTACTCTGTTGCTAGGGTACTGTATTTGGTTGCTAGGGAAAAAAATGGCATCCACTAGTGATTACCCTCCGAGTCACGAGTCAAACGGTCCAAACCCCGTGTCTCTACGATGTTCTGATGCGGAGATATAAGGCTTTGTTTACTCTGTTGCTAGGGTACTGTATTTGGTTGCTAGGGAAAAAAATGGCATCCACTAGTGATTACCCTCCGAGTCACGAGTCAAACGGTCCAAACCCCGTGTCTCTACGATGTTCTGATGCGGAGATATAAGGCTTTGTTTACTCTGTTGCTAGGGTACTGTATTTGGTTGCTAGGGAAAAAAATGGCATCCACTAGTGATTACCCTCCGAGTCACGAGTCAAACGGTCCAAACCCCGTGTCTCTACGATGTTCTGATGCGGAGATATAAGGCTTTGTTTACTCTGTTGCTAGGGTACTGTATTTGGTTGCTAGGGAAAAAAATGGCATCCACTAGTGATTACCCTCCGAGTCACGAGTCAAACGGTCCAACCCCCGTGTCTCTACGATGTTCTGATGCGGAGATATAAGGCTTTGTTTACTCTGTTGCTAGGGTACTGTATTTGGTTGCTAGGGAAAAAAATTGCATCCACTAGTGATTACCCTCCGAGTCATGAGTCAAACGGTCCAACCCCCGTGTCTCTACGATGTTCTGATGCGGAGATATAAGGCTTTGTTTACTCTGTTGCTAGGGTACTGTATTTGGTTGCTAGGGAAAAAAATGGCATCCACTAGTGATTACCCTCCGAGTCACGAGTCAAACGGTCCAAACCCCATGTCTCTACGATGTTCTGATGCGAAGATATAAGGCTTTGTTTACTCTGTTGCTAGGGTACTGTATTTGGTTGCTAGGGAAAAAAATGGCATCCACTAGTGATTACCCTCAGAGTCACGAGTCAAACGGTCCAACCCCCATGTCTCTACGATGTTCTGATGTGGAGATATAAGGCTTTGTTTACTCTGTTGCTAGGGTACTGTATTTGGTTGCTAGGGGCGTGGCTTGGGAGTGGCCAATGATGTGCCCAGTGATTACACTCCGAGTCACAAGTAAAACGGTCCAACCCCCGTGTCTCTATGATGTTCTGATGCGGAGATATAAGGCTTTGTTTACTCTGTTGCTAGGGTACTGTATTTGGTTGCTAGGGGCGTGGCTTGGGAGTGGCCAATTATGTGCCCAGTGATTACACTCCGAGTCACAAGTAAAACGGTCCAACCCCCGTGTCTCTACGATGTTCTGATGCGGAGATATAAGGCTTTGTTTACTCTGTTGCTAGGGTACTGTATTTGGTTGCTAGGGGCGTGGCTTGGGAGTGGCCAATGATGTGCCCAGTGATTACACCCCGAGTCACAAGTAAAACGGTCCAAACCCCGTGTCTCTACGATGTTCTGATGCGGAGATATAAGGCTTTGTTTATTCGGTTGCTAGGGTGCTCAAATTTGGTTGCTAGGGGCGTGGCTTGGGAGTGGCCAATGATGTGCCCAATTGTTACACCCCTAGTCACAAGTAAAACGGTCCAACCCCCGTGTCTCTACGATGTTCTGATGCCGAGATATAACTGTTTGTATTTTATGTTGCTAGGGTGCTCAAAACTGGTTGCTAGGGGCGTGGCTTAGTAAGTCTGTAAGGATCCTGAGAGACTGATTGGATGCCTGAGTAAAATGAGCCCACCCCCATGTCTCTATGACACTGTGGTGCAAAGATATCCATCCGGGCATTTTATAATGGCAGTCTATGGTATAGGTTGCTAGGGTGCCCAAAATGGTTGCTATGGTAACCTTACACCCCATTGTGGGGGACGTCCTGACAGAGTCTAGCACCCTCTTGAAATTTAGTAACCCACATGTTTCTATGAAATCCTGGCTCGGACCTATGACCCGTCAAAATTTTTGCAATGGTAAGTCTATGGGATTTTGCCCCATTGACTTTTCATTGGGGCACTTTTGGGCACCTCTTACACCCCAGGGGTACAACTTACACCCCATTGTGATCCATGTTCTTACAGAGCCTACTACCCTCTTTAAATGTTGTAACCCACATGTTTCTACAAAATCCTCGAGCGGAGCTATGACTCGTCAAAGTTGGGCGCAATGTTAAGTCAATGGGATTTTTTGGGTGGTTTTTCGCCCCCCTTTCGGAAATCCTGCACCCGATCGCTTATAAAAGTCATAGCACACCTCTCCTCAATAAGCCGGTCGATTTGAGCCCTAATTTATGGGTCTACGACAAAGCGTGCGGGACGAGTTACGCGCCGAAAAAGTGTCCAGAAAAAGAAGAATAATAATAATAACTAGATAGGTACATTTCCTGAAGAAAATGTGAAGTGGTGCTTGCCGTGGCAAATTTCGGGGGACAATAATGATTATAGTCCAAGCCAAAAGTAAAACAATTCAACCCACATGTCTCTACGATATTCTGATGCGAAGATATAAGGCTTTGTTTATTCGGTTGCTAGGGTACTGTATTTGGTTGCTAGGGAGAAAATTGGCATCCACTAGTGATTACACTCCGAGTCACGAGTCAAACGGTCAAACCCCCGTGTCTCTACGATGTTCTGATGCGGAGATATAAGGCTTTGTTTACTCTGTTGCTAGGGTACTGTATTTGGTTGCTAGGGAAAAAAATTGCATCCACTAGTGATTACCCTCCGAGTCACGAGTCAAACGGTCCAAACCCCATGTCTCTACGATGTTCTGATGCGGAGATATAAGGCTTTGTTTACTCTGTTGCTAGGGTACTGTATTTGGTTGCTAGGGAAAAAAATGGCATCCACTAGTGATTACCCTCCGAGTCATGAGTCAAACGGTCCAACCCCCATGTCTCTACGATGTTCTGATGTGGAGATATAAGGCTTTGTTTACTCTGTTGCTAGGGTACTGTATTTGGTTGCTAGGGGCGTGGCTTGGGAGTGGCCAATGATGTGCCCAGTGATTACACTCCGAGTCACAAGTAAAACGGTCCAACCCCCGTGTCTCTACGATGTTCTGATGCGGAGATATAAGGCTTTGTTTACTCTGTTGCTAGGGTACTGTATTTGGTTGCTAGGGGCGTGGCTTGGGAGTGGCCAATTATGTGCCCAGTGATTACACTCCGAGTCACAAGTAAAACGGTCCAACCCCCGTGTCTCTACGATGTTCTGATGCGGAGATATAAGGCTTTGTTTACTCTGTTGCTAGGGTACTGTATTTGGTTGCTAGGGGCGTGGCTTGGGAGTGGCCAATGATGTGCCCAGTGATTACACTCCGAGTCACAAGTAAAATGGTCCAAACCCGGTGTCTCTACGATGTTCTGATGCGGAGATATAAGGCTTTGTTTATTCGGTTGCTAGGGTGCTCAAATTTGGTTGCTAGGGGCGTGGCTTGGGAGTGGCCAATGATGTGCCCAATTGTTACACCCCTAGTCACAAGTAAAACGGTCCAACCCCCGTGTCTCTACGATGTTCTGATGCCGAGTTATAACTGTTTGTATTTTATGTTGCTAGGGTGCTCAAAAGTGGTTGCTAGGGGCGTGGCTTAGTAAGTCTGTAAGGATCCTGAGAGACTGATTGGATGCCTGAGTAAAATGAGCCCACCCCCATGTCTCTATGACACTGTGGTGCAAAGATATCCATCCGGGCATTTTATAATGGCAGTCTATGGTATAGGTTGCTAGGGTGCCCAAAATGGTTGCTATGGTAACCTTACACCCCATTTTGGGGGACGTCCTGACAGAGTCTAGCACCCTCTTCAAATTTAGTAACCCACATGTTTCTATGAAATCCTGGCTCGGACCTATGACCCGTCAAAATTTTTGCAATGGTAAGTCTATGGGATTTTGCCCCATTGACTTTTCATTGGGGCACTTTTGGGCACCTCTTACACCCCAGGGGTACAACTTACACCCCATTGTGATCCATGTTCTTACAGAGCCTAAGACCCTCTTCAAATGTTGTAACCCACATGTTTCTACAAAATCCTCGAGCGGAGCTATGACTCGTCAAAGTTGGGCGCAATGTTAAGTCAATGGGATTTTTTGGGTGGTTTTTCGCCCCCCTTTCGGAAATCCTGCACCCAATCGCTTATAAAAGTCATAGCACACCTCTCCTCAATAAGCCGGTCGATTTGAGCCCTAATTTATGGGTCTACGACAAAGCGTGCGGGACGAGTTACGCGCCGAAAAAGTGTCCAGAAAAAGAAGAATAATAATAATAACTAGATAGGTACATTTCCTGAAGAAAATGTGAGTGGTGCTTGCCGTGGCAAAATTCTGGAGATCATATATGATTATACTCCAAGCCAAAAGTAAAACGATCCAACTCCCGTGTCTCTACGATGTTCTGATGCGGAGATATAAGGCTTTGTTTACTCTGTTGCTAGGGTACTGTATTTGGTTGCTAGGGAAAAAAATGGCATCCACTAGTGATTACCCTCCGAGTCACGAGTCAAACGGTCCAAACCCCGTGTCTCTACGATGTTCTGATGCGGAGATATAAGGCTTTGTTTACTCTGTTGCTAGGGTACTGTATTTGGTTGCTAGGGAAAAAAATGGCATCCACTAGTGATTACCCTCCGAGTCACGAGTCAAACGGTCCAAACCCCGTGTCTCTACGATGTTCTGATGCGGAGATATAAGGCTTTGTTTACTCTGTTGCTAGGGTACTGTATTTGGTTGCTAGGGAAAAAAATGGCATCCACTAGTGATTACCCTCCGAGTCACGAGTCAAACGGTCCAAACCCCGTGTCTCTACGATGTTCTGATGCGGAGATATAAGGCTTTGTTTACTCTGTTGCTAGGGTACTGTATTTGGTTGCTAGGGAAAAAAATGGCATCCACTAGTGATTACCCTCCGAGTCACGAGTCAAACGGTCCAACCCCCGTGTCTCTACGATGTTCTGATGCGGAGATATAAGGCTTTGTTTACTCTGTTGCTAGGGTACTGTATTTGGTTGCTAGGGAAAAAAATTGCATCCACTAGTGATTACCCTCCGAGTCATGAGTCAAACGGTCCAACCCCCGTGTCTCTACGATGTTCTGATGCGGAGATATAAGGCTTTGTTTACTCTGTTGCTAGGGTACTGTATTTGGTTGCTAGGGAAAAAAATGGCATCCACTAGTGATTACCCTCCGAGTCACGAGTCAAACGGTCCAAACCCCATGTCTCTACGATGTTCTGATGCGAAGATATAAGGCTTTGTTTACTCTGTTGCTAGGGTACTGTATTTGGTTGCTAGGGAAAAAAATGGCATCCACTAGTGATTACCCTCAGAGTCACGAGTCAAACGGTCCAACCCCCATGTCTCTACGATGTTCTGATGTGGAGATATAAGGCTTTGTTTACTCTGTTGCTAGGGTACTGTATTTGGTTGCTAGGGGCGTGGCTTGGGAGTGGCCAATGATGTGCCCAGTGATTACACTCCGAGTCACAAGTAAAACGGTCCAACCCCCGTGTCTCTATGATGTTCTGATGCGGAGATATAAGGCTTTGTTTACTCTGTTGCTAGGGTACTGTATTTGGTTGCTAGGGGCGTGGCTTGGGAGTGGCCAATTATGTGCCCAGTGATTACACTCCGAGTCACAAGTAAAACGGTCCAACCCCCGTGTCTCTACGATGTTCTGATGCGGAGATATAAGGCTTTGTTTATTCGGTTGCTAGGGTGCTCAAATTTGGTTGCTAGGGGCGTGGCTTGGGAGTGGCCAATGATGTGCCCAATTGTTACACCCCTAGTCACAAGTAAAACGGTCCAACCCCCGTGTCTCTACGATGTTCTGATGCGGAGATATAAGGCTTTGTTTACTCTGTTGCTAGGGTACTGTATTTGGTTGCTAGGGGCGTGGCTTGGGAGTGGCCAATGATGTGCCCAGTGATTACACTCCGAGTCACAAGTAAAATGGTCCAAACCCCGTGTCTCTACGATGTTCTGATGCGGAGATATAAGGCTTTGTTTATTCGGTTGCTAGGGTGCTCAAATTTGGTTGCTAGGGGCGTGGCTTGGGAGTGGCCAATGATGTGCCCAATTGTTACACCCCTAGTCACAAGTAAAACGGTCCAACCCCCGTGTCTCTACGATGTTCTGATGCCGAGATATAACTGTTTGTATTTTATGTTGCTAGGGTGCTCAAAAGTGGTTGCTAGGGGCGTGGCTTAGTAAGTCTGTAAGGATCCTGAGAGACTGATTGGATGCCTGAGTAAAATGAGCCCACCCCCATGTCTCTATGACACTGTGGTGCAAAGATATCCATCCGGGCATTTTATAATGGCAGTCTATGGTATAGGTTGCTAGGGTGCCCAAAATGGTTGCTATGGTAACCTTACACCCCATTTTGGGGGACGTCCTGACAGAGTCTAGCACCCTCTTCAAATTTAGTAACCCACATGTTTCTATGAAATCCTGGCTCGGACCTATGACCCGTCAAAATTTTTGCAATGGTAAGTCTATGGGATTTTGCCCCATTGACTTTTCATTGGGGCACTTTTGGGCACCTCTTACACCCCAGGGGTACAACTTACACCCCATTGTGATCCATGTTCTTACAGAGCCTAAGACCCTCTTCAAATGTTGTAACCCACATGTTTCTACAAAATCCTCGAGCGGAGCTATGACTCGTCAAAGTTGGGCGCAATGTTAAGTCAATGGGATTTTTTGGGTGGTTTTTCGCCCCCCTTTCGGAAATCCTGCACCCAATCGCTTATAAAAGTCATAGCACACCTCTCCTCAATAAGCCGGTCGATTTGAGCCCTAATTTATGGGTCTACGACAAAGCGTGCGGGACGAGTTACGCGCCGAAAAAGTGTCCAGAAAAAGAAGAATAATAATAATAACTAGATAGGTACATTTCCTGAAGAAAATGTGAGTGGTGCTTGCCGTGGCAAAATTCTGGAGATCATATATGATTATACTCCAAGCCAAAAGTAAAACGATCCAACTCCCGTGTCTCTACGATGTTCTGATGCGGAGATATAAGGCTTTGTTTACTCTGTTGCTAGGGTACTGTATTTGGTTGCTAGGGAAAAAAATGGCATCCACTAGTGATTACCCTCCGAGTCACGAGTCAAACGGTCCAAACCCCGTGTCTCTACGATGTTCTGATGCGGAGATATAAGGCTTTGTTTACTCTGTTGCTAGGGTACTGTATTTGGTTGCTAGGGAAAAAAATGGCATCCACTAGTGATTACCCTCCGAGTCACGAGTCAAACGGTCCAAACCCCGTGTCTCTACGATGTTCTGATGCGGAGATATAAGGCTTTGTTTACTCTGTTGCTAGGGTACTGTATTTGGTTGCTAGGGAAAAAAATGGCATCCACTAGTGATTACCCTCCGAGTCACGAGTCAAACGGTCCAAACCCCGTGTCTCTACGATGTTCTGATGCGGAGATATAAGGCTTTGTTTACTCTGTTGCTAGGGTACTGTATTTGGTTGCTAGGGAAAAAAATGGCATCCACTAGTGATTACCCTCCGAGTCACGAGTCAAACGGTCCAACCCCCGTGTCTCTACGATGTTCTGATGCGGAGATATAAGGCTTTGTTTACTCTGTTGCTAGGGTACTGTATTTGGTTGCTAGGGAAAAAAATTGCATCCACTAGTGATTACCCTCCGAGTCATGAGTCAAACGGTCCAACCCCCGTGTCTCTACGATGTTCTGATGCGGAGATATAAGGCTTTGTTTACTCTGTTGCTAGGGTACTGTATTTGGTTGCTAGGGAAAAAAATGGCATCCACTAGTGATTACCCTCCGAGTCACGAGTCAAACGGTCCAAACCCCATGTCTCTACGATGTTCTGATGCGAAGATATAAGGCTTTGTTTACTCTGTTGCTAGGGTACTGTATTTGGTTGCTAGGGAAAAAAATGGCATCCACTAGTGATTACCCTCAGAGTCACGAGTCAAACGGTCCAACCCCCATGTCTCTACGATGTTCTGATGTGGAGATATAAGGCTTTGTTTACTCTGTTGCTAGGGTACTGTATTTGGTTGCTAGGGGCGTGGCTTGGGAGTGGCCAATGATGTGCCCAGTGATTACACTCCGAGTCACAAGTAAAACGGTCCAACCCCCGTGTCTCTATGATGTTCTGATGCGGAGATATAAGGCTTTGTTTACTCTGTTGCTAGGGTACTGTATTTGGTTGCTAGGGGCGTGGCTTGGGAGTGGCCAATTATGTGCCCAGTGATTACACTCCGAGTCACAAGTAAAACGGTCCAACCCCCGTGTCTCTACGATGTTCTGATGCGGAGATATAAGGCTTTGTTTACTCTGTTGCTAGGGTACTGTATTTGGTTGCTAGGGGCGTGGCTTGGGAGTGGCCAATGATGTGCCCAGTGATTACACCCCGAGTCACAAGTAAAACGGTCCAAACCCCGTGTCTCTACGATGTTCTGATGCGGAGATATAAGGCTTTGTTTATTCGGTTGCTAGGGTGCTCAAATTTGGTTGCTAGGGGCGTGGCTTGGGAGTGGCCAATGATGTGCCCAATTGTTACACCCCTAGTCACAAGTAAAACGGTCCAACCCCCGTGTCTCTACGATGTTCTGATGCCGAGATATAACTGTTTGTATTTTATGTTGCTAGGGTGCTCAAAACTGGTTGCTAGGGGCGTGGCTTAGTAAGTCTGTAAGGATCCTGAGAGACTGATTGGATGCCTGAGTAAAATGAGCCCACCCCCATGTCTCTATGACACTGTGGTGCAAAGATATCCATCCGGGCATTTTATAATGGCAGTCTATGGTATAGGTTGCTAGGGTGCCCAAAATGGTTGCTATGGTAACCTTACACCCCATTGTGGGGGACGTCCTGACAGAGTCTAGCACCCTCTTGAAATTTAGTAACCCACATGTTTCTATGAAATCCTGGCTCGGACCTATGACCCGTCAAAATTTTTGCAATGGTAAGTCTATGGGATTTTGCCCCATTGACTTTTCATTGGGGCACTTTTGGGCACCTCTTACACCCCAGGGGTACAACTTACACCCCATTGTGATCCATGTTCTTACAGAGCCTACTACCCTCTTTAAATGTTGTAACCCACATGTTTCTACAAAATCCTCGAGCGGAGCTATGACTCGTCAAAGTTGGGCGCAATGTTAAGTCAATGGGATTTTTTGGGTGGTTTTTCGCCCCCCTTTCGGAAATCCTGCACCCGATCGCTTATAAAAGTCATAGCACACCTCTCCTCAATAAGCCGGTCGATTTGAGCCCTAATTTATGGGTCTACGACAAAGCGTGCGGGACGAGTTACGCGCCGAAAAAGTGTCCAGAAAAAGAAGAATAATAATAATAACTAGATAGGTACATTTCCTGAAGAAAATGTGAAGTGGTGCTTGCCGTGGCAAAATTCTCGGGACAATATATGATTATACTCCAACCCAAAAGTAAAACGTTCCAACCCACTATCCACTAGTGATTACACTCAGAGTCACGAGTTAAACGGTCCAACCCCCGTGTCTCTACGATGTTCTGATGCGGAGATATAAGGCTTTGTTTACACTGTTGCTAGGGTACTGTATTTGGTTGCTAGGGAAAAAATTGGCATCCACTGGTGATTCCACTCTAAGTCACAAGTCAAACGGTCCAACCCCCGTGTCTCTACGATGTTCTGATGCGGAGATATAAGGGTTTGTTTACACTGTTGCTAGGGTACTGTATTTGGTTGCTAGGGGCGTGGCTTGGGAGTGGCCAATGATGTGCCCAGTGATTACACTCCGAGTCACAAGTAAAATGGTCCAAACCCCGTGTCTCTACGATGTTCTGATGCGGAGATATAAGGCTTTGTTTATTCGGTTGCTAGGGTGCTCAAATTTGGTTGCTAGGGGCGTGGCTTGGGAGTGGCCAATGATGTGCCCAATTGTTACACCCCTAGTCACAAGTAAAACGGTCCAACCCCCGTGTCTCTACGATGTTCTGATGCCGAGATATAACTGTTTGTATTTTATGTTGCTAGGGTGCTCAAAAGTGGTTGCTAGGGGCGTGGCTTAGTAAGTCTGTAAGGATCCTGAGAGACTGATTGGATGCCTGAGTAAAATGAGCCCACCCCCATGTCTCTATGACACTGTGGTGCAAAGATATCCATCCGGGCATTTTATAATGGCAGTCTATGGTATAGGTTGCTAGGGTGCCCAAAATGGTTGCTATGGTAACCTTACACCCCATTTTGGGGGACGTCCTGACAGAGTCTAGCACCCTCTTCAAATTTAGTAACCCACATGTTTCTATGAAATCCTGGCTCGGACCTATGACCCGTCAAAATTTTTGCAATGGTAAGTCTATGGGATTTTGCCCCATTGACTTTTCATTGGGGCACTTTTGGGCACCTCTTACACCCCAGGGGTACAACTTACACCCCATTGTGATCCATGTTCTTACAGAGCCTAAGACCCTCTTCAAATGTTGTAACCCACATGTTTCTACAAAATCCTCGAGCGGAGCTATGACTCGTCAAAGTTGGGCGCAATGTTAAGTCAATGGGATTTTTTGGGTGGTTTTTCGCCCCCCTTTCGGAAATCCTGCACCCAATCGCTTATAAAAGTCATAGCACACCTCTCCTCAATAAGCCGGTCGATTTGAGCCCTAATTTATGGGTCTACGACAAAGCGTGCGGGACGAGTTACGCGCCGAAAAAGTGTCCAGAAAAAGAAGAATAATAATAATAACTAGATAGGTACATTTCCTGAAGAAAATGTGAAGTGGTGCTTGCCGTGGCAAAATTCTGGGGACCATATATGATTATACTCCAAGCCAAAAGTAAAACGATCCAACTCTCGTGTCTCTACAATGTTCTGATGCGGCGATATAAGGCTTTGTTTATGCGGTTGCTAGGGTACTGTATTTGGTTGCTAGGGAAAAAATTGGCATCCACTAGTGATTACATGCCGAGTCACAAATAAAATGGTCCAACCCCCGTGTCTCTACGATGTTCTGATGCGGAGATATAAGGCTTTGTTTACTCTGTTGCTAGGGTATTGTATTTGGTTGCTAGGGAGAAAATGGCATCCACTAGTGATTACCCTCCGAGTCACGAGTCAAACAGTCCAACCCCCGTGTCTCTACGATGTTCTGATACGGAGATATAAGGCTTTGTTTACTCTGTTGCTAGGGTACTGTATTTGGTTGCTAGGGGAAAAAATGGCATCCACTAGTGATTACCCTCCGAGTCACAAGTCAAACGGTCCAAACCCCGTGTCTTTACGATGTTCTGATGCGGAGATATAAGGCTTTGTTTACTCTGTTGCTAGGGTACTGTATTTGGTTGTTAGGGAGAAAATTGGCATCCATTAGTGATTTCACTCCAAGTCACAAGTCAACCGGTCCAACCCCCGTGTCTCTATGATGTTCTGATGCGGAGATATAAGGCTTTGTTTACTCTGTTGCTAGGGTACTGTATTTGGTTGCTAGGGAGAAAATTGGCATCCACGAGTGATTACACTCCAAGTCACGAGTAAAACGGTCCAACCCCCGTGTCTCTACGATTTTCTGATGTGGAGATATAATGATTTGTTTATTCGGTTGCTAGGGTGCTCATATTTGGTTGCTAGGGGCGTGGCTTAATACTTCTTGGCATCCACGAGTGATTACACTCCAAGTCACGAGTAAAACGGTCCAACCCCCGTGTCTCTACGATTTTCTGATGTGGAGATATAATGATTTGTTTATTCGGTTGCTAGGGTGCTCATATTTGGTTGCTAGGGGCGTGGCTTAATACTTCTTGGCATCCACTAATGATTACCCTCTGAGTCACGAGTAAAACGGTCCAACCCCCGTGTCTCTACGATTTTCTGATGCGGAGATATAACGATTTGTTTATTCCGTTGCTAGGGTGCTCATATTTGGTTGCTAGGGGCGTGGCTTGGGAGTGGCCAATGATGTGGCAAGTGATTACACTCCGAGTCACAAGTAAAACGGTCCAACCCCCGTGTCGCTACGATGTTCTGATGCCGAGATATAACTGTTTGAATTTTATGTTGCTAGGGTGCTCAAAAGTGGTTGCTAGGGGCGTGGCTTAGTAACTCTGCAAGGGTCCTGAGAGGCTGATTGGATGCCTGAGTAAAATGAGCCCACCCCCATGTCTCTATGACACTGTGGTGCAAAGATATCCATCTAGGCATTTTATAATGGCAGTCAATGGTATAGGTTGCTAGGGTGCCCAAAATGGTTGCTATGGTAACCTTACACCCCATTGTGGGGTACGTCCTGACAGAGTCTAGCACCCTTTTCAAATTTAGTAACCCACATGTTTCTATGAAATCCTGGCTCGGACCTATGACCCGTCAAAATTTTTGCAATGGTAAGTCTATGGGATTTTGCCCCATTGACTTTTCATTGGGACACTTTTGGGCACCTCTTACACCCCAGGGGTACAACTTACACCCCATTGTGATCCATGTTTTTACAGAGCCTACCACCCTCTTCAAATGTTGTAACTCACATGTTTCTACAAAATCCACAAGCGGAGCTATGACCCATCAAAGTTGGGCCCAATGTTAAGTCAATGGGATTTTTGGGGTGGTTTTACGCCCCCCTTTCGGAAATCCTGCACCCGATCCCTTATAAAAGTCATAGCACACCTCTCCTCAATAAGCCGGTCGATTTGAGCCCTCTTTCATGGGTCTACAACAAAGCGTGCGGGACGAGTTAATCGCCGAAAAAAGTGTCCGGATGTAAGAATAAAATATAATAATAATAATATCCCTGAGCAATAATAATAGTGATGCTTTGCATAAATGCAAGCACCACTAACTAGATAGGTACATTTCCTGAAGAAAATGTGAGTGGTGCTTGCCGTGGCAAAATTCTGGAGATCATATATGATTATACTCCAAGCCAAAAGTAAAACGATCCAACTCCCGTGTCTCTACGATGTTCTGATGCGGAGATATAAGGCTTTGTTTACTCTGTTGCTAGGGTACTGTATTTGGTTGCTAGGGAAAAAAATGGCATCCACTAGTGATTACCCTCCGAGTCACGAGTCAAACGGTCCAAACCCCGTGTCTCTACGATGTTCTGATGCGGAGATATAAGGCTTTGTTTACTCTGTTGCTAGGGTACTGTATTTGGTTGCTAGGGAAAAAAATGGCATCCACTAGTGATTACCCTCCGAGTCACGAGTCAAACGGTCCAAACCCCGTGTCTCTACGATGTTCTGATGCGGAGATATAAGGCTTTGTTTACTCTGTTGCTAGGGTACTGTATTTGGTTGCTAGGGAAAAAAATGGCATCCACTAGTGATTACCCTCCGAGTCACGAGTCAAACGGTCCAAACCCCGTGTCTCTACGATGTTCTGATGCGGAGATATAAGGCTTTGTTTACTCTGTTGCTAGGGTACTGTATTTGGTTGCTAGGGAAAAAAATGGCATCCACTAGTGATTACCCTCCGAGTCACGAGTCAAACGGTCCAACCCCCGTGTCTCTACGATGTTCTGATGCGGAGATATAAGGCTTTGTTTACTCTGTTGCTAGGGTACTGTATTTGGTTGCTAGGGAAAAAAATTGCATCCACTAGTGATTACCCTCCGAGTCATGAGTCAAACGGTCCAACCCCCGTGTCTCTACGATGTTCTGATGCGGAGATATAAGGCTTTGTTTACTCTGTTGCTAGGGTACTGTATTTGGTTGCTAGGGAAAAAAATGGCATCCACTAGTGATTACCCTCCGAGTCACGAGTCAAACGGTCCAAACCCCATGTCTCTACGATGTTCTGATGCGAAGATATAAGGCTTTGTTTACTCTGTTGCTAGGGTACTGTATTTGGTTGCTAGGGAAAAAAATGGCATCCACTAGTGATTACCCTCAGAGTCACGAGTCAAACGGTCCAACCCCCATGTCTCTACGATGTTCTGATGTGGAGATATAAGGCTTTGTTTACTCTGTTGCTAGGGTACTGTATTTGGTTGCTAGGGGCGTGGCTTGGGAGTGGCCAATGATGTGCCCAGTGATTACACTCCGAGTCACAAGTAAAACGGTCCAACCCCCGTGTCTCTATGATGTTCTGATGCGGAGATATAAGGCTTTGTTTACTCTGTTGCTAGGGTACTGTATTTGGTTGCTAGGGGCGTGGCTTGGGAGTGGCCAATTATGTGCCCAGTGATTACACTCCGAGTCACACGTAAAACGGTCCAACCCCCGTGTCTCTACGATGTTCTGATGCGGAGATATAAGGCTTTGTTTACTCTGTTGCTAGGGTACTGTATTTGGTTGCTAGGGGCGTGGCTTGGGAGTGGCCAATGATGTGCCCAGTGATTACACCCCGAGTCACAAGTAAAACGGTCCAAACCCCGTGTCTCTACGATGTTCTGATGCGGAGATATAAGGCTTTGTTTATTCAGTTGCTAGGGTGCTCAAATTTGGTTGCTAGGGGCGTGGCTTGGGAGTGGCCAATGATGTGCCCAATTGTTACACCCCTAGTCACAAGTAAAACGGTCCAACCCCCGTGTCTCTACGATGTTCTGATGCCGAGATATAACTGTTTGTATTTTATGTTGCTAGGGTGCTCAAAACTGGTTGCTAGGGGCGTGGCTTAGTAAGTCTGTAAGGATCCTGAGAGACTGATTGGATGCCTGAGTAAAATGAGCCCACCCCCATGTCTCTATGACACTGTGGTGCAAAGATATCCATCCGGGCATTTTATAATGGCAGTCTATGGTATAGGTTGCTAGGGTGCCCAAAATGGTTGCTATGGTAACCTTACACCCCATTGTGGGGGACGTCCTGACAGAGTCTAGCACCCTCTTGAAATTTAGTAACCCACATGTTTCTATGAAATCCTGGCTCGGACCTATGACCCGTCAAAATTTTTGCAATGGTAAGTCTATGGGATTTTGCCCCATTGACTTTTCATTGGGGCACTTTTGGGCACCTCTTACACCCCAGGGGTACAACTTACACCCCATTGTGATCCATGTTCTTACAGAGCCTACTACCCTCTTTAAATGTTGTAACCCACATGTTTCTACAAAATCCTCGAGCGGAGCTATGACTCGTCAAAGTTGGGCGCAATGTTAAGTCAATGGGATTTTTTGGGTGGTTTTTCGCCCCCCTTTCGGAAATCCTGCACCCGATCGCTTATAAAAGTCATAGCACACCTCTCCTCAATAAGCCGGTCGATTTGAGCCCTAATTTATGGGTCTACGACAAAGCGTGCGGGACGAGTTACGCGCCGAAAAAGTGTCCAGAAAAAGAAGAATAATAATAATAACTAGATAGGTACATTTCCTGAAGAAAATGTGAAGTGGTGCTTGCCGTGGCAAAATTCTCGGGACAATATATGATTATACTCCAACCCAAAAGTAAAACGTTCCAACCCACTATCCACTAGTGATTACACTCAGAGTCACGAGTTAAACGGTCCAACCCCCGTGTCTCTACGATGTTCTGATGCGGAGATATAAGGCTTTGTTTACACTGTTGCTAGGGTACTGTATTTGGTTGCTAGGGAAAAAATTGGCATCCACTGGTGATTACACTCTAAGTCACAAGTCAAACGGTCCAACCCCCGTGTCTCTACGATGTTCTGATGCGGAGATATAAGGGTTTGTTTACACTGTTGCTAGGGTACTGTATTTGGTTGCTAGGGAAAAAATTGGCATCCACTAGTGATTACATGCCGAGTCACGAGTAAAACGGTCCAACCCCCGTGTCTCTACGATGTTCTGATGCAGAGATATAAGGCTTTGTTTACACTGTTGCTAGGGTACTGTATTTGGTTGCTAGGGAAAAAAATTGGCATCCACTAGTGATTACATGCCGAGTCACGAGTAAAACGGTCCAACCCCCGTGTCTCTACGATGTTCTGATGCTGAGTTATAAGGCTTTGTTTACACTGTTGCTAGGGTACTGTATTTGGTTGCTAGGGAAAAAATTGGCATCCACTATTGATTACATGCCGATTCACGGGTAAAACGGTCCAACCCCCGTGTCTCTACGATGTTCTGATGCGGAGATATAAGGCTTTGTTTACACTGTTGCTAGGGTACTGTATTTGGTTGCTAGGTAAAAAATTGGCATCCACTAGTGATTACACTCTGATTCACGAGTCAAACGGTCCAACCCCCGTGTCTCTACGATGTTCTGATGCGGAGATATAAGGCTTTGTTTACTCTGTTGCTAGGGTACTGTATTTGGTTGCTAGGGAAAAAAATGGCATCCCATAATGATTACACTCTGAGTCACGAGTCAAACGGTCCAACCCCCGTGTCTCTGCGATGTTCTGATGCGGAGATATAAGGCTTTGTTTACTCTGTTGCTAGGGTACTGTATTTGGTTGCTAGGGAAAAATTGGCATCCCATAATGATTACACTCTGAGTCACGAGTCAAACGGTCCAACCCCCGTGTCTCTACGATGTTCTGATGCAGAGATATAAGGTTTTGTTTACTCTGTTGCTAGGGTACTGTATTTGGTTGCTAGGGAAAAAATTGGCATCCCATAATGATTACACTCTGAGTCACAAGTCAAACGGTCCAACCCCCGTGTCTCTACGATGTTCTGATGCGGAGATATAAGGTTTTGTTTACTCTGTTGCTAGGGTACTGTATTTGGTTGCTAGGGAAAAAATTGGCATCCCATAATGATTACACTCCGAGTCACGAGTCAAACGGTCCAACCCCCGTGTCTCTACGATGTTCTGATGCGGAGATATAAGGCTTTGTTTACTCTGTTGCTAGGGTACTGTATTTGGTTGCTAGGGAAAAAATTGGCATCCCATAATGATTACACTCTGAGTCACTAGTCAAACGGTCCAACCCCCGTGTCTCTACGATGTTCTGGTGCGGAGATATAAGGCTTTGTTTACTCTGTTGCTAGGGTACTGTATTTGGTTGCTAGGGAAAAAAATGGCATCCCATAATGATTACACTCTGAGTCACTAGTCAAACGGTCCAACCCCCGTGTCTCTACGATGTTCTGGTGCGGAGATATAAGGCTTTGTTTACTCTGTTGCTAGGGTACTGTATTTGGTTGCTAGGGAAAAAATTGGCATCCCATAATGATTACACTCTGAGTCACTAGTCAAACGGTCCAACCCCCGTGTCTCTACGATGTTCTGGTGCGGAGATATAAGGCTTTGTTTACTCTGTTGCTAGGGTACTGTATTTGGTTGCTAGGGAAAAAAATGGCATCCCATAATGATTACACTCCGAGTCACAAGTCAAAAGGTCCAACCCCCGTGTCTCTACGATGTTCTGATGCGGAGATATAAGGCTTTGTTTACTCTGTTGCTAGGGTACTGTATTTGGTTGCTAGGGAAAAAATTGGCATCCCATAATGATTACACTCTGAGTCACTAGTCAAACGGTCCAACCCCCGTGTCTCTACGATGTTCTGGTGCGGAGATATAAGGCTTTGTTTACTCTGTTGCTAGGGTACTGTATTTGGTTGCTAGGGAAAAAAATGGCATCCCATAATGATTACACTCCGAGTCACAAGTCAAAAGGTCCAACCCCCGTGTCTCTACGATGTTCTGGTGCGGAGATATAAGGCTTTGTTTACTCTGTTGCTAGGGTACTGTATTTGGTTGCTAGGGAAAAAATTGGCATCCCATAATGATTACACTCTGAGTCATGAGTAAAACGGTCCAACCCCCGTGTCTCTACGACATTGTAAAGCGAAGATATCCCATCTGGAACTTTTTTATTCCCTTATATGGGCATGTTTCCTGCCCCATTATAAGTCAATGGGAATTTTCGGGTGCCTCTTACACCCCAGGGGTACAACTTACACCCCAATGTCATGTATGTTCTTACATAGCCTACCACCCTCTTCAAATAATGTAACCCACATGTTTCTATGAAATCCTCACTCGTACCTATGACGCGTCAAAATTTTTCCAATGTTAAGTCTATGGGATTTTGCCCCATTGACTTTTCATTGGGCATTTTTGGGCACCTCTTACACCCCAGGGGTACAACTTACACCCCATTGTGATCCATGTTGTTACAGAGTCTACCACCCTCTTCAAATGTTGTAACCCACATGTTTCTATAAAATCCTTGAGCGGAGCTATGACTCGTCAAAGTTGGGCGCAATGTTAAGTCAATGGGATTTTTCGGGTGGTTTTTCGCCCCCCTTTCGGAAATCCTGCACCCGATCCCTTATAAAAGTCATAGCAGACGTGTCCTCAATAAGCCGGTCATTTTGAGCCCTGTTTTATTGGTCTACGACAAACCGTGTGGGACGAGTTACGCGCCGAAAAAGTGTCCAGATATAAGAATAATAAATAAAGATATAAATAAATAATAAGTATGAGCAATAGTAATAGTGATGCCTTGCATAAATGCAAGCACCACTAACTAGATAGGTACATATCCTGAAGAAAATGTGAAGTGGTGCTTGCCGTGGCAAAATTCTCGGGACAATATATGATTATACTCCAACCCAAAAGTAAAACGTTCCAACCCACTATCCACTAGTGATTACACTCAGAGTCACGAGTTAAACGGTCCAACCCCCGTGTCTCTACGATGTTCTGATGCGGAGATATAAGGCTTTGTTTACACTGTTGCTAGGGTACTGTATTTGGTTGCTAGGGAAAAAATTGGCATCCACTGGTGATTCCACTCTAAGTCACAAGTCAAACGGTCCAACCCCCGTGTCTCTACGATGTTCTGATGCGGAGATATAAGGGTTTGTTTACACTGTTGCTAGGGTACTGTATTTGGTTGCTAGGGAAAAAATTGGCATCCACTAGTGATTACATGCCGAGTCACGAGTAAAACGGTCCAACCCCCGTGTCTCTACGATGTTCTGATGCAGAGATATAAGGCTTTGTTTACACTGTTGCTAGGGTACTGTATTTGGTTGCTAGGGAAAAAAATTGGCATCCACTAGTGATTACATGCCGAGTCACGAGTAAAACGGTCCAACCCCCGTGTCTCTACGATGTTCTGATGCTGAGTTATAAGGCTTTGTTTACACTGTTGCTAGGGTACTGTATTTGGTTGCTAGGGAAAAAATTGGCATCCACTAGTGATTACATGCCGATTCACGGGTAAAACGGTTCAACCCCCGTGTCTCTACGATGTTCTGATGCGGAGATATAAGGCTTTGTTTACACTGTTGCTAGGGTACTGTATTTGGTTGCTAGGGAAAAAATTGGCATCCACTAGTGATTACACTCTGATTCACGAGTCAAACGGTCCAACCCCCGTGTCTCTACGATGTTCTGATGCGGAGATATAAGGCTTTGTTTACTCTGTTGCTAGGGTACTGTATTTGGTTGCTAGGGAAAAAAATGGCATCCCATAATGATTACACTCTGAGTCACGAGTCAAACGGTCCAACCCCCGTGTCTCTACGATGTTCTGATGCGGAGATATAAGGCTTTGTTTACTCTGTTGCTAGGGTACTGTATTTGGTTGCTAGGGAAAAATTGGCATCCCATAATGATTACACTCTGAGTCACGAGTCAAACGGTCCAACCCCCGTGTCTCTACGATGTTCTGATGCGGAGATATAAGGTTTTGTTTACTCTGTTGCTAGGGTACTGTATTTGGTTGCTAGGGAAAAAATTGGCATCCCATAATGATTACACTCTGAGTCACAAGTCAAACGGTCCAACCCCCGTGTCTCTACGATGTTCTGATGCGGAGATATAAGGTTTTGTTTACTCTGTTGCTAGGGTACTGTATTTGGTTGCTAGGGAAAAAATTGGCATCCCATAATGATTACACTCCGAGTCATGAGTAAAACGGTCCAACCCCCGTGTCTCTATGATGTTCTGATGCGGAGATATAAGGCTTTGTTTACTCTGTTGCTAGGGTACTGTATTTGGTTGCTAGGGAAAAAATTGGCATCCCATAATGATTACACTCTGAGTCACTAGTCAAACGGTCCAACCCCCGTGTCTCTACGATGTTCTGGTGCGGAGATATAAGGCTTTGTTTACTCTGTTGCTAGGGTACTGTATTTGGTTGCTAGGGAAAAAAATGGCATCCCATAATGATTACACTCCGAGTCACAAGTCAAAAGGTCCAACCCCCGTGTCTCTACGATGTTCTGATGCGGAGATATAAGGCTTTGTTTACTCTGTTGCTAGGGTACTGTATTTGGTTGCTAGGGAAAAATTGGCATCCCATAATGATTACACTCTGAGTCACGAGTCAAACGGTCCAACCCCCGTGTCTCTACGATGTTCTGATGCGGAGATATAAGGTTTTGTTTACTCTGTTGCTAGGGTACTGTATTTGGTTGCTAGGGAAAAAATTGGCATCCCATAATGATTACACTCTGAGTCACAAGTCAAACGGTCCAACCCCCGTGTCTCTACGATGTTCTGATGCGGAGATATAAGGTTTTGTTTACTCTGTTGCTAGGGTACTGTATTTGGTTGCTAGGGAAAAAATTGGCATCCCATAATGATTACACTCTGAGTCACAAGTCAAACGGTCCAACCCCCGTGTCTCTACGATGTTCTGATGCGGAGATATAAGGTTTTGTTTACTCTGTTGCTAGGGTACTGTATTTGGTTGCTAGGGAAAAAATTGGCATCCCATAATGATTACACTCCGAGTCACGAGTCAAACGGTCCAACCCCCGTGTCTCTACGATGTTCTGATGCGGAGATATAAGGCTTTGTTTACTCTGTTGCTAGGGTACTGTATTTGGTTGCTAGGGAAAAAAATGGCATCCCATAATGATTACACTCCGAGTCACAAGTCAAAAGGTCCAACCCCTGTGTCTCTACGATGTTCTGGTGCGGAGATATAAGGCTTTGTTTACTCTGTTGCTAGGGTACTGTATTTGGTTGCTAGGGAAAAAATTGGCATCCCATAATGATTACACTCTGAGTCATGAGTAAAACGGTCCAACCCCCGTGTCTCTACGACATTGTAAAGCGAAGATATCCCATCTGGAACTTTTTTATTCCCTTATATGGGCATGTTTCCTGCCCCATTATAAGTCAATGGGAATTTTCGGGTGCCTCTTACACCCCAGGGGTACAACTTACACCCCAATGTCATGTATGTTCTTACATAGCCTACCACCCTCTTCAAATAATGTAACCCACATGTTTCTATGAAATCCTCACTCGTACCTATGACGCGTCAAAATTTTTCCAATGTTAAGTCTATGGGATTTTGCCCCATTGACTTTTCATTGGGCATTTTTGGGCACCTCTTACACCCCAGGGGTACAACTTACACCCCATTGTGATCCATGTTCTTACAGAGTCTACCACCCTCTTCAAATGTTGTAACCCACATGTTTCTATAAAATCCTTGAGCGGAGCTATGACTCGTCAAAGTTGGGCGCAATGTTAAGTCAATGGGATTTTTCGGGTGGTTTTTCGCCCCCCTTTCGGAAATCCTGCACCCGATCCCTTATAAAAGTCATAGCAGACGTGTCCTCAATAAGCCGGTCATTTTGAGCCCTGTTTTATTGGTCTACGACAAACCGTGTGGGACGAGTTACGCGCCGAAAAAGTGTCCAGATATAAGAATAATAAATAAAGATATAAATAAATAATAAGTATGAGCAATAGTAATAGTGATGCCTTGCATAAATGCAAGCACCACTAACTAGATAGGTACATTTCCTGAAGAAAATGTGAAGTGGTGCTTGCCGTGGCAAATTTCGGGGGACAATAATGATTATAGTCCAAGCCAAAAGTAAAACAATTCAACCCACATGTCTCTACGATATTCTGATGCGAAGATATAAGGCTTTGTTTATTCGGTTGCTAGGGTACTGTATTTGGTTGCTAGGGAGAAAATTGGCATCCACTAGTGATTACACTCCGAGTCACGAGTCAAACGGTCAAACCCCCGTGTCTCTACGATGTTCTGATGCGGAGATATAAGGCTTTGTTTACTCTGTTGCTAGGGTACTATATTTGGTTGCTAGGGAAAAAATTGGCATCCACTAGTGATTACACTTCGAGATACGAGTCAAACTGTCCAACCCCCATGTCTCTGCGATGTTCTGATGTGGAGATATAAGGCTTTGTTTACTCTGTTGCTAGGGTAATGTATTTGGTTGCTAGGGAGAAAATTGGCATCCACTACTGATTACACTCCGAGTCACGAGTCAAACGGTCCAAACCCCGTGTCTCTACGATGTTCTGATGCGGAGATATAAGGGTTTGTTTACTCTGTTGCTAGGGTACTGTATTTGGTTGCTAGGGAAAAAATGGCATCCACTAGTGATTACCCTCCGAGTCATGAGTCAAACGGTCCAACCCCCGTGTCTCTACGATGTTCTGATGCGGAGATATAAGGCTTTGTTTACTCTGTTGCTAGGGTACTGTATTTGGTTGCTAAGGAAAAAAATGGCATCCACTAGTGATTACCCTCCGAGTCACGAGTCAAACAATCCAACCCCCGTGTCTCTACGATGTTCTGATGCGGAGATATAAGGCTTTGTTTACTCTGTTGCTAGGGTACTGTATTTGGTTGCTAGGGAAAAAAATGGCATCCACTAGTGATTACCCTCCGAGTCACGAGTCAAACGGTCCAACCCCCATGTCTCTACGATGTTCTGATGCGGAGATATAAGGCTTTGTTTACTCTGTTGCTAGGGTACTGTATTTGGTTGCTAGGGAAAAAATGGCATCCACTAGTGATTACCCTCCGAGTCACGAGTCAAACGGTCCAAACCCCATGTCTCTACGATGTTCTGATGCGGAGATATAAGGCTTTGTTTAATCTGTTGCTAGGGTACTGGATTTGGTTGCTAGGGGCGTGGCTTGGGAGTGGCCAATGATGTGCCCAGTGATTACACTCCGAGTCACAAGTAAAACGGTCCAACCCCCGTGTCTCTACGATGTTCTGATGCGGAGATATAAGGCTTTGTTTACTCTGTTGCTAGGGTACTGTATTTGGTTGCTAGGGGCGTGGCTTGGGAGTGGCCAATTATGTGCCCAGTGATTACACTCCGAGTCACAAGTAAAACGGTCCAACCCCCGTGTCTCTACGATGTTCTGATGCGGAGATATAAGGCTTTGTTTACTCTGTTGCTAGGGTACTGTATTTGGTTGCTAGGGGCGTGCCTTGGGAGTGGCCAATGATGTGCCCAGTGATTACCCTCCGAGTCACAAGTAAAACGGTCCAAACCCCGTGTCTCTACGATGTTCTGATGCGGAGATATAAGGCTTTGTTTACTCTGTTGCTAGGGTACTGTATTTGGTTGCTAGGGGCGTGGCTTGAGAGTGGCCAATGATGTGCCCAGTGATTACACTCCGAGTCACAAGTAAAACGGTCCAAACCCCGTGTCTCTACGATGTTCTGATGCAGAGATATAAGGCTTTGTTTACTCTGTTGCTAGGGTACTGTATTTGGTTGCTAGGGGCGTGGCTTGAGAGTGGCCAATGATGTGCCCAGTGATTACACTCCGAGTCACAAGTAAAACGGTCCAACCCCCGTGTCTCTACGATGTTCTGATGCGGAGATATTAGGCTTTGTTTATTCGGTTGCTAGGGTGCTCAAATTTGGTTGCTAGGGGCGTGGCTTGGGAGTGGCCAATGATGTGCCCAATTGTTACACCCCTAGTCACAAGTAAAACGGTCCAACCCCCGTGTCTCTACGATGTTCTGATGCCGAGATATAACTGTTTGTATTTTATGTTGCTAGGGTGCTCAAAAGTGGTTGCTAGGGGCGTGGCTTAGTAAGTCTGTAAGGATCCTGAGAGACTGATTGGATGCCTGAGTAAAATGAGCCCACCCCCATGTCTCTATGACACTGTGGTGCAAAGATATCCATCCGGGCATTTTATAATGGCAGTCTATGGTATTGGTTGCTAGGGTGCCCAAAATGGTTGCTATGGTAACCTTACACCCCATTGTGGGGGACGTCCTGACAGAGTCTAGCACCCTCTTCAAATTTAGTAACCCACATGTTTCTATGAAATCCTGGCTCGGACCTATGACCCGTCAAAATTTTTGCAATGGTAAGTCTATGGGATTTTGCCCCATTGACTTTTCATTGGGGCACTTTTGGGCACCTCTTACACCCCAGGGGTACAACTTACACCCCATTGTGATCCATGTTCTTACAGAGCCTACCACCCTCTTCAAATGTTGTAACCCACATGTTTCTACAAAATCCTCGAGCGGAGCTATGACTCGTCAAAGTTGGGCGCAATGTTAAGTCAATGGGATTTTTTGGGTGGTTTTTCGCCCCCCTTTCGGAAATCCTGCACCCGATCGCTTATAAAAGTCATAGCACACCTCTCCTCAATAAGCCGGTCGATTTGAGCCCTAATTTATGGGTCTACGACAAAGCGTGCGGGACGAGTTACGCGCCGAAAAAGTGTCCAGAAAAAGAAGAATAATAATAATAATAATAATAATAAGTATGCAAGATAGTAATAGTGATGCTTTGCATAAATGCAAGCACCACTAATAATAATAATAAGTATGCAAGATAGTAATAGTGATGCTTTGCATAAATGCAAGCACCACTAATAATAATAATAAGTATGCAAGATAGTAATAGTGATGCTTTGCATAAATGCAAGCACCACTAATAATAAGTATGAGCAATAATAATAGTGATGCTTTGCATAAATGCAAGCACCACTAATAAATATGAGCAATAGTAATAGTGATGCCTTGCATAAATGCAAGCACCACTAATAAGTATGCAAGATAGTAATAGTGATGCTTTGCATAAATGCAAGCACCACTAATAACTAGATATTAAAGTTTGAGGACAAACTTTATGTTGGCTTGAAAAAGCGTAGCCTGAACATTTAAAATGGTTTGACAGAAGTTTATTTTAGTAGGCTATCTGGCTGTTAGCATGATTAGCATGAAGTTAGCATGATTAGCATGAAGCTAGCATGATTAGCATGAAGCTAGCATGATGTTAGCATGATCAGTATGAAGCTAGCATGAAGCTAACATGATTAGCATGAAGCTAACATGAAGCTAACATGATTAGCATGAAGCTAGCATGATGCTAGCATGATTAGCATGAAGCTAGCATGAAGCTAACATGATTAGCATGAAGCTAGAATGAAGCTAACATTTATTCCGTTGCTAGGGTACTAAGTTTGGTTGCTAGGGAGAAAATTGGCATCCCATAATGATCAACCTTCAAGCCACAAGTAAAACGGTCCAACCCCTGTGTCTCTATGATGTTCTGAAGCGGAGATATAAGGCTTTGTTTATTCCGTTGCTAGGGTACTAAGTTTGGTTGCTAGGGAGAAAATTGGCATCCCATAATGATCAACCTTCAAGCCACAAGTAAAACGGTCCAACCCCCGTGTCTCTATGATGTTCTGTTGTGGAGATATAAGGCTTTGTTTATTCTGTTGCTAGGGTACTAAGTTTGGTTGCTAGGGAGAAAATTGGCATCCCATAATGATCAACCTTCAAGCCACAAGTAAAACGGTCCAACCCCCGTGTCTCTACGATGTTCTGATGCCGAGATATAAGGCTTTGTTTATTCCGTTGCTAGGGTACTAAGTTTGGTTGCTAGGGAGAAAATTGACATCCCATAATGATCAACCTTCAAGCCACAAGTAAAACGGTCCAACCCCCGTGTCTCTACAATGTTCTGATGCCGAGATATAAGGCTTTGTTTATTCCGTTGCTAGGGTACTAAGTTTGGTTGCTAGGGAGAAAATTGGCATCCCATAATGATCAACCTTCAAGCCACAAGTAAAACGGTCCAACCCCCATGTCTCTATGATGTTCTGATGCCGAGATATAAGGCTTTGTTTATTCCGTTGCTAGGGTACTAAGTTTGGTTGCTAGGGAGAAAATTGGCATCCCATAATGATCAACCTTCAAGCCACAAGTAAAACGGTCCAACCCCCGTTTCTCTATGATGTTCTGAAGTGGAGATATAAGGCTTTGTTTATTCCGTTGCTAGGGTACTAAGTTTGGTTGCTAGGGAGAAAATTGGCATCCCATAATGATCAACCTTCAAGCCACAAGTAAAACGGTCCAACCCCTGTGTCTCTATGATGTTCTGAAGCGGAGATATAAGGCTTTGTTTATTCCGTTGCTAGGGTACTAAGTTTGGTTGCTAGGGAGAAAATTGGCATCCCATAATGATCAACCTTCAAGCCACAAGTAAAACGGTCCAACCCCCGTGTCTCTACAATGTTCTGATGCCGAGATATAAGGCTTTGTTTATTCCGTTGCTAGGGTACTAAGTTTGGTTGCTAGGGAGAAAATTGGCATCCCATAATGATCAACCTTCAAGCCACAAGTAAAACGGTCCAACCCCCATGTCTCTATGATGTTCTGATGCCGAGATATAAGGCTTTGTTTATTCCGTTGCTAGGGTACTAAGTTTGGTTGCAAGGGAGAAAATTGGCATCCCATAATGATCAACCTTCAAGCCACAAGTAAAACGGTCCAACCCCTGTGTCTCTATGATGTTCTGAAGCGGACATATAAGGCTTTGTTTATTCCATTGCTAGGGTACAAAGTTTGGTTGCTAGGGAGAAAATTGGCATCCCATAATGATCAACCTTCAAGCCACAAGTAAAACGGTCCAACCCCCGTGTCTCTATGAAGTTCTGTTGTGGAGATATAAGGCTTTGTTTATTCCGTTGCTAGGGTACTAAGTTTGGTTGCTAGGGAGAAAATTGGCATCCCATAATGATCAACCTTCAAGCCACAAGTAAAACGGTCCAACCCCCGTGTCTCTACGATGTTCTGATGCCGAGATATAAGGCTTTGTTTATTCCGTTGCTAGGGTACTTAGTTTGGTTGCTAGGCAGAAAATTGGCATCCCATAATGATCAACCTTCAAGCCACAAGTAAAACGGTCCAACCCCTGTGTCTCTATGATGTTCTGAAGCGGACATATAAGGCTTTGTTTATTCCGTTGCTAGGGTACAAAGTTTGGTTGCTAGGGAGAAAATTGGCATCCCATAATGATCAACCTTCAAGCCACAAGTAAAACGGTCCAACCCCCATGTCTCTATGATGTTCTGATGCCGAGATATAAGGCTTTGTTTATTCCGTTGCTAGGGTACTAAGTTTGGTTGCTAGGGAGAAAATTGGCATCCCATAATGATCAACCTTCAAGCCACAAGTAAAACGGTCCAACCCCCGTGTCTCTACGATGTTCTGATGCCGAGATATAAGGTTTGTTTATTCCGTTGCTAGGGTACTTAGTTTGGTTGCTAGGCAGAAAATTGGCATCCCATAATGATCAACCTTCAAGCCACAAGTAAAACGGTCCAACCCCCATGTCTCTATGATGTTCTGATGCCGAGATATAAGGCTTTGTTTATTCCGTTGCTAGGGTACTAAGTTTGGTTGCTAGGGAGAAAATTGGCATCCCATAATGATCAACCTTCAAGCCACAAGTAAAACGGTCCAACCCCCATGTCTCTATGATGTTCTGATGCCGAGATATAAGGCTTTGTTTATTCCGTTGCTAGGGTACTAAGTTTGGTTGCTAGGGAGAAAATTGGCATCCCATAATGATCAACCTTCAAGCCACAAGTAAAACGGTCCAACCCCCATGTCTCTATGATGTTCTGATGCCGAGATATAAGGCTTTGTTTATTCCGTTGCTAGGGTACTAAGTTTGGTTGCTAGGGAGAAAATTGGCATCCCATAATGATCAACCTTCAAGCCACAAGTAGAACGGTCAAACCCCCGTGTCTCTAAGATGTTCTGATGCCGAGATATAAGGCTTTGTTTATTCCGTTGCTAGGGTACTAAGTTTGGTTGCTAGGGAGAAAATTGGCATCCCATAATGATCAACCTTCAAGCCACAAGTAAAACGGTCCAACCCCCATGTCTCTATGATGTTCTGATGCCGAGATATAAGGCTTTGTTTATTCCGTTGCTAGGGTACTAAGTTTGGTTGCTAGGGAGAAAATTGGCATCCCATAATGATCAACCTTCAAGCCACAAGTAAAAAGGTCCAACCCCCATGTCTCTATGATGTTCTGATGCCGAGATATAAGGCTTTGTTTATTCCGTTGCTAGGGTACTAAGTTTGGTTGCTAGGGAGAAAATTGGCATCCCATAATAATCAACCTTCAAGCCACAAGTAAAACGGTCCAACCCCCGTGTCTCTAAGATGTTCTGAAGCGGAGAAATAAGGCTTTGTTTATTCCGTACATGATTAGTATGTAGCTAGCATGAAGCTAGCATGATGTTAGCATGATTAGCATGAAGCTAGCATGATGCTAGCATGATTAGCATGTAGCTAGCATGATGTTAGCATGATTAGTATGTAGCTAGCATGAAGCTAGCATGATGTTAGCATGATTAGCATGAAGCTAGCATGATGCTAGCATGATTAGCATGAAGCTAGCATGATTAGCATGTAGCTAGCATGATGCTAGCATGATTAGCATGTAGCTAGCATGAAGCTAGCATGAAGCTAGCATGATGCTAGCATGATTAGCATGAAGCTAGCATGATGCTAGCATGAAGCTAGCATGATGCTAGCATGATTAGCATGAAGCTAGCATGATGCTAGCATGATTAGCATGTAGCTAGCATGAAGCTAGCATGATGCTAGCATGATTAGCATGAAGCTAGCATGATGCTAGCATGATTAGCATGAAGCTAGCATGATTAGCATGAAGCTAGCATGAAGCTAGCATAATGCTAGCATGATTAGCATGAAGCTAGCATGATTAGCATGAAGCTAGCATGATGTTAGCATGATTAGCATGTAGCTAGCATGAAGCTAGCATGAAGCTAGCATGATGCTAGCATGATTAGCATGAAGCTAGCATGATGCTAGCATGATTAGCATGAAACTAGCATGATTCTAGCATGATTATCATGAAGCTAGCATGATGCTAGCATGATTAGCATGAAGCTAGCATGAAACTAGCAAGATTAGCATGAAGCTAGCATGAAGCTAGCACGAGGCTTGCATGATTAACATGAAGTTAGCATGAGAATAGCATGATTAGCATGAAGCTAGCATGATTTAACATGAAGCTAGCATGATTAGCATGATGCTAGCATGATTAGCATTAAGCTAGCACTATTTAGCGTGCAGCTAACAAGATTTAACATGAAGTTAGCATGATTTAGCATGAAGTTAGCAAGATTTATTATGAAATTAGCATAAAGCTAGCATGAAACTAGCATGAAGCTAGTATGACTTAGCATGGAGCTAGCATGAAGCTAACATGACCCAAAGACCCAACCCCCATGTCTCTAAGATGTTCAGATCAGCTTTGTTTATTATGTTGCTAGGGTGCTCAAATTGGTTGCTAGGGGCGTGGTTTAATACCTCAGTAGGAATCCTAAGAGACTGATTGGATGCCTGAGTAAAATGAGCCCACCCCTATGTCTCTATGACACTCTGGTGTAAAGATATCCATCTGGGCTTTTTATAATGGTAGTCTATGGGAGATGTTGCTAGGGTACCCAAAATTGTTGCTAGGGGCGTGGCTAAATAGCTTTGGGGCGATCCTAAGAGACTGATTGGATGACTGAGTAAAATGAGCCCACCCCCATGTCTCTACGACACTCTAAAGTAAAGATATTCCATCTGGGACGCTTTTATTCCCTTATATGGGCATGTTTCCTGCCCCATTATAAGTCAATGGGAAATTTTGGGGGCCTCTTACACCCCAGGGGTATAGCTTACACCCCATTGTGATGTATGTTCTTACAGAGCCTGTCAGCCACCTTAAATGTGGTAAGCCACAAGTTTCTACAAGTTTCTCACTCACAGCTATGACCCGTCAAAGTTTGTCTCAATGTTAAGTCAATGGAAATTTTGGGGTGTTCGAGACCCCCGTTTAGGAATTCGGAAGGTCCCATCAGTTAGAAAAGATATAGCACACTAAGTCAGACCAGTCTGAAGGTCTGTGGAAAATTTGGTGCATGTAGCTTGAAAGCCCTAGGACGAGTTAGTGTTTATAATTTTGGGGGGAGAAAAAGAATAATAATAATAATAATAATAATAATAAGTTTAATAGCAATAACAATATATTGGCTTTTTCAAAGCCAACATAATAACTAGATAGGTACATTTCCTGAAGAAAATGTGAGTGGTGCTTGCCGTGGCAAGTTTTGGGGGACAATTTATGATTATACTCCAAGCCAAAAGTAAAATGGTCCAACCCCCATGTCTCTACGATGTTCTGATGCGGAGATATAAGGCTTTGTTTACTCTGTTGCTAGGGTACTGTATTTGGTTGCTAGGGGAAAAAATGGCATCCACTAGTGATTACCCTCCGAGTCATGAGTCAAACGGTCCAACCCCCATGTCTCTACGATGTTCTGATGTGGAGATATAAGGCTTTGTTTACTCTGTTGCTAGGGTACTGTATTTGGTTGCTAGGGGCGTGGCTTGGGAGTGGCCAATGATGTGCCCAGTGATTACACTCCTAGTCACAAGTAAAACGGTCCAACCCCCGTGTCTCTACGATGTTCTGAAGCGGAGATATGAGGCTTTGTTTACTCTGTTGCTAGGGTACTGTATTTGGTTGCTAGGGGCGTGGCTTGGGAGTGGCCAATTATGTGCCCAGTGATTACACTCCGAGTCACAAGTAAAACGGTCTAACCCCCGTGTCTCTACGATGTTCTGATGCGGAGATATAAGGCTTTGTTTACTCTGTTGCTAGGGTACTGTATTTGGTTGCTAGGGGCGTGGCTTGGGAGTGGCCAATGATGTGCCCAGTGATTACACTCCGAGTCACAAGTAAAACGGTCCAAACCCCGTGTCTCTACGATGTTCTGATGCGGAGATATAAGGCTTTGTTTATTCGGTTGCTAGGGTGCTCAAATTTGGTTGCTAGGGGCGTGGCTTGGAAGTGGCCAATGATGTGCCCAATTGTTACACCCCTAGTCACAAGTAAAACGGTCCAACCCCCGTGTCTCTACGATGTTCTGATGCCGAGATATAACTGTTTGTATTTTATGTTGCTAGGGTGCTCAAAAGTGGTTGCTAGGGGCGTGGCTTAGTAAGTCTGTAAGGATCCTGAGAGACTGATTGGATGCCTGAGTAAAATGAGCCCACCCCCATGTCTCTATGACACTGTGGTGCAAAGATATCCATCCGGGCATTTTATAATGGCAGTCTATGGTATAGGTTGCTAGGGTGCCCAAAATGGTTGCTATGGTAACCTTACACCCCATTGTGGGGGACGTCCTGACAGAGTCTAGCACCCTCTTCAAATTTAGTAACCCACATGTTTCTATGAAATCCTGGCTCGTACCTATGACCCGTCAAAATTTTTGCAATGGTAAGTCTATGGGATTTTGCCCCATTGACTTTTCATTGGGGCACTTTTGGGCACCTCTTACACCCCAGGGGTACAACTTACACCCCATAGTGATCCATGTTCTTACAGAGCCTACCACCCTCTTCAAATGTTGTAACCCACATGTTTCTACAAAATCCTCGAGCGGAGCTATGACTCGTCAAAGTTGGGCGCAATGTTAAGTCAATGGGATTTTTTGGGTGGTTTTTCGCCCCCCTTTCGGAAATCCTGCACCCGATCGCTTATAAAAGTCATAGCACACCTCTCCTCAATAAGCCGGTCGATTTGAGCCCTAATTTATGGGTCTACGACAAAGCGTGCGGGACGAGTTACGCGCCGAAAAAGTGTCCAGAAAAAGAATAATAATAACTAGATAGTAAAGTTTGAAGACAAACTTTATGTTGGCTTGAGAAAGCGTAGCCTGAACGTTTAAAACGGTTTGACATAAGTTTAGTTTAGTAGGCTATCTGGCTGTTAGTATGTTTAAGTATGAAGGTAGCATGATTTACCATGAAGCTAGCATGATGTTAGCATGATTAGCATGAAGCTAGCATGATGCTAGCATGATTAGCATGAAGCTAGCATGATGCTAGCATGATTAGCATGAAGTTAGCATGATTAGCATGAAGCTAGCATGATTAGCATGAAGTTAGCATGATTAGCATGAAGCTAGCATGATGCTAGCATGATTAGCATGAAGCTAGCATGATGCTAGCATGATTAGCATGAAGCTAGCATGATGCTAGCATGATTAGCATGAAGCTAGCATGATGTTAGCATGATTAGCATGAAGCTAGCATGATGCTAGCATGATTAGCATGAAGCTAGCATGATGCTAGCATGATTAGCATGAAGCTAGCATGATGCTAGCATGATTAGCATGAAGCTAGCATGATGCTAGCATGATTAGCATGAAGCTAGCATGAAGCTAGCATGAAGCTAGCATGATTAGCATGAAGCTAGCATGATGCTAACATGATTAGCATGAAGCTAACATGATGCTAGCATGATTAGCATGAAGCTAGCATGATGTTAGCATGATTAGCATGAAGCTATCATGATGCTAGCATGATTAGCATGAAGCTAGCATGATGCTAGCATGATTAGCATGAAGCTAGCATGATGCTAGCATGATTAGCATGAAGCTAGCATGATGTTAGCATGATTAGCATGAAGCTAGCATGAAGCTAGCATGATTAGCTTGAAGTTAGCATGAAGCTAGCATGATGCTAGCATGATTAGCATGAAGCTAGCATGATGCTAGCATGATTAGCATGAAGCTAGCATGATGTTAGCATGATTAGCATGAAGCTAGCATGAAGTTAGCATGATTAGCATGAAGCTAGCATGAAGTTAGCATGATTAGCATGAAGCTAGCATGATTAGCATGAAGCTAGCATGAAGCTAGCATGATTAGCAGGAAGCTAGCATGAAGCTAACATGTATTGCATTGCTAGGGTACTAAGTTTGGTTGCTAGGGAGAAAATTGGCATCCCATAATGATCACCCTTCAAGCCACAAGTAAAACGGTCCAACCCCCGTGTCTCTACAATGTTCTGATGCGGAGATATAAGGCTTTGTTTATTCCGTTGCTAGGGTACTAAGTTTGGTTGCTAGGGAGAAAATTGGCATCCCATAATGATCACCCTTCAAGCCACAAGTAAAACGGTCCAACCCCCGTGTCTCTACAATGTTCTGATGCGGAGATATAAGGCTTTGTTTATTCCGTTGCTAGGGTACTAAGTTTGGTTGCTAGGGAGAAAATTGGCATCCCATAATGATCACACTTCAGGCCACAAGTAAAACGGTCCAACCCCCGTGTCTCTATGATGTTCTGAAGCGGAGATATAAGGCTTTGTTTATTCCGTTGCTAGGGTACTAAGTTTGGTTGCTAGGGAGAAAATTGGCATCCCATAATGATTACACGTCAAACCACAAGAAAAACGGTCCAACCCCTGTGTCTCTACGATGTTCAGATCCAGAGATATAAGGCTTTGTTTATTATGTTGCTAGGGTCTTCATATTTTGTTGCTAGGGGCGTGGCTTAATACCTCAATAAGAATCCTAGGAGACTGATTGGATGCCTGAGTAAAATGAGCCCACCCCTATGTCTCTATGACACTCTGGTGCAAAGATATCCATCTGGGCTTTTTATAATGGTAGTCTATGGGAGATGTTGCTAGGGTACCCAAAATTGTTGCTAGGGGCGTGGCTTAATAGCTCTGGGGTGATCCTAAGAGACTGATTGGATGCTTGAGTAAAATGAGCCCACCCCCATGTCTCTAAGACCCTCTAAAGTGAAGATATTCCATCTGGGACGCTTTTATTCCCTTTTATGGGCATGTTTCCTGCCCCATTATAAGTCAATGGGAAATTTTGGGGGCCTCTTACACCCCAGGGGTACAGCTTACACCCCATTGTGAGGTATGTTCTTACACAGCCTGTCAGCCTCCTTAAATGTGGTAAGCCACAAGTTTCTACAAGTTTCTCACTCGCAGCTTTGACCCGTCAAAGTTTGTCTCAATGTTAAGTCAATGGAAATTTTGGGGTGTTTCAGCGCCCCGTTTAGGAATTCGGAAGGTCCCATCAGTTAGAAAAGATATAGCACACCTCGTCAGATCAGACCGAAAGTCTGTCCAAAGTTTGATGGCTGTAGCTTGAAAGCTCTAGGACGAGTTAGAGTTAGAAATTTTAGTCTCAGAAGAAAAGAAGAGGGAATAATAATAAGTTTAAGTGCAACAACAGTATGTTGGCTTTCTCAAGCCAACATAACTAGATAGGTACATTTCCTGAAGAAAATGTGAGTGGTGCTTGCCGTGGCAAAATTCTGGGGACCATATATGATTATACTCCAAGCCAAAAGTTAAACGATCCAACTCCCGTGTCTGTACGATGTTCTGATGTGGAGATATAAGGCTGTGTTTATCCGGTTGCTAGGGTACTGTATTTGGTTGCTAGGGAAAAATTTGGCATCCCATAATGATTACACTCTGAGTCACGAGTCATACGGTCCAACCCCCGTGTCTCAACGATGTTCTGGTGCAGAGATATAAGGCTTTGTTTATTCGGTTGCTAGGGTACTGTATTTGGTTGCTAGGGAAAATTTTGACATCCCATAATGATTACACTCTGAGTCACGAGTCAAACGGTCCAACCCCCGTGTCTCTACGATGTTCTGATGCGGAGATATAAGGCTTTGTTTACTCTGTTGCTAGGGTACTGTATTTGGTTGCTAGGGAAAAAATTGGCATCCCATAATGATTACACTCTGAGTCACGAGTCAAACGGTCCAACCCCCATGTCTCTACGATGTTCTGATGCGGAGATATAAGGCTTTGTTTACCCTGTTGCTAGGGTACTGTATTTGGTTGCTAGGGAAAAAATTGGCATCCCATAATGATTACACTCTGAGTCACGAGTCAAACGGTCCAACCCCCATGTCTCTACGATGTTCTGATGCTGAGATATAAGGCTTTGTTTACTCTGTTGCTAGGGTACTATATTTGGTTGCTAGGGAAAAAATTGGCATCCCATAATGATTACAATCTGAGTCACGAGTCAAACGGTCCAACCCCCGTGTCTCTACGATGTTCTGATGCTGAGATATAAGGCTTTGTTTACTCTGTTGCTAGGGTACTATATTTGGTTGCTAGGGAAAAAAATGGCAGACCATAATGATTACACCCTGAGTCACGAGTCAAACGGTCCAACCCCCATGTCTCTACGATGTTCTGATGCGGAGATATAAGGCTTTGTTTACTCTGTTGCTAGGGTACTGTATTTGGTTGCTAGGGAAAAAATTGGCATCTCATAGTGATTACCCGCCGAGTCACGAGTCAAACGGTCCAACCCCCATGTCTCTACGATGTTCTGATGCGGAGATATAAGGCTTTGTTTACTCTGTTGCTAGGGTACTGTATTTGGTTGCTAGGGGCGTGGCTTGGGAGTGGCCAATGATGTGCCCAGTGATTACACTCCGAGTCACAAGTAAAACGGTCCAACCCCCGTGTCTCTACGATGTTCTGATGCGGAGATATAAGGCTTTGTTTACTCTGTTGCTAGGGTACTGTATTTGGTTGCTAGGGGCGTGGCTTGGGAGTAGCCAATTATGTGCCCAGTGATTACACTCCGAGTCACAAGTAAAACGGTCCAACCCCCGTGTCTCTACGATGTTCTGATGCGGAGATATAAGGCTTTGTTTACTCTGTTGCTAGGGTACTGTATTTGGTTGCTAGGGGCGTGGCTTGGGAGTGGCCAATGATGTGCCCAGTGATTACACTCCGAGTCACAAGTAAAACGGTCCAAACCCCGTGTCTCTACGATGTTCTGATGCGGAGATATAAGGCTTTGTTTATTCGGTTGCTAGGGTGCTCAAATTTGGTTGCTAGGGGCGTGGCTTCGGAGTGGCCAATGATGTGCCCAATTGTTACACCCCTAGTCACAAGTAAAATGGTCCAACCCCCGTGTCTCTACGATGTTCTGATGCCGAGATATAACTGTTTGTATTTTATGTTGCTAGGGTGCTCAAAAGTGGTTGCTAGGGGCGTGGCTTAGTAAGTCTGTAAGGATCCTGAGAGACTGATTGGATGCCTGAGTAAAATGAGCCCACCCCCATGTCTCTATGACACTGTGGTGCAAAGATATCCATCCGGGCATTTTATAATGGCAGTCTATGGTATAGGTTGCTAGGGTGCCCAAAATGGTTGCTATGGTAACCTTACACCCCATTGTGGGGGACGTCCTGACAGAGTCTAGCACCCTCTTCAAATTTAGTTACCCACATGTTTCTATGAAATCCTGGCTCGGACCTATGACCCGTCAAAATTTTTGCAATGGTAAGTCTATGGGATTTTGCCCCATTGACTTTTCATTGGGGCACTTTTGGGCACCTCTTACACCCCAGGGGTACAACTTACACCCCATTGTGATCTATGTTTTTACAGAGCCTACCACCCTCTTCAAATGTTGTAACCCACATGTTTCTACAAAATCCACGAGCGGAGCTATGACCCATCAAAGTTGGGCCCAATGTTAAGTCAATGGGATTTTTGGGGTGGTTTTACGCCCCCCTTTCGGAAATCCTGCACCCGATCCCTTATAAAAGTCATAGCACACCTCTCCTCAATAATCCGGTCGATTTGAGCCCTCTTTCATGGGTCTACAACAAAGCGTGCGGGACGAGTTAATCGCCGAAAAAAGTGTCCGGATGTAAGAATAAAATATAATAATAATATCCCTGAGCAATAGTAATAGTGATGCTTTGCATAAATGCAAGCACCACTAATAATAACTAGATAGGTACATTTCCTGAAGAAAATGTGAAGTGGTGCTTGCCGTGGCAAATTTCGGGGGACAATATATGATTATACTCCAAGCCAAAAGTAAAACAATTCAACCCACATGTCTCTACGATATTCTGATGCGAAGATATAAGGCTTTGTTTATTCGGTTGCTAGGGTACTGTATTTGGTTGCTAGGGAGAAAATTGGCATCCACTAGTGATTACACTCCGAGTCACGAGTCAAACGGTCAAACCCCCGTGTCTCTACGATGTTCTGATGCGGAGATATAAGGGTTTGTTTACTCTGTTGCTAGGGTACTGTATTTGGTTGCTAGGGAAAAAAATGGCATCCACTAGTGATTACCCTCCGAGTCATGAGTCAAACGGTCCGAACCCCGTGTCTTTACGATGTTCTGATGCGGAGATATAAGGCTTTGTTTACTCTGTTGCTAGGGTACTGTATTTGGTTGCTAGGGAAAAAAATGGCATCCACTAGTGATTACCCTCCGAGTCACGAGTCAAACGGTCCAACCCCCGTGTCTCTACGATGTTCTGATGCGGAGATATAAGGTTTTGTTTACTCTGTTGCTAGGGTACTGTATTTGGTTGCTAGGGGCGTGGCTTGGGAGTGGCCAATTATGTGCCCAGTGATTACACTCCGAGTCACAAGTAAAACGGTCCAACCCCCGTGTCTCTACGATGTTCTGATGCGGAGATATAAGGCTTTGTTTACTCTGTTGCTAGGGTACTGTATTTGGTTGCTAGGGGCGTGGCTTGGGAGTGGCCAATTATGTGCCCAGTGATTACACTCCGAGTCACAAGTAAAACGGTCCAACCCCCGTGTCTCTACGATGTTCTGATGCGGAGATATAAGGCTTTGTTTACTCTGTTGCTAGGGTACTGTATTTGGTTGCTAGGGGCGTGGCTTGGGAGTGGCCAATGATGTGCCCAGTGATTACACTCCGAGTCACAAGTAAAACGGTCCAAGACCCGTGTCTCTACGATGTTCTGATGCGGAGATATAAGGCTTTGTTTACTCTGTTGCTAGGGTACTGTATTTGGTTGCTAGGGGCGTGGCTTGGGAGTGGCCAATGATGTGCCCAGTGATTACACTCCGAGTCACAAGTAAAACGGTCCAAACCCCGTGTCTCTACGATGTTCTGATGCGGAGATATAAGGCTTTGTTTATTCGGTTGCTAGGGTGCTCAAATTTGGTTGCTAGGGGCGTGGCTTGGGAGTGGCCAATGATGTGCCCAATTGTTACACCCCTAGTCACAAGTAAAACGGTCCAACCCCTGTGTCTCTACGATGTTCTGATGCCGAGATATAACTGTTTGTATTTTATGTTGCTAGGGTGCTCAAAAGTGGTTGCTAGGGGCGTGGCTTAGTAAGTCTGTAGGGATCCTGAGAGACTGATTGGATGCCTGAGTAAAATGAGCCCACCCCCATGTCTCTATGACACTGTGGTGCAAAGATATCCATCCGGGCATTTTATAATGGCAGTCTATGGTATAGGTTGCTAGGGTGCCCAAAATGGTTGCTATGGTAACCTTACACCCCATTGTGGGGGACGTCCTGACAGAGTCTAGCACCCTCTTCAAATGTAGTAACCCACATGTTTCTATGAAATCCTGGCTCGGACCTATGACCCGTCAAAATTTTTGCAATGGTAAGTCTATGGGATTTTACCCCATTGACTTTTCATTGGGGCACTTTTGGGCACCTCTTACACCCCAGGGGTACAACTTACAACCCATTGTGATCCATGTTCTTACAGAGCCTACCACCCTCTTCAAATGTTGTAACCCACATGTTTCTACAAAATCCTCGAGCGGAGCTATGACTCGTCAAAGTTGGGCGCAATCTTAAGTCAAGGGGATTTTTTGGGTGGTTTTTCGCCCCCCTTTCGGAAATCCTGCACCCGATCGCTTATAAAAGTCATAGCACACCTCTCCTCAATAAGCCGGTCGATTTGAGCCCTAATTTATGGGTCTACGACAAAGCGTGCGGGACGAGTTACGCGCCGAAAAAGTGTCCAGAAAAAGAAGAATAATAATAACTAGATAGGTACATTTCCTGAAGAAAATGTGAGTGGTGCTTGCCGTGGCAAATTTCGGGGGACAATTTATGATTATACTCCAAGCCAAAAGTAAAACGGTCCAACCCCTGTGTCTCTACGATGTTCTGATGCAGAGATATAAGGCTTTGTTTACTCTGTTGCTAGGGTACTGTATTTGGTTGCTAGGGAAAAAAATTGCATCCACTAGTGATTACCCTCCGAGTCACGAGTCAAACGGTCCAACCCCCGTGTCTCTACGATGTTCTGATGCAGAGATATAAGGCTTTGTTTACTCTGTTGCTAGGGTACTGTATTTGGTTGCTAGGGAAAAAAATGGCATCCACTAGTGATTACCCTCCGAGTCACGAGTCAAACAGTCCAAACCCCATGTCTCTACGATGTTCTGATGCGGAGATATAAGGCTTTGTTTACTCTGTTGCTAGGGTACTGTATTTGGTTGCTAGGGAAAAAAATGGCATCCACTAGTGATTACCCTCCGAGTAACGAGTCAAACGGTCCAACCCCCGTGTCTCTACGATGTTCTGATGCGGAGATATAAGGCTTTGTTTACTCTGTTGCTAGGGTACTGTATTTGGTTGCTAGGGAAAAAAATTGCATCCACTAGTGATTACCCTCCGAGTCATGAGTCAAACGGTCCAACCCCCATGTCTCTACGATGTTCTGATGCGGAGATATAAGGCTTTGTTTACTCTGTTGCTAGGGTACTGTATTTGGTTGCTAGGGGAAAAAATGGCATCCACTAGTGATTACCCTCCGAGTCATGAGTCAAACGGTCCAACCCCCATGTCTCTACGATGTTCTGATGTGGAGATATAAGGCTTTGTTTACTCTGTTGCTAGGGTACTGTATTTGGTTGCTAGGGGCGTGGCTTGGAAGTGGCCAATGATGTGCCCAGTGATTACACTCCGAGTCACAAGTAAAACGGTCCAACCCCCGTGTCTCTACGATGTTCTGATGCGGAGATATAAGGCTTTGTTTACTCTGTTGCTAGGGTACTGTATTTGGTTGCTAGGGGCGTGGCTTGGGAGTGGCCAATGATGTGCCCAGTGATTACACTCCGAGTCACAAGTAAAACGGTCCAACCCCCGTGTCTCTACGATGTTCTGATGCGGAGATATAAGGCTTTGTTTACTCTGTTGCTAGGGTACTGTATTTGGTTGCTAGGGGCGTGGCTTGGGAGTGGCCAATGATGTGCCCAGTGATTACACTCCGAGTCACAAGTAAAACGGTCCAAACCCCGTGTCTCTACGATGTTCTGATGCGGAGATATAAGGCTTTGTTTATTCGGTTGCTAGGGTGCTCAAATTTGGTTGCTAGGGGCGTGGCTTGGGAGTGGCCAATGATGTGCCCAATTGTTACACCCCTAGTCACAAGTAAAACGGTCCAACCCCCGTGTCTCTACGATGTTCTGATGCCGAGATATAACTGTTTGTATTTTATGTTGCTAGGGTGCTCAAAAGTGGTTGCTAGGGGCGTGGCTTAGTAAGTCTGTAAGGATCCTGAGATACTGATTGGATGCCTGAGTAAAATGAGCCCACCCCCATGTCTCTATGACACTGTGGTGCAAAGATATCCATCCGGGCATTTTATAATGGCAGTCTATGGTATAGGTTGCTAGGGTGCCCAAAATGGTTGCTATGGTAACCTTACACCCCATTGTGGGGGACGTCCTGACAGAGTCTAGCACCCTCTTCAAATTTAGTAACCCACATGTTTCTATGAAATCCTGGCTCGGACCTATGACCCGTCAAAATTTTTGCAATGGTAAGTCTATGGGATTTTGCCCCATTGACTTTTCATTGGGGCACTTTTGGGCACCTCTTACACCCCAGGGGTACAACTTACACCCCATTGTGATCCATGTTCTTACAGAGCCTACCACCCTCTTCAAATGTTGTAACCCACATGTTTCTACAAAATCCTCGAGCGGAGCTATGACTCGTCAAAGTTGGGCGCAATCTTAAGTCAAGGGGATTTTTTGGGTGGTTTTTCGCCCCCCTTTCGGAAATCCTGCACCCGATCGCTTATAAAAGTCATAGCACACCTCTCCTCAATAAGCCGGTCGATTTGAGCCCTAATTTATGGGTCTACGACAAAGCGTGCGGGACGAGTTACGCGCCGAAAAAGTGTCCAGAAAAAGAATAATAATAATAACTAGATAGGTACATTTCCTGAAGAAAATGTGAGTGGTGCTTGCCGTGGCAAATTTCGGGGGACAATTTATGATTATACTCCAAGCCAAAAGTAAAACGGTCCAACCCCTGTGTCTCTACGATGTTCTGATGCAGAGATATAAGGCTTTGTTTACTCTGTTGCTAGGGTACTGTATTTGGTTGCTAGGGAAAAAAATTGCATCCACTAGTGATTACCCTCCGAGTCACGAGTCAAACGGTCCAACCCCCGTGTCTCTACGATGTTCTGATGCAGAGATATAAGGCTTTGTTTACTCTGTTGCTAGGGTACTGTATTTGGTTGCTAGGGAAAAAAATGGCATCCACTAGTGATTACCCTCCGAGTCACGAGTCAAACAGTCCAAACCCCATGTCTCTACGATGTTCTGATGCGGAGATATAAGGCTTTGTTTACTCTGTTGCTAGGGTACTGTATTTGGTTGCTAGGGAAAAAAATGGCATCCACTAGTGATTACCCTCCGAGTAACGAGTCAAACGGTCCAACCCCCGTGTCTCTACGATGTTCTGATGCGGAGATATAAGGCTTTGTTTACTCTGTTGCTAGGGTACTGTATTTGGTTGCTAGGGAAAAAAATTGCATCCACTAGTGATTACCCTCCGAGTCATGAGTCAAACGGTCCAACCCCCATGTCTCTACGATGTTCTGATGCGGAGATATAAGGCTTTGTTTACTCTGTTGCTAGGGTACTGTATTTGGTTGCTAGGGGAAAAAATGGCATCCACTAGTGATTACCCTCCGAGTCATGAGTCAAACGGTCCAACCCCCATGTCTCTACGATGTTCTGATGTGGAGATATAAGGCTTTGTTTACTCTGTTGCTAGGGTACTGTATTTGGTTGCTAGGGGCGTGGCTTGGGAGTGGCCAATGATGTGCCCAGTGATTACACTCCGAGTCACAAGTAAAACGGTCCAACCCCCGTGTCTCTACGATGTTCTGATGCGGAGATATAAGGCTTTGTTTACTCTGTTGCTAGGGTACTGTATTTGGTTGCTAGGGGCGTGGCTTGGGAGTGGCCAATGATGTGCCCAGTGATTACACTCCGAGTCACAAGTAAAACGGTCCAACCCCCGTGTCTCTACGATGTTCTGATGCGGAGATATAAGGCTTTGTTTACTCTGTTGCTAGGGTACTGTATTTGGTTGCTAGGGGCGTGGCTTGGGAGTGGCCAATGATGTGCCCAGTGATTACACTCCGAGTCACAAGTAAAACGGTCCAAACCCCGTGTCTCTACGATGTTCTGATGCGGAGATATAAGGCTTTGTTTATTCGGTTGCTAGGGTGCTCAAATTTGGTTGCTAGGGGCGTGGCTTGGGAGTGGCCAATGATGTGCCCAATTGTTACACCCCTAGTCACAAGTAAAACGGTCCAACCCCCGTGTCTCTATGATGTTCTGATGCCGAGATATAACTGTTTGTATTTTATGTTGCTAGGGTGCTCAAAAGTGGTTGCTAGGGGCGTGGCTTAGTAAGTCTGTAAGGATCCTGAGATACTGATTGGATGCCTGAGTAAAATGAGCCCACCCCCATGTCTCTATGACACTGTGGTGCAAAGATATCCATCCGGGCATTTTATAATGGCAGTCTATGGTATAGGTTGCTAGGGTGCCCAAAATGGTTGCTATGGTAACCTTACACCCCATTGTGGGGGACGTCCTGACAGAGTCTAGCACCCTCTTCAAATTTAGTAACCCACATGTTTCTATGAAATCCTGGCTCGGACCTATGACCCGTCAAAATTTTTGCAATGGTAAGTCTATGGGATTTTGCCCCATTGACTTTTCATTGGGGCACTTTTGGGCACCTCTTACACCCCAGGGGTACAACTTACACCCCATTGTGATCCATGTTCTTACAGAGCCTACCACCCTCTTCAAATGTTGTAACCCACATGTTTCTACAAAATCCTCGAGCGGAGCTATGACTCGTCAAAGTTGGGCGCAATCTTAAGTCAAGGGGATTTTTTGGGTGGTTTTTCGCCCCCCTTTCGGAAATCCTGCACCCGATCGCTTATAAAAGTCATAGCACACCTCTCCTCAATAAGCCGGTCGATTTGAGCCCTAATTTATGGGTCTACGACAAAGCGTGCGGGACGAGTTACGCGCCGAAAAAGTGTCCAGAAAAAGAATAATAATAATAACTAGATAGGTACATTTCCTGAAGAAAATGTGAGTGGTGCTTGCCGTGGCAAAATTCTGGAGATCATATATGATTATACTCCAAGCCAAAAGTAAAACGATCCAACTCCCGTGTCTGTACGATGTTCTGATGTGGAGATATAAGGCTGTGTTTATCCGGTTGCTAGGGTACTGTATTTGGTTGCTAGGGAGAAAATTGGCATCCACTAGTGATTATACTCCAAGCCAAAAGTAAAACGATCCAACTCCCGTGTCTCTTCGATGTTCTGATGCGGAGATATAAGGCTGTGTTTATCCGGTTGCTAGGGTACTGTATTTGGTTGCTAGGGAAAAAAATGGCATCCACTAGTGATTACCCTCCGAGTCACGAGTCAAACGATCCAACCCCCGTGTCTCTACGATGTTCTGATGCGGAGATATAAGGCTTTGTTTACTCTGTTGCTAGGGTACTGTATTTGGTTGCTAGGGGAAAAAATGGCATCCACTAGTGATTACCCTCCGAGTCACGAGTCAAACGGTCCAAACCCCGTGTCTTTACAATGTTCTGATGCGGAGATATAAGGCTTTGTTTACTCTGTTGCTAGGGTACTGTATTTGGTTGCTAGGGAAAAAAATTGCATCCACTAGTGATTACCCTCCGAGTCACGAGTCAAACGGTCCAAACCCCATGTCTCTACGATGTTCTGATGCAGAGATATAAGGCTTTGTTTACTCTGTTGCTAGGGTACTGTATTTGGTTGCTAGGGAAAAAAATGGCATCCACTAGTGATTACCCTCCGAGTCATGAGTCAAACGATCCAACCCCCGTGTCTCTACGATGTTCTGATGCGGAGATATAAGGCTTTGTTTACTCTGTTGCTAGGGTACTGTATTTGGTTGCTAGGGGCGTGGCTTGGGAGTGGCCAATGATGCGCCCAGTGATTACACTCCGTGTCACAAGTAAAACGGTCCAACCCCCGTGTCTCTACGATGTTCTGATGCGGAGATATAAGGCTTTGTTTACTCTGTTGCTAGGGTACTGTATTTGGTTGCTAGGGGCGTGGCTTGGGAGTGGCCAATGATGTGCCCAGTGATTACACTCCGAGTCACAAGTAAAACTGTCCAACCCCCATGTCTCTACGATGTTCTGATGCGGAGATATAAGGCTTTGTTTACTCTGTTGCTAGGGTACTGTATTTGGTTGCTAGGGGCGTGGCTTGGGAGTGGCCAATGATGTGCCCAGTGATTACACTCCGAGTCACAAGTAAAACGGTCCAAACCCCGTGTCTCTACGATGTTCTGATGCGGAGATATAAGGCTTTGTTTATTCGGTTGCTAGGGTGCTCAAATTTGGTTGCTAGGGGCGTGGCTTGGGAGTGGCCAATGATGTACCCAATTGTTACACCCCTAGTCACAAGTAAAACGGTCCAACCCCCGTGTCTCTACGATGTTCTGATGCCGAGATATAACTGTTTGAATTTTATGTTGCTAGGGTGCTCAAAAGTGGTTGCTAGGGGCGTGGCTTAGTTAGTCTTTAAGGATCCTAAGATACTGATTGGATGCCTAAGTAAAATGAGCCCACCCCCATGTCTCTATGACACTGTGCTGCAAAGATATCCACCTGGGCATTTTATAATGGCAGTCTATGGGAGATGTTGCTAGGGTGCCCAAAACGGTTGCTAGGGTAACCTTACACCCCATTGTGGGGTACGTCCTGACAGAGTCTAGCACCCTCTTCAATTTTAGTAACCCACATGTTTCTATGAAATCCTCACTTGGACCTGTGACCTGTCAAATTTTTTTGGCAATGTTAGTCTATGGGATTTTCGCCCCATTGACTTTCCATTAGGGCACTTTTGGGCACCTCTTACACCCCAGGGGTACAACTTACACCCCAATGTGATCCATGTTCTTACAGAGCCTACCACCCTCTTCAAATGCTGTAACCCACATGTTTCTACAAAATCCTAGAGTGGAGCTATGACCTGCCAAAGTTCGACGCAATGTAAAGTCAATGGGACGTTTTCGGGAGGTTTTTCGCGCCCCTTTCGGAAATCCTGCACCCGATCGCTTATAAAAGTCATAGCACACCTCTCCTCAATAATCCGGTCGATTTGAGCCCTCTTTCATGGCACTAAGCCAAACCGTGCGAGACGAGTTACGCGCCGAAAAAGTGTCCAGAAAAAGAATAATAATAATAATAATATCTTTGAGGAATAGTAATAGTGATGCTTTGCATAAATGCAAGCACCACTAACTAGATAGGTACATTTCCTGAAGAAAATGTGAAGTGGTGCTTGCCGTGGCAAATTTCGGGGGACAATATATGATTATACTCCAAGCCAAAAGTAACTTAATTCAACCCACATGTCTCTACGATATTCTGATGCGAAGATATAAGGCTTTGTTTATTCGGTTGCAAGGGTACTGTATTTGGTTGCTAGGGAGAAAATTGGCATCCACTAGTGATTACACTCCGAGTCACGAGTCAAACGGTCAAACCCCCGTGTCTCTACGATGTTCTGATGCGGAGATATAAGGCTTTGTTTACTCTGTTGCTAGGGTACTGTATTTGGTTGCTAGGGAAAAAATTGGCATCCACTAGTGATTACACTCCAAGATACGAGTCAAACGGTCCAACCCTCGTGTCTCTGCGATGTTCTGATGTGGAGATAAAAGGCTTTGTTTACTCTGTTGCTAGGGTACTGTATTTGGTTGCTAGGGAAAAAATGGCATCCACTAGTGATTACCCTCCGAGTTACGAGTCAAACGGTCCAACCCCCGTGTCTCTACGATGTTCTGATGCGGAGATATAAGGCTTTGTTTACTCTGTTGCTAGGGAACTGTATTTGGTTGCTAGGGAAAAAAATGGCATCCACTAGTGATTACCCTCCGAGTCATGAGTCAAACGGTCCAACCCCCGTGTCTCTACGATGTTCTGAGGCGGAGATATAAGGCTTTGTTTACTCTGTTGCTAGGGTACTGTATTTGGTTGCTAGGGAAAAAAATGGCATCCACTAGTGATTACCCTCCGAGTCACGAGTCAAACGGTCCAAACCCCATGTCTCTACGATGTTCTGATGCGGAAATATAAGGCTTTGTTTACTCTGTTGCTAGGGTACTGTATTTGGTTGCTAGGGAAAAAAATGGCATCCACTAGTGATTACCCTCCGAGTCATGAGTCAAACAGTCCAACCCCCATGTCTCTACGATGTTCTGATGTGGAGATATAAGGCTTTGTTTACTCTGTTGCTAGGGTACTGTATTTGGTTGCTAGGGGCGTGGCTTGAGAGTGGCCAATGATGTGCCCAGTGATTACACTCCGAGTCACAAGTAAAACGGTCCAACCCCCGTGTCTCTACGATGTTCTGATGCGGAGATATAAGGCTTTGTTTACTCTGTTGCTAGGGTACTGTATTTGGTTGCTAGGGGCGTGGCTTGGGAGTGGCTAATTATGTGCCCAGTGATTACACTCCGAGTCACAAGTAAAACGGTCCATCCCCCGTGTCTCTACGATGTTCTGATGCGGAGATATAAGGCTTTGTTTACTCTGTTGCTAGGGTACTGTATTTGGTTGCTAGGGAAAAAAATGGCATCCACTAGTGATTACCCTCCGAGTCACGAGTCAAACGGTCCAAACCCCATGTCTCTACGATGTTCTGATGCGGAGATATAAGGCTTTGTTTACTCTGTTGCTAGGGTACTGTATTTGGTTGCTAGGGAAAAAAATGGCATCCACTAGTGATTACCCTCCGAGTCACGAGTCAAACGGTCCAAACCCTGTGTCTCTACGATGTTCTGATGCGGAGATATAAGGCTTTGTTTACTCTGTTGCTAGGGTACTGTATTTGGTTGCTAGGGAAAAAAATGGCATCCACTAGTGATTACCCTCCGAGTCACGAGTCAAACGGTCCAACCCCCGTGTCTCTACGATGTTCTGATGCGGAGATATAAGGCTTTGTTTACTCTGTTGCTAGGGTACTGTATTTGGTTGCTAGGGAAAAAAATGGCATCCACTAGTGATTACCCTCCGAGTCACGAGTCAAACGGTCCAAACCCCATGTCTCTACGATGTTCTGATGCGGAGATATAAGGCTTTGTTTACTCTGTTGCTAGGGTACTGTATTTGGTTGCTAGGGAAAAAAATGGCATCCACTAGTGATTACCCTCCGAGTCATGAGTCAAACGGTCCAACCCCCATGTCTCTACGATGTTCTGATGTGGAGATATAAGGCTTTGTTTACTCTGTTGCTAGGGTACTGTATTTGGTTGCTAGGGGCGTGGCTTGAGAGTGGCCAATGATGTGCCCAGTGATTACACTCCGAGTCACAAGTAAAACGGTCCAACCCCCGTGTCTCTACGATGTTCTGATGCGGAGATATAAGGCTTTGTTTACTCTGTTGCTAGGGTACTGTATTTGGTTGCTAGGGGCGTGGCTTGGGAGTGGTCAATGATGTGCCCAGTGATTACACTCCGAGTCACAAGTAAAACGGTCCAACCCCCGTGTCTCTACGATGTTCTGATGCGGAGATATAAGGCTTTGTTTATTCGGTTGCTAGGGTGCTCAAATTTGGTTGCTAGGGGCGTGGCTTGGGAGTGGCCAATGATGTGCCCAATTGTTACACCCCTAGTCACAAGTAAAACGGTCCAACCCCCGTGTCTCTACGATGTTCTGATGCCGAGATATAACTGTTTGTATTTTATGTTGCTAGGGTGCTCAAAAGTGGTTGCTAGGGGCGTGGCTTAGTAAGTCTGTAAGGATCCTGAGAGACTGATTGGATGCCTGAGTAAAATGAGCCCACCCCCATGTCTCTATGACACTGTGGTGCAAAGATATCCATCCTGGCATTTTATAATGGCAGTCTATGGTATAGGTTGCTAGGGTGCCCAAAATGGTTGCTATGGTAACCTTACACCCCATTGTGGGGGACGTCCTGACAGAGTCTAGCACCCTCTTCAAATTTAGTAACCCACATGTTTCTATGAAATCCTGGCTCGGACCTATGTCCCGTCAAAATTTTTGCAATGGTAAGTCTATGGGATTTTGGCCCATTGACTTTTCATTGGGGCACTTTTGGGCACCTCTTACACCCCAGGGGTACAACTTACACCCCATTGTGATCCATGTTCTTACAGAGCCTACCACCCTCTTCAAATGTTGTAACCCACATGTTTCTACAAAATCCTCGAGCGGAGCTATGACTCGTCAAAGTTGGGCGCAATGTTAAGTCAATGGGATTTTTTGGGTGGTTTTTCGCCCCCCTTTCGGAAATCCTGCACCCGATCGCTTATAAAAGTCATAGCACACCTCTCCTCAATAAGCCGGTCGATTTGAGCCCTAATTTATGGGTCTACGACAAAGCGTGCGGGACGAGTTACGCGCCGAAAAAGTGTCCAGAAAAAGAAGAATAATAAAGATAGGTACATTTCCTGAAGAAAATGTGAGTGGTGCTTGCCGTGGCAAAATTCTGGGGAACATATATGATTATACTCCAAGCCAAAAGTAAAACGATCCAACTCCTGTGTCTCTACGATGTTCTGATGCGAAGATATTAGGCTTTGTTTACTCTGTTGCTAGGGTACTGTATTTGGTTGCTAGGGAAAAAATTGGCATCCCATAGTGATTACACTCTGAGTCACGAGTCAAACGGTCCAACCCCCGTGTCTCTACGATGTTCGGATGCGGAGATATAAGGCTTTGTTTACTCTGTTGCTAGGGTCCTGCATTTGGTTGCTAGGGAAAAAAATGGCATCCACTAGTGATTACGCTCCGAGTCACGAGTCAAATGGTCCAAACCCCATGTCTCTACGATGTTCTGATGCGGAGATATAAGGCTTTGTGTATTCGGTTGCTAGGGTAGTGTATTTGGTTGCTAGGGAGAAAATTGGCATCCCATAATGATCATACTCCAAGCCACAAGTAAAACGGGCCAACCCCCGTGTCTCTACGATGTTCTGATGCCGAGATATAACTGTTTGAATTTTAAGTTGCTAGGGTGCTCAAAAGTGGTTGCTAGGGGCGTGGCTTAATACCTATGTAAGGATCCTGAGAGACTGATTGGATGCCTGAGTAAAATGAGCCCACCCCCATGTCTCTATGACAGTGTGATGCAAAGATATCCATCTGGGCATTTTATAATGGCAGTCTAAGGGAGATGTTGCTAGGGTGCCCAAAATTGTTGCTAGGGGCGTGGCTTAATAGCTCTGGGATGATCCTGAGAGACTGATTGGATGCCCGAGTGAAATGAGCCCACCCACTTATCTCTACGACACTGTAAAGCAAAGATATCCCATCTGGAACTGTTTTATTCCCTTATATGGGCATGTTTCCTGCCCCATTATAAGTCAATGGGAATTTTTGGGTGCCTCTTACACCCCAGGGGTACAACTTACACCCCATTGTGATCCATGTTCTTACAGAGCCTACCACCCTCTTCAAATGTTGTAACCCACATGTTTCTATAAAATCCTCGAGCGGAGCTATGACCTGTCAAAGTTGGGCGCAATGTTAAGTCAATGGGATTTTTCGGGTGGTTTTTCACCCCCCTTTCAGAAATCCTGGACCCGATCCCTTATAAAAGTCATAGCACACCTCTCCTCAATAATCCGGTCGATTTGAGCCCTCTTTCGTGGGACTACGTTAAACCGTGCGGGACGAGTTACGCGCCGAAAAAGTGTCCAGAAAAAGAAGAATAATAATTATAAATAATAAGTATGAGCAATAGTAATAGTGATGCCTTGCATAAATGCAAGCACCACTAATAATAACTAGATAGGTACATTTCCTGAAGAAAATGTGAGTGGTGCTTGCCGTGGCAAAATTCTGGAGATCATATATGATTATACTCCAAGCCAAAAGTAAAACGATCCAACTCCCGTGTCTCTACGATGTTCTGATGCGGAGATATAAGGCTTTGTTTACTCTGTTGCTAGGATACTGTATTTGGTTGCTAGGGAAAAAAATGGCATCCACTAGTGATTACCCTCCGAGTCACGAGTCAAACGGTCCAAACCCCGTGTCTCTACGATGTTCTGATGCGGAGATATAAGGCTTTGTTTACTCTGTTGCTAGGGTACTGTATTTGGTTGCTAGGGAAAAAAATGGCATCCACTTGTGATTACCCTCCGAGTCACGAGTCAAACGGTCCAAACCTCGTGTCTCTACGATGTTCTGATGCGGAGATATAAGGCTTTGTTTACTCTGTTGCTAGGGTACTGTATTTGGTTGCTAGGGAAAAAAATGGCATCCACTAGTGATTACCCTCCGAGTCACGAGTCAAACGGTCCAACCCCCGTGTCTCTACGATGTTCTGATGCGGAGATATAAGGCGTTGTTTACTCTGTTGCTAGGGTACTGTATTTGGTTGCTAGGGGCGTGGCTTGGGAGTGGCCAATGATGTGCCCAGTGATTACACTCCGAGTCACAAGTAAAACGGTCCAAACCCCGTGTCTCTACGATGTTCTGATGCGGAGATATAAGGCTTTGTTTACTCTGTGGCTAGGGTACTGTATTTGGTTGCTAGGGGCGTGGCTTGGGAGTGGCCAATTATGTGCCCAGTGATTACACTCCGAGTCACAAGTAAAACGGTCCAACCCCCGTGCCTCTACGATGTTCTGATGCGGAGATATAAGGCTTTGTTTACTCTGTTGCTAGGGTACTGTATTTGGTTGCTAGGGGCGTGGCTTGGGAGTGGCCAATGATGTGCCCAGTGATTACACTCCGAGTCACAAGTAAAACGGTCCAAACCCCGTGTCTCTACGATGTTCTGATGCGGAGATATAAGGCTTTGTTTATTCGGTTGCTAGGGTGCTCAAATTTGGTTGCTAGGGGCGTGGCTTGGGAGTGGCCAATGATGTGCCCAATTGTTACACCCCTAGTCACAAGTAAAACGGTCCAACCCCCGTGTCTCTACGATGTTCTGATGCCGAGATATAACTGTTTGTATTTTATGTTGCTAGGGTGCTCAAAAGTGGTTGCTAGGGGCGTGGCTTAGTAAGTCTGTAAGGATCCTGAGATACTGATTGGATGCCTGAGTAAAATGAGCCCACCCCCATGTCTCTATGACACTGTGGTGCAAAGATATCCATCCGGGCATTTTATAATGGCAGTCTATGGTATAGGTTGCTAGGGTGCCCAAAATGGTTGCTATGGTAACCTTACACCCCATTGTGGGGGACGTCCTGACAGAGTCTAGCACCCTCTTCAAATTTAGTAACCCACATGTTTCTATGAAATCCTGGCTCGGACCTATGACCCGTCAAAATTTTTGCAATGGTAAGTCTATGGGATTTTGCCCCATTGACTTTTCATTGGGGCACTTTTGGGCACCTCTTACACCCCAGGGGTACAACTAACACCCCATTGTGATCCATGTTCTTACAGAGCCTACCACCCTCTTCAAATGTTGTAACCCACATGTTTCTACAAAATCCTCGAGCGGAGCTATGACTCGTCAAAGTTGGGCGCAATGTTAAGTCAATGGGATTTTTTGGGTGGTTTTTCGCCCCCCTTTCGGAAATCCTGCACCCGATCGCTTATAAAAGTCATAGCACACCTCTCCTCAATAAGCCGGTCGATTTGAGCCCTAATTTATGGGTCTACGACAAAGCGTGCGGGACGAGTTACGCGCCGAAAAAGTGTCCAGAAAAAGAAGAATAGTAATAATAACTAGATAGGTACATTTCCTGAAGAAAATGTGAGTGGTGCTTGCCGTGGCAAATTTCAGGGGACAATTTATGATTATACTCCAAGCCAAAAGTAAAACGGTCCAACCCCCGTGTCTCTACGATGTTCTGAAGCAGAGATATAAGGCTTTGTTTACTCTGTTGCTAGGGTACTGTATTTGGTTGCTAGGGGAAAAAATGGCATCCACTAGTGATTACCCTCCGAGTCACGAGTCAAACGGTCCAACCCCCATGTCTTTACGATGTTCTGATGCGGAGTTATAAGGCTTTGTTCACTCTGTTGCTAGGGTACTGTATTTGGTTGCTAGGGGCGTGGCTTTGGAGTGGCCAGTGATGTGCCTAGTGATTACACTCCGAGTCACAAGTAAAACGGTCCAACCCCCGTGTCTCTACGATGTTCTGATGTGGAGATATAAGGCTTTGTTTACTCTGTTGCTAGGGTACTGTATTTGGTTGCTAGGGAAAAATTGGCATCCCATAATGATTACACTCCGAGTCACGAGTCAAACGGTCCAACACCTGTGTCTCTACGATGTTCTGATGCGGAGATATAAGGCTTTGTTTACTCTGTTGCTAGGGTACTGTATTTGGTTGCTAGGGGCGTGGCTTGGGAGTGGCCAATGATGTGCCCAGTGATTACACTCCGAGTCACAAGTAAAACGGTCCAACCCCCATGTCTCTACGATGTTCTGATGTGGAGATATAAGGCTTTGTTTACTCTGTTGCTAGGGTACTGTATTTGGTTGCTAGGGGCGTGGCTTGGGAGTGGCCAATTATGTGCCCAGTGATTACACTCCGAGTCACAAGTAAAACGGTCCAACCCCCATGTCTCTACGATGTTCTGATGCGGAGATATAAGGCTTTGTTTACTCTGTTGCTAGGGTACTGTATTTGGTTGCTAGGGGCGTGGCTTGGGAGTGGCCAATTATGTGCCCAGTGATTACACTCCGAGTCACAAGTAAAACGGTCCAACCCCCGTGTCTCTACGATGTTCTGATGCGGAGATATAAGGCTTTGTTTACTCTGTTGCTAGGGTACTGTATTTGGTTGCTAGGGGCGTGGCTTGGGAGTGGCCAATGATGTGCCCAGTGATTACACTCCGAGTCACAAGTAAAACGGTCCAAACCCCGTGTCTCTACGATGTTCTGATGCGGAGATATAAGGCTTTGTTTATTCGGTTGCTAGGGTGCTCAAATTTGGTTGCTAGGGGCGTGGCTTGGGAGTGGCCAATGATGTGCCCAATTGTTACACCCCTAGTCACAAGTAAAACGGTCCAACCCCCGTGTCTCTACGATGTTCTGATGCCGAGATATAACTGTTTGTATTTTATGTTGCTAGGGTGCTCAAAAGTGGTTGCTAGGGGCGTGGCTTAGTAAGTCTGTAAGGATCCTGAGAGACTGATTGGATGCCTGAGTAAAATGAGCCCACCCCCATGTCTCTATGACACTGTGGTGCAAAGATATCCATCCGGGCATTTTATAATGGCAGTCTATGGTATAGGTTGCTAGGGTGCCCAAAATGGTTGCTATGGTAACCTTACACCCCATTGTGGGGGACGTCCTGACAGAGTCTAGCACCCTCTTCAAATGTAGTAACCCACATGTTTCTATGAAATCCTGGCTCGGACCTATGACCCGTCAAAATTTTTGCAATGGTAAGTCTATGGGATTTTGCCCCATTGACTTTTCATTGGGGCACTTTTGGGCACCTCTTACACCCCAGGGGTACAACTTACACCCCATTGTGATCCATGTTCTTACAGAGCCTACCACCCTCTTCAAATGTTGTAACCCACATGTTTCTACAAAATCCTCGAGCGGAGCTATGACTCGTCAAAGTTGGGCGCAATGTTAAGTCAATGGGATTTTTTGGGTGGTTTTTCGCCCCCCTTTCGGAAATCCTGCACCCGATCGCTTATAAAAGTCATAGCACACCTCTCCTCAATAAGCCGGTCGATTTGAGCCCTAATTTATGGGTCTACGACAAAGCGTGCGGGACGAGTTACGCGCCGAAAAAGTGTCCAGAAAAAGAATAATAATAATAATAATAACTAGATAGGTACATTTCCTGAAGAAAATGTGAAGTGGTGCTTGCCGTGGCAAATTTCGGGGGACAATATATGATTATACTCCAAGCCAAAAGTAAAACAATTCAACCCACATGTCTCTACGATGTTCTGATGCGGAGATATAAGGCTTTGTTTACTCTGTTGCTAGGGTACTGTATTTGGTTGCTAGGGAAAAAAATTGCATCCACTAGTGATTACCCTCCGAGTCATGAGTCAAACGGTCCAACCCCCGTGTCTCTACGATGTTCTGATGCGGAGATATAAGGCTTTGTTTACTCTGTTGCTAGGGTACTGTATTTGGTTGCTAGGGAAAAAAATGGCATCCACTAGTGATTACCCTCCGAGTCACGAGTCAAACGGTCCAAACCCCATGTCTCTACGATGTTCTGATGCGGAGATATAAGGCTTTGTTTACTCTGTTGCTAGGGTACTGTATTTGGTTGCTAGGGAAAAAAATGGCATCCACTAGTGATTACCCTCCGAGTCATGAGTCAAACGGTCCAACCCCCATGTCTCTACGATGTTCTGATGTGGAGATATAAGGCTTTGTTTACTCTGTTGCTAGGGTACTGTATTTGGTTGCTAGGGGCGTGGCTTGGGAGTGGCCAATGATGTGCCCAGTGATTACACTCCGAGTCACAAGTAAAATGGTCCAACCCCCGTGTCTCTACGATGTTCTGATGCGGAGATATAAGGCTTTGTTTACTCTGTTGCTAGGGTACTGTATTTGGTTGCTAGGGGCGTGGCTTGGGAGTGGCCAATGATGTGCCCAGTGATTACACTCCGAGTCACAAGTAAAACGGTCCAAACCCCGTGTCTCTACGATGTTCTGATGCGGAGATATAAGGCTTTGTTTATTCGGTTGCTAGGGTGCTCAAATTTGGTTGCTAGGGGCGTGGCTTAGTAAGTCTGTAAGGATCCTGAGAGACTGATTGGATGCCTGAGTAAAATGAGCCCACCCCCATGTCTCTATGACACTGTGGTGCAAAGATATCCATCCGGGCATTTTATAATGGCAGTCTATGGTATAGGTTGCTAGGGTGCCCAAAATGGTTGCTATGGTAACCTTACACCCCATTGTGGGGGACGTCCTGACAGAGTCTAGCACCCTCTTCAAATTTAGTAACCCACATGTTTCTATGAAATCCTGGCTCGGACCTATGACCCGTCAAAATTTTTGCAATGGTAAGTCTATGGGATTTTGCCCCATTGACTTTTCATTGGGACACTTTTGGGCACCTCTTACACCCCAGGGGTACAACTTACACCCCATTGTGATCCATGTTCTTACAGAGCCTACCACCCTCTTCAAATGTTGTAACCCACATGTTTCTACAAAATCCTCGAGCGGAGCTATGACTCGTCAAAGTTGGGCGCAATGTAAAGTCAATGGGACGTTTTCGGGAGGTTTTTCGCGCCCCTTTCGGAAATCATGCACCCGATCGCTTATAAAAGTCATAGCACACCTCTCCTCAATAATCCGGTCGATTTGAGCCCTAATTTATGGGTCTACGACAAAGCGTGCGGGACGAGTTACGCGCCGAAAAAGTGTCCAGAAAAAGAAGAATAATAACTAGATAGGTACATTTCCTGAAGAAAATGTGAGTGGTGCTTGCCGTGGCAAATTTCAGGGTGAAATTTATGATTATACTCCAAGCCAAAAGTAAAATGGTCCAACCCCCGTGTCTCTACGATGTTCTGAAGCAGAGATATAAGGCTTTGTTTACTCTGTTGCTAGGGTACTGTATTTGGTTGCTAGGGGAAAAAATGGCATCCACTAGTGATTACCCTCCGAGTCACGAGTCAAACGGTCCAACCCCCATGTCTCTACAATGTCCTGATGTGGAGATATAAGGCTTTGTTTACTCTGTTGCTAGGGTACTGTATTTGGTTGCTAAGGGCGTGGCTTGGGAGTGGCCAAGGATGTGCCCAGTGATTACACTCCGAGTCACAAGTAAAACGGTCCAACCCCCGTGTCTCTACGATGTTCTGATGCGGAGATATAAGGCTTTGTTTACTCTGTTGCTAGGGTACTGTATTTGGTTGCTAGGGGCGTGGCTTGGGAGTGGCCAATTATGTGCCCAGTGATTACACTCCGAGTCACAAGTAAAACGGTCCAACCCCCGTGTCTCTACGATGTTCTGATGCGGAGATATAAGGCTTTGTTTACTCTGTTGCTAGGGTACTGTATTTGGTTGCTAGGGGCGTGGCTTGGGAGTGGCCAATGATGTGCCCAGTGATTACACTCCGAGTCACAAGTAAAACGGTCCAAACCCCGTGTCTCTACGATGTTCTGAAGCGGAGATATAAGGCTTTGTTTATTCGGTTGCTAGGGTGCTCAAATTTGGTTGCTAGGGGCGTGGCTTGGGAGTGGCCAATGATGTGCCCAATTGTTACACCCCTAGTCACAAGTAAAACGGTCCAACCCCCGTGTCTCTACGATGTTCTGATGCCGAGATATAACTGTTTGTATTTTATGTTGCTAGGGTGCTCAAAAGTGGTTGCTAGGGGCGTGGCTTAGTAAGTCTGTAAGGATCCTGAGAGACTGATTGGATGCCTGAGTAAAATGAGCCCACCCCCATGTCTCTATGACACTGTGGTGCAAAGATATCCATCCGGGCATTTTATAATGGCAGTCTATGGTATAGGTTGCTAGGGTGCCCAAAATGGTTGCTATGGTAACCTTACACCCCATTGTGGGGGACGTCCTGACAGAGTCTAGCACCCTCTTCAAATTTAGTAACCCACATGTTTCTATGAAATCCTGGCTCGGACCTATGACCCGTCAAAATTTTTGCAATGGTAAGTCTATGGGATTTTGCCCCATTGACTTTTCATTGGGGCACTTTTGGGCAGCTCTTACACCCCAGGGGTACAACTTACACCCCATTGTGATCCATGTTCTTACAGAGCCTACCACCCTCTTCAAATGTTATAACCCACATGTTTCTACAAAATCCTCGAGCGGAGCTATGACTCGTCAAAGTTGGGCGCAATGTTAAGTCAATGGGATTTTTTGGGTGGTTTTTCGCCCCCCTTTCGGAAATCCTGCACCCGATCGCTTATAAAAGTCATAGCACACCTCTCCTCAATAAGCCGGTCGATTTGAGCCCTAATTTATGGGTCTACGACAAAGCGTGCGGGACGAGTTACGCGCCGAAAAAGTGTCCAGAAAAAGAAGAATAATAATAATAACTAGATAGGTACATTTCCTGAAGAAAATGTGAGTGGTGCTTGCCGTGGCAAAATTCTGGGGAACATATATGATTATACTCCAAGCCAAAAGTAAAACGATCCAACTCCTGTGTCTCTACGATGTTCTGATGCGAAGATATTAGGCTTTGTTTACTCTGTTGCTAGGGTACTGTATTTGGTTGCTAGGGAAAAAATTGGCATCCCATAGTGATTACACTCTGAGTCACGAGTCAAACGGTCCAACCCCCGTGTCTCTATGATGTTCTGATGTGGAGATATAAGGCTTTGTTTACTCTGTTGCTAGGGTACTGTATTTGGTTGCTAGGGGCGTGGCTTGGGAGTGGCCAATGATGTGCCCAGTGATTACACTCCGAGTCACAAGTAAAACGGTCCAACCCCCGTGTCTCTACGATGTTCTGATGCGGAGATATAAGGCTTTGTTTACTCTGTTGCTAGGGTACTGTATTTGGTTGCTAGAGGCGTGGCTTGGGAGTGGCCAATTATGTGCCCAGTGATTACACTCCGAGTCACAAGTAAAACGGTCCAACCCCCGTGTCTCTACGATGTTCTGATGCGGAGATATAAGGCTTTGTTTACTCTGTTGCTAGGGTACTGTATTTGGTTGCTAGGGGCGTGGCTTGGGAGTGGCCAATGATGTGCCCAGTGATTACACTCCGAGTCACAAGTAAAACGGTCCAAACCCCGTGTCTCTACGATGTTCTGATGCGGAGATATAAGGCTTTGTTTACTCTGTTGCTAGGGTACTGTATTTGGTTGCTAGGGGCGTGGCTTGGGAGTGGCCAATTATGTGCCCAGTGATTACACTCCGAGTCACAAGTAAAACGGTCCAACCCCTGTGTCTCTACGATGTTCTGATGCGGAGATATAAGGCTTTGTTTACTCTGTTGCTAGGGTACTGTATTTGGTTGCTAGGGGCGTGGCTTGGGAGTGGCCAATGATGTGCCCAGTGATTACACTCCGAGTCACAAGTAAAACGGTCCAAACCCCGTGTCTCTACGATGTTCTGATGCGGAGATATAAGGCTTTGTTTATTCGGTTGCTAGGGTGCTCAAATTTGGTTGCTAGGGGCGTGGCTTGGGAGTGGCCAATGATGTGCCCAATTGTTACACCCCTAGTCACAAGTAAAACGGTCCAACCCCCGTGTCTCTACGATGTTCTGATGCCGAGATATAACTGTTTGTATTTTATGTTGCTAGGGTGCTCAAAAGTGGTTGCTAGGGGCGTGGCTTAGTAAGTCTGTAAGGATCCTGAGAGACTGATTGGATGCCTGAGTAAAATGAGCCCACCCCCATGTCTCTATGACACTGTGGTGCAAAGATATTCATCCGGGCATTTTATAATGGCAGTCTATGGTATAGGTTGCTAGGGTGCCCAAAATGGTTGCTATGGTAACCTTACACCCCATTGTGGGGGACGTCCTGACAGAGTCTAGCACCCTCTTCAAATTTAGTAACCCACATGTTTCTATGAAATCCTGGCTCGGACCTATGACCCGTCAAAATTTTTGCAATGGTAAGTCTATGGGATTTTGCCCCATTGACTTTTCATTGGGGCACTTTTGGGCACCTCTTACACCCCAGGGGTACAACTTACACCCCATTGTGATCCATGTTCTTACAGAGCCTACCACCCTCTTCAAATGTTGTAACCCACATGTTTCTACAAAATCCTCGAGCGGAGCTATGACTCGTCAAAGTTGGGCGCAATGTTAAGTCAATGGGATTTTTTGGGTGGATTTTCGCCCCCCTTTCGGAAATCCTGCACCCGATCGCTTATAAAAGTCATAGCACACCTCTCCTCAATAAGCCGGTCGATTTGAGCCCTAATTTATGGGTCTACGACAAAGCGTGCGGGACGAGTTACGCGCCGAAAAAGTGTCCAGAAAAAGAATAATAATAATAATAATAATAAGTATGAGCAATAATAATAGTGATGCCTTGCATAAATGCAAGCACCACTAATAATAATAAGTATGCAAGATAGTAATAGTGATGCTTTGCATAAATGCAAGCACCACTAATAATATCTTTGAGGAATAGTAATAGTGATGCTTTGCATAAATGCAAGCACCACTAATAATAACTAGATAGGTACATTTCCTGAAGAAAATGTGAGTGGTGCTTGCCGTGGCAAAATTCTGGAGATCATATATGATTATACTCCAAGCCAAAAGTAAAACGATCCAACTCCCGTGTCTCTACGATGTTCTGATGCGGAGATATAAGGCTTTGTTTACTCTGTTGCTAGGATACTGTATTTGGTTGCTAGGGAAAAAAATGGCATCCACTAGTGATTACCCTCCGAGTCACGAGTCAAACGGTCCAAACCCCGTGTCTCTACGATGTTCTGATGCGGAGATATAAGGCTTTGTTTACTCTGTTGCTAGGGTACTGTATTTGGTTGCTAGGGAAAAAAATGGCATCCACTTGTGATTACCCTCCGAGTCACGAGTCAAACGGTCCAAACCTCGTGTCTCTACGATGTTCTGATGCGGAGATATAAGGCTTTGTTTACTCTGTTGCTAGGGTACTGTATTTGGTTGCTAGGGAAAAAAATGGCATCCACTAGTGATTACCCTCCGAGTCACGAGTCAAACGGTCCAACCCCCGTGTCTCTACGATGTTCTGATGCGGAGATATAAGGCGTTGTTTACTCTGTTGCTAGGGTACTGTATTTGGTTGCTAGGGGCGTGGCTTGGGAGTGGCCAATGATGTGCCCAGTGATTACACTCCGAGTCACAAGTAAAACGGTCCAAACCCCGTGTCTCTACGATGTTCTGATGCGGAGATATAAGGCTTTGTTTACTCTGTTGCTAGGGTACTGTATTTGGTTGCTAGGGGCGTGGCTTGGGAGTGGCCAATTATGTGCCCAGTGATTACACTCCGAGTCACAAGTAAAACGGTCCAACCCCCGTGTCTCTACGATGTTCTGATGCGGAGATATAAGGCTTTGTTTACTCTGTTGCTAGGGTACTGTATTTGGTTGCTAGGGGCGTGGCTTGGGAGTGGCCAATGATGTGCCCAGTGATTACACTCCGAGTCACAAGTAAAACGGTCCAAACCCCGTGTCTCTACGATGTTCTGATGCGGAGATATAAGGCTTTGTTTATTCGGTTGCTAGGGTGCTCAAATTTGGTTGCTAGGGGCGTGGCTTGGGAGTGGCCAATGATGTGCCCAATTGTTACACCCCTAGTCACAAGTAAAACGGTCCAACCCCCGTGTCTCTACGATGTTCTGATGCCGAGATATAACTGTTTGTATTTTATGTTGCTAGGGTGCTCAAAAGTGGTTGCTAGGGGCGTGGCTTAGTAAGTCTGTAAGGATCCTGAGATACTGATTGGATGCCTGAGTAAAATGAGCCCACCCCCATGTCTCTATGACACTGTGGTGCAAAGATATCCATCCGGGCATTTTATAATGGCAGTCTATGGTATAGGTTGCTAGGGTGCCCAAAATGGTTGCTATGGTAACCTTACACCCCATTGTGGGGGACGTCCTGACAGAGTCTAGCACCCTCTTCAAATTTAGTAACCCACATGTTTCTATGAAATCCTGGCTCGGACCTATGACCCGTCAAAATTTTTGCAATGGTAAATCTATGGGATTTTGCCCCATTGACTTTTCATTGGGGCACTTTTGGGCACCTCTTACACCCCAGGGGTACAACTTACACCCCATTGTGATCCATGTTCTTACAGAGCCTACCACCCTCTTCAAATGTTGTAACCCACATGTTTCTACAAAATCCTCGAGCGGAGCTATGACTCGTCAAAGTTGGGCGCAATGTTAAGTCAATGGGATTTTTTGCGTGGTTTTTCGCCCCCCTTTCGGAAATCCTGCACCCGATCGCTTATAAAAGTCATAGCACACCTCTCCTCAATAAGCCGGTCGATTTGAGCCCTAATTTATGGGTCTACGACAAAGCGTGCGGGACGAGTTACGCGCCGAAAAAGTGTCCAGAAAAAGAAGAATAATAATAATAATAACTAGATAGGTACATTTCCTGAAGAAAATGTGAAGTGGTGCTTGCCGTGGCAAATTTCGGGGGACAATATATGATTATACTCCAAGCCAAAAGTAAAACAATTCAACCCACATGTCTCTACGATATTCTGATGCGAAGATATAAGGCTTTGTTTATTCGGTTGCTAGGGTACTGTATTTGGTTGCTAGGGAGAAAATTGGCATCCACTAGTGATTACACTCCGAGTCACGAGTCAAACGGTCAAACCCCCGTGTCTCTACGATGTTCTGATGCGGAGATATAAGTCTTTGTTTACTCTGTTGCTAGGGTACTGTATTTGGTTGCTAGGGAAAAAAATGGCATCCACTAGTGATTACCCTCCGAGTCACGAGTCAAACGGTCCAAACCCCATGTTTCTACGATGTTCTGATGCGGAGATATAAGGCTTTGTTTACTCTGTTGCTAGGGTACTGTATTTGGTTGCTAGGGAAAAAAATGGCATGCACTAGTGATTACCCTCCGAGTCATGAGTCAAACGGTCCAACCCCCATGTCTCTACGATGTTCTGATGTGGAGATATAAGGCTTTGTTTACTCTGTTGCTAGGGTACTGTATTTGGTTGCTAGGGGCGTGGCTTGGGAGTGGCCAATGATGTGCCCAGTGATTACACTCTGAGTCACAAGTAAAACGGTCCAACCCCCGTGTCTCTACGATGTTCTGATGCGGAGATATAAGGCTTTGTTTACTCTGTTGCTAGGGTACTGTATTTGGTTGCTAGGGGCGTGGCTTGGGAGTGGCCAATTATGTGCCCAGTGATTACACTCCGAGTCACAAGTAAAACGGTCCAACCCCCGTGTCTCTACGATGTTCTGATGCGGAGATATAAGGCTTTGTTTACTCTGTTGCTAGGGTACTGTATTTGGTTGCTAGGGGCGTGGCTTGGGAGTGGCCAATGATGTGCCCAGTGATTACACTCCGAGTCACAAGTAAAACGGTCCAACCCCCGTGTCTCTACGATGTTCTGATGCGGAGAAATAAGGATTTGTTTATTCGGTTGCTAGGGTGCTCCAATTTGGTTGCTAGGGGCGTGGCTTGGGAGTGGCCAATGATGCGGCCAGTGATTACCCTCCGAGTCACGAGTAAAACGGTCCAACCCCCGTGATTCTACGATGTTCTGATGCAGAGATATAAGGCTTTGTTTATTCGGTTGCTAGGGTGCTCATATTTGGTTGCTAGGGGCGTGGCTTGGGAGTGGCCAATGATGTCGCAAGTTATTACGCTCTGAGTCACAAGTCAAATGGTCCAACCCCACTGTCTCTACGATGTTCTGATGCGGAGAAATAAGGATTTGTTTATTCGGTTGCTAGGGTGCTCCAATTTGGTTGCTAGGGGCGTGGCTTGGGAGTGGCCATTGATGCGGCCAGTGATTACCCTCCGAGTCATGAGTAAAACGGTCCAACCCCCATGATTCCACGATGTTCTGATGTCGAGATATAACTGTTTGAATTTTATGTTGCTAGGGTGCTTAAAAGTGGTTGCTAGGGGCGTGGCTTAATAGCTCTGGGACTATCCTGATAAATTGATTGGATGTCTGAGTAAAATGAGCCCACCCCCATGTCTCTACGACATTGTAAAGCGAAGATATCCCATCTGGAACTTTTTTATTCCCTTATATGGGCATGTTTCCTGCCCCATTATAAGTCAATGGGAATTTTCGGGTGCCTCTTACACCCCAGGGGTGCAGCTTACACCCCAATGTGATGTATGTTCTTACAGAGTCTATCACCCTCTTCAAATGTTGTAACCCACATGTTTCTACAAAATCCTCAAACGGAGCTATGACCCGTCAAAGTTCGGCCCAATGTTAAGTCAATGGGATTTTTCGGTTGGTTTTTCGCCCCCCTTTCGAAAATCCTGCACCCAATCGCTTATAAAAGTCATAGCACACCTCTCCTTAATTATCCGGTCGATTTGAGCCCTCTTTCATGGGACTGTGGCAAACCGTGCGGGACGAGTTACGCGCCGAAAAAGTGTGCAGACATAAGAATAAGATATAATAATAATAATAAGTATGAGCAATAATAATAGTGATGCCTTGCATAAATGCAAGCACCACTAATAATAATAAGTATGCAAGATAGTAATAGTGATGCTTTGCATAAATGCAAGCACCACTAATAATAATAAGTATGCAAGATAGTAATAGTGATGCTTTGCATAAATGCAAGCACCACTAATAACTAGATAGGTACATTTCCTGAAGAAAATGTGAAGTGGTGCTTGCCGTGGCAAATTTCGGGGGACAATATATGATTATACTCCAAGCCAAAAGTAAAACAATTCAACCCACATGTCTCTACGATATTCTGATGCGAAGATATAAGGCTTTGTTTATTCGGTTGCTAGGGTACTGTATTTGGTTGGTAAGGAGAAAATTGGCATCCACTAGTGATTACACTCCGAGTCACGAGTCAAACGGTCAAACCCCCGTGTCTCAACGATGTTCTGATGCGGAGATATAAGGCTTTGTTTACTCTGTTGCTAGGGTACTGTATTTGGTTGCTAGGGAAAAAATTGGCATCCACTAGTGATTACACTCCGAGATACGAGTCAAACGGTCCAAACCCCGTGTCTCTACGATGTTCTGATGCGGAGATATAAGGCTTTGTTTACTCTGTTGCTAGGGTACTGTATTTGGTTGCTAGGGGAAAAAATGGCATCCACTAGTGATTACCCTCCGAGTCACGAGTCAAACGGTCCAAACCCCGTGTCTTTACGATGTTCTGATGCGGAGATATAAGGATTTGTTTACTCTGTTGCTAGGGTACTGTATTTGGTTGTTAGGGTAAAAAATGGCATCCACTAGTGATTACCCTCCGAGTCACGAGTCAAACGGTCCAACCCCCGTGTCTCTACGATGTTCTGATGCGGAGATATAAGGTTTTGTTTACTCTGTTGCTAGGGTACTGTATTTGGTTGCTAGGGAAAAAAATAGCATCCACTAGTGATTACCCTCCGAGTCATGAGTCAAACGGTCCAACCCCCGTGTCTCTACGATGTTCTGATGCGGAGATATAAGGCTTTGTTTACTCTGTTGCTAGGGTACTGTATTTGGTTGCTAGGGAAAAAAATGGGATCCACTAGTGATTACCCTCCGAGTCACGAGTCAAACGGTCCAAACCCCATGTCTCTACGATGTTCTGATGCGGAGATATAAGGCTTTGTTTACTCTGTTGTTAGGGTACTGTATTTGGTTGCTAGGGAAAAAAATGGCATCCACTAGTGATTACCCTCCGAGTCATGAGTCAAACGGTCCAACCCCCATGTCTCTACGATGTTCTGATGCGGAGATATAAGGCTTTGTTTACTCTGTTGCTAGGGTACTGTATTTGGTTGCTAGGGGCGTGGCTTGGGAGTGGCCAATGATGAGCCCAGTGATTACACTCCGAGTCACAAGTAAAACGGTCCAACCCCCGTGTCTCTACGATGTTCTGATGCGGAGATATAAGGCTTTGTTTACTCTGTTGCTAGGGTACTGTATTTGGTTGCTAGGGGCGTGGCTTGGGAGTGGCCAATGATGTGCCCAGTGATTACACTCCAAGTCACAAGTAAAACGGTCCAAACCCCGTGTCTCTACGATGTTCTGATGCGGAGATATAAGGCTTTGTTTATTCGGTTGCTAGGGTGCTCAAATTTGGTTGCTAGGGGCGTGGCTTGGGAGTGGCCAATGATGTGCCCAATTGTTACACCCCTAGTCACAAGTAAAACGGTCCAACCCCCGTGTCTCTACGATGTTCTGATGCCGAGATATAACTGTTTGTATTTTATGTTGCTAGGGTGCTCAAAAGTGGTTGCTAGGGGCGTGGCTTAGTAACTCTGTAAGGATCCTGAGCGACTGATTGGATGCCTGAGTAAAATGAGCCCACCACCATGTCTCTATGACACTGTGGTGCAAAGATATCCATCTGGGCATTTTATAATGGCAGTCTATGGGATAGGTTGCTAGGGTGCTCAAAAGTGGTTGCTAGGGGCGTGGCTTAATAGCTCTGAGATGATCCTGAGAGACTGATTGGATGCCCGAGTAAAATGAGCCCACCCACTTATCTCTACAACACTGTAAACCAAAGATATCCCATCTGGAACTGTTTTATTCCCTTATATGGGCATGTTTCCTGCCCCATTATAAGTCAATGGGAATTTTCGGGTGCCTCTTATACCCCAGGGGTACAACTTACACCCCAATGTGATGTATGTTCTTACAGAGCCTACCACCCTCTTCAAAATTAGTAACCCACATGTTTCTAAGGAATCCTCACTCGTACCTATGACCCGTCAAAATTTTTGCAATGTTAAGTCTATGGGATTTTGCCCCATTGACTTTTCATTAGGCATTTTTGGGCACCTCTTACACCCCAGGGGTACAACTTACACCCCATTATGATGTATGTTCTTAGAGTGCATACCACCCTCTTCAAATGTTGTAACCCACATGTTTCTATAAAATCCTCGAGCGGAGCTATGACTCGTCAAAGTTGGGCGCAATGTTAAGTCAATGGGATTTTTCGGGTGGTTTTTCGCCCCCCTTTCAGAAATCCTGCACCCGATCGCTTATAAAAGTCATAGCACACCTCTCCTCAATAATCCGGTCGATTTGAGCCCTCTTTCATGGGACTACGTTAAACCGTGCGGGACGAGTTACGCGCCGAAAAAGTGTCCAGAAAAAGAAGAATAATAATAATAAGTATGGGGAATAATAATAGTGATGCCTTGCATAAATGCAAGCACCACTAATAATAATAATAATAATAAGTATGCAAGATAGTAATAGTGATGCCTTGCATAAATGCAAGCACCACTAATAACTAGATAGGTACATTTCCTGAAGAAAATGTGAAGTGGTGCTTGCCGTGGCAAATTCTGGTGACCATATATGATTATACTCCAAGCTAAAAGTAAAATGATCCAACCCCCGTGTCTCTATGATGTTCTGATGCAGAGATATAAGGCTTTGTTTACTCTGTTACTAGGGTACTGTATTTGGTTGCTAGGGGAAAAAATGGCATCCACTAGTGATTACCCTCCGAGTCACGAGTCAAACGGTCCAACCCCCGTCTCTCTACGATGTTCTGATGAGGAGATATAAGGCTTTGTTTACTCTGTTGCTAGGGTACTGTATTTGGTTGCAAGGGGAAAAAATTGCATCCACTAGTGATTACCCTCCGAGTCACGAGTCAAACGGTCCAACCCCCGTGTCTCTACGATGTTCTGATGCGGAGTTATAAGGCTTTGTTTACTCTGTTGCTAGGGTACTGTATTTGGTTGCTAGGGAAAAAAATGGCATCCACTGGTGATTACCCTCCGAGTCACGAGTCAAACGATCCAACCCCCGTGTCTCTACGATGTTCTGATGAGGAGATATAAAGGTTTGTTTATTCTGTTGCTAGGGTGTTCATATTTGGTTGCTAGGGGCGTGGCTTAACACCTCTTGGCATCCACTAGTGATTACCCTTCGAGTCACGAGTCAAACGGTCTAACCCCTGTGTCTCTACGATGTTCTGATGCGAAGATATAAAGCTTTGTTTATTCGGTTGCTAGGCTGGTCATTATTGGTTGCTAGGGGCGTGGCCTGGGAGTGGCCAATGATGTGGCTAGTTATTACACTTCGAGTCACGAGTCAAACGGTCCAACCCCCGTGTCTCTACGATGTTCTGATGTGAAGATATAAGGCTTTGTTTATTCTGTTGCTAGGGTGCTCAAATTTAGTTGCTAGGGGCGTGGCTTGGGAGTGGCCAATGATGTGGCTAGTTATTACACTCCGAGTCACAAGTAAAATGGTCCAACCCCCGTGTCTCTACGAAGTTCTGATGCGAAGATATAAGGCTTTGTTTATTCTGTTGCTAGGGTGCTCAAATTTAGTTGCTAGGGGCGTGGCTTGGGAGTGGCCAATGATGTGGCTAGTTATTATACTCCGAGGCACAAGTAAAACGGTCCAACCCCCGTTTCTCTACAATTTTCTGATGCCGAGATATAACTGTTTGAATTTTATGTTGCTAGGGTGGTCAAAAGTGGTTGCTAGGGGCGTGGCTTAATACCTATGTAAGGATCCTGAGAGACTGATTGGATGCCTGAGTAAAATGAGCCCACCTCCATGTCTCTATGACACTGTGCTGCAAAGATATCCATCTGGGCATTTTATAATGGCAGTCTATGGGAGATGTTGCTAGGGTGTTCAAAAGTGGTTGCTAGGGGCGTGGCTTAATAGCTCTTAGATGATCCTGAGAGACTGATTGGATGCCCGAGTAAAATGAGCCCACCCACTTATCTCTACGACACTGTAAAGCAAAGATATCCCATCTGGAACGATTTTATTCCCTTATATGGGCGTGTTCCCTGCCCCATTATAAGTCAATGGGAAATTTCGGGTGCCTCTTACACCCCAGGGGTACAGCTTACACCCCATTGTGATGTATGTTCTTACAGAGCCTACCACCCTCTTCAAATGTTATAACCCACATGTTTCTACCAAATCCTCGAGCGGAGCTATGACCCGTCAAAGTTCAGCCCAATGTTAAGTCAATGGGATTTTTTGGGTGGTTTTTCGCCCCCCTTTCGGAAATCCTGCACCCGATCTCTTATAAAAGTCATAGCACACCTCTCCTCAATAATCCGGTCAATTTGAGCCCTCTTTCGTGTGTCTACGACAAACCGTGTGGGACGAGTTACGCGCCGAAAAAGTGTGCAGACATAAGAATAATAAGATATAACTAGATAGGTACATTTCCTGAAGAAAATGTAAAGTGGTGCTTGCCGTGGCAAAATTCTCGGGACAATATATGATTATACTCCAACCCAAAAGTAAAACGTTCCAACCCCCGTGTCTCTATGAGGTTTTGATGCAGAGATATAAGGCTTTGTTTATGCGGTTGCTAGGGTACTGTATTTGGTTGCTATGGAAAAATTTGGCATCCACTAGTGATTACACTCTGATTCACGAGTCAAACGGTCCAACCCCCGTGTCTCTAGGATGTTCTGATGCGGAGATATAAGGCTTTGTTTACACTGTTGCTAGGGTACTGTATTTGGTTGCTAGGGAAAAAATTGGCATCCACTAGTGATTACACTCTGATTCACGAGTCAAACGGTCCAACCCCCGTGTCTCTACGATGTTCTGATGCGGAGATATAAGGCTTTGTTTACTCTGTTGCTAGGGTACTGTATTTGGTTGCTAGGGAAAAAATTGGCATCCCATAATGATTACACTCTAAGTCAGGAGTCAAACGGTCCAACCCCCGTGTCTCTACGATGTTCTGATGCGGAGATATAAGGCTTTGTTTACTCTGTTGCTAGGGTACTGTATTTGGTTGCTAGGGAAAAAATTGGCATCCCATAATGATTACACTCTAAGTCACGAGTCAAACGGTCCAACCCCCATGTCTCTACGATGTTCTGATGTGGAGATATAAGGCTTTGTTTACTCTGTTGCTAGGGTACTGTATTTGGTTGCTAGGGGCGTGGCTTGGGAGTGGCCAATGATGTGCCCAGTGATTACACTCCGAGTCACAAGTAAAACGGTCCAACCCCCGTGTCTCTACGATGTTCTGATGCGGAGATATAAGGCTTTGTTTACTCTGTTGCTAGGGTACTGTATTTGGTTGCTAGGGAAAAAATTGGCATCCCATAATGATTACACTCTGAGTCACGAGTCAAACGGTCCAACCCCCGTGTCTGTACGATGTTCTGATGTGGAGATATAAGGCTTTGTTTACTCTGTTGCTAGGGTACTGTATTTGGTTGCTAGGGAAAAAAATGGCATCCCATAATGATTACACTCTGAGTCACGAGTCAAACGGTCCAACCCCCGTGTCTCTACGATGTTCTGATGCTGAGATATAACTGTTTGAATTTTATTTTGCTAGGGTGCTCAAAAGTTGTTGCTAGGGGCGTGGCTTAATACCTATGTAAGGATCCTGAGAGACTGATTGGATGCCTGAGTAAAATGAGCCCACCCCCATGTCTCTTTGACACTGTGGTGCAAAGATATCCATCTGGGCATTTTATAATGGCAGTCTATGGGAGATGTTGCTAGGGTGCCCAAAATTGTTGCTAGGGGCGTGGCTTAATAGCTCTGGGATGATCCTGAGAGACTGATTGGATGCCCGAGTAAAATGAGCCCACCCACTTATCTCTACGACACTGTAAACCAAAGATATCCCATCTGGAACTGTTTTATTCCCTTATATGGGCATGTTTCCTGCCCCATTATAAGTCAATGGGAATTTTCGGGTGCCTCTTATACCCCAGGGGTACAACTTACACCCCAATGTGATGTATGTTCTTACAGAGCCTACCACCCTCTTCAAATTTAGTAACCCACATGTTTCTAAGGAATCCTCACTCGTACCTATGACCCGTCAAAATTTTTGCAATGTTAAGTCTATGGGATTTTGCCCCATTGACTTTTCATTAGGCATTTTTGGGCACCTCTTACACCCCAGGGGTACAACTTACACCCCATTATGATGTATGTTCTTAGAGAGCCTACCACCCTCTTCAAATGTTGTAACCCACATGTTTCTATAAAATCCTCGAGCGGAGCTATGACTCGTCAAAGTTGGGCGCAATGTTAAGTCAATGGGATTTTTCGGGTGGTTTTTCGCCCCCCTTTCAGAAATCCTGCACCCGATCGCTTATAAAAGTCATAGCACACCTCTCCTCAATAATCCGGTCGATTTGAGCCCTCTTTCATGGGACTACGTTAAACCGTGCGGGACGAGTTACGCGCCGAAAAAGTGTCCAGAAAAAGAAGAATAATAATAACTAGATAGGTACATTTCCTGAAGAAAATGTGAGTGGTGCTTGCCGTGGCAAATTTCAGGGGACAATTTATGATTATACTCCAAGCCAAAAGTAAAACGGTCCAACCCCCGTGTCTCTACGATGTTCTGAAGCAGAGATATAAGGCTTTGTTTACTCTGTTGCTAGGGTACTGTATTTGGTTGCTAGGGGAAAAAATGGCATCCACTAGTGATTACCCTCCGAGTCACGAGTCAAACGGTCCAACCCCCGTGTCTTTACGATGTTCTGATGCGGAGTTATAAGGCTTTGTTTACTCTGTTGCTAGGGTACTGTATTTGGTTGCTAGGGGCGTGGCTTGGGAGTGGCCAATGATGTGCCTAGTGATTACCCTCCGAGTCACAAGTAAAACTGTCCAACCCCCGTGTCTCTACGATGTTCTGATGTGGAGATATAAGGCTTTGTTTACTCTGTTGCTAGGGTACTGTATTTGGTTGCTAGGGGCGTGGCTTGGGAGTGGCCAATGATGTGCCTAGTGATTACACTCCGAGTCACAAGTAAAACGGTTCAACCCCCGTGTCTCTACGATGTTCTGATGCGGAGATATAAGGCTTTGTTTACTCTGTTGCTAGGGTACTGTATTTGGTTGCTAGGGGCGTGGCCTGGGAGTGGCCAATTATGTGCCCAGTGATTACACTCCGAGTCACAAGTAAAACGGTCCAACCCCCGTGTCTCTACGATGTTCTGATGCGGAGATATAAGGCTTTGTTTACTCTGTTGCTAGGGTACTGTATTTGGTTGCTAGGGGCGTGGCTTGGGAGTGGCCAATGATGTGCCCAGTGATTACACTCCGAGTCACAAGTAAAACGGTCCAAACCCCGTGTCTCTACGATGTTCTGATGCGGAGATATAAGGCTTTGTTTATTCGGTTGCTAGGGTGCTCAAATTTGGTTGCTAGGGGCGTGGCTTGGGAGTGGCCAATGATGTGCCCAATTGTTACACCCCTAGTCACAAGTAAAACGGTCCAACCCCCGTGTCTCTACGATGTTCTGATGCCGAGATATAACTGTTTGTATTTTATGTTGCTAGGGTGCTCAAAAGTGGTTGCTAGGGGCGTGGCTTAGTAAGTCTGTAAGGATCCTGTGAGACTGATTGGATGCCTGAGTAAAATGAGCCCACCCCCATGTCTCTATGACACTGTGGTGCAAAGATATCCATCCGGGCATTTTATAATGGCAGTCTATGGTATAGGTTGCTAGGGTGCCCAAAATGGTTGCTATGGTAACCTTACACCCCATTGTGGGGGACGTCCTGACAGAGTCTAGCACCCTCTTCAAATTTAGTAACCCACATGTTTCTATGAAATCCTGGCTCGGACCTATGACCCGTCAAAATTTTTGCAATGTTAAGTCTATGGGATTTTGCCCCATTGACTTTTCATTGGGGCACTTTTGGGCACCTCTTACACCCCAGGGGTACAACTTACACCCCATTGTGATCCATGTTCTTACAGAGCCTACCACCCTCTTCAAATGTTGTAACCCACATGTTTCTACAAAATCCTCGAGCGGAGCTATGACTCGTCAAAGTTGGGCGCAATGTTAAGTCAATGGGATTTTTTGGGTGGTTTTTCGCCCCCCTTTCGGAAATCCTGCACCCGATCGCTTATAAAAGTCATAGCACACCTCTCCTCAATAAGCCGGTCGATTTGAGCCCTAATTTATGGGTCTACGACAAAGCGTGCGGGACGAGTTACGCGCCGAAAAAGTGTCCAGAAAAAGAAGAATAATAATAATAATAATAACTAGATAGGTACATTTCCTGAAGAAAATGTGAGTGGTGCTTGCCGTGGCAAAATTCTGGGGACCATATATGATTATACTCCAAGCCAAAAGTTAAACGATCCAACTCCCGTGTCTGTACGATGTTCTGATGTGGAGATATAAGGCTGTGTTTATCCGGTTGCTAGGGTACTGTATTTGGTTGCTAGGGAAAAATTTGGCATCCCATAATGATTACACTCTGAGTCACGAGTCATACGGTCCAACCCCCGTGTCTCAACGATGTTCTGGTGCAGAGATATAAGGCTTTGTTTATTCGGTTGCTAGGGTACTGTATTTGGTTGCTAGGGAAAATTTTGACATCCCATAATGATTACACTCTGAGTCACGAGTCAAACGGTCCAACCCCCGTGTCTCTACGATGTTCTGATGCGGAGATATAAGGCTTTGTTTACTCTGTTGCTAGGGTACTGTATTTGGTTGCTAGGGAAAAAATTGGCATCCCATAATGATTACACTCTGAGTCACGAGTCAAACGGTCCAACCCCCATGTCTCTACGATGTTCTGATGCGGAGATATAAGGCTTTGTTTACCCTGTTGCTAGGGTACTGTATTTGGTTGCTAGGGAAAAAATTGGCATCCCATAATGATTACACTCTGAGTCACGAGTCAAACGGTCCAACCCCCGTGTCTCTACGATGTTCAGATGCTGAGATATAAGGCTTTGTTTACTCTGTTGCTAGGGTACTATATTTGGTTGCTAGGGAAAAAATTGGCATCCCATAATGATTACACTCTGAGTCACGAGTCAAACGGTCCAACCCCCATGTCTCTACGATGTTCTGATGCGGAGATATAAGGCTTTGTTTACTCTGTTGCTAGGGTACTGTATTTGGTTGCTAGGGAAAAAATTGGCATCTCATAGTGATTACCCGCCGAGTCACGAGTCAAACGGTCCAACCCCCGTGTCTCTACGATGTTCTGATGCGGAGATATAAGGCTTTGTTTACTCTGTTGCTAGGGTACTGTATTTGGTTGCTAGGGAAAAATTGGCATCCCATAATGATTACACTCTGAGTCACGAGTCAAACGGTCCAACCCCCATGTCTCTACGATGTTCTGATGCGGAGATATAAGGCTTTGTTTACTCTGTTGCTAGGGTACTGTATTTGGTTTCTAGGGGCGTGGCTTGGGAGTGGCCAATGATGTGACCAGTTGCTACACTCCGAGTCACAAGTAAAACGGTCCAACCCCCGTGTTTCTACGATGTTCTGATGCGAAGATATAAGGCTTTGTTTACTCTGTTGCTAGGGTACTGTATTTGGTTGCTAGGGGTGGGGCTTGGGAGTGGCCAATGATGTGACCAGTTGCTACACTCCGAGTCACAAGTAAAACGGTCCAACCCCCGTTTTTCTACGATGTTCTGATGCGAAGATATAAGGCTTTGTTTACTCTGTTGCTAGGGTGCTCACATTTGGTTGCTAGGGGCGTGGCTTGGGAGTGGCCAATGATGTGGCCAGTGATTACCCTCCGAGTCACAAGTAAAACGATCCAACCCCCGTTATTCTACGATGTTCTGATGCCTAGATAAAACTGTTTGAATTTTATGTTGCTAGGGTGCTTAAAAGTGGTTGCTAGGGGCGTGGCTTAATAGCTCTGGGACTATCCTGATAAATTGATTGGATGTCTGAGTAAAATGAGCCCACCCCCATGTCTCTACGACATTGTAAAGCGAAGATATTCCATCTGGAACTTTTTTATTCCCTTATATGGGCATGTTTCCTGCCCCATTATAAGTCAATGGGAAATTTCGGGTGCCTCTTACACCCCAGGGGTACAACTAACACCCCAATGTGATGTATGTTCTTACAGAGCCTACCACCCTCTTCAAATGTTATAACCCACATGTTTCTACCAAATCCTCGAGCGGAGCTATGACCCGTCAAAGTTCGGCCCAATGTTAAGTCAATGGGATTTTTCGGGTGGTTTTTCGCCCCCCTTTCGGAAATCCTGCACCCGATCTCTTATAAAAGTCATAGCACACCTCTCCTCAATAATCCGGTCAATTTGAGCCCTCTTTCGTGTGTCTACGACAAACCGTGTGGGACGAGTTACGCGCCGAAAAAGTGTGCAGACATAAGAATAATAAGATATAATAACTAGATATTAAAGTTTGAAGACAAACTTTATGTTGGCTTGAAAAAGCGTAGCCTGAACGTTTAAAACGGATTGACAGAAGTTTAGTTTAGTAGGCTATCTGGCAGTTAGTATGTTTAAGTATAAAGCTAACATGATTAGCATGAAGCTAGCATGAAGCTACCATGATTAGCATGAAGCTAGCATGATGCTAGCATGATTAGCATGAAGCTAGCATGATGCTAGCATGATTAGCATGAAGCTACCATGATGCTAGCATGAAGCTAGCATGATTAGCATGAAGCTAGCATGATGTTACCATGATTAGCATGAAGCTAGCATGATGCTAGCATGATTAGCATGAAGCTAGCATGATGCTAGCATGATTAGCATGAAGCTAACATGAAGCTAGCATGATTAGCATGTAGCTAGCATGATGTTAGCATGATTAGCATGTAGCTAGCATGAAGCTAGCATGATGCTAGCATGATTAGCATGAAGCTAGCATGATGCTAGCATGATTAGCATGAAGCTAGCATGATGCTAGCATGATTAGCATGAAGCTAGCATGATGCTAGCATGATTAGCATGAAGCTAGCATGATGCTAGCATGATGTTAGCATGATTAGCATGAAGCTAGCATGATGCTAGCATGATTAGCATGAAGCTAGCATGATTAGCATGAAGCTAGCATGATGCTAGCATGATTAGCATGTAGCTAGCATGAAGCTAGCATGAAGCTAGCATGATGCTAGCATGATTAGCATGAAGCTAGCATGATGCTAGCATGATTAGCATGATGCTAGCATGATTAGCATGAAGCTAGCATGATTACCATGAAGCTAGCATGATGCCAGCATGATTAGCATGTAGCTAGCATGATGCTAGCATGATTAGCATGAAGCTAGCATGATGCTAGCATGATTAGCATGAAGCTAGCATGATGCTAGCATGATTAGCATGAAGCTAGCATGATGCTAGCATGATTAGCATGAAGCTAGCATGAAGCTAGCATGATGCTAGCATGATTAGCATGAAGCTAGCATGATGCTAGCATGATTAGCATGAAGCTAGCATGATGCTAGCATGATTAGCATGTAGCTAGCATGATGTTAGCATGATTAGCATGAAGCTAGCATGAAGCTAGCATGATGCTAGCATGATTAGCATGAAGCTAGTATGATGCTAACATGATTAGCATGAAGCTAGCATGATTAGCATGAAGCTAGCATGATGCTAGCATGATTAGCATGTAGCTAGCATGAATCTAGCATGAAGCTAGCATGATGCTAGCATGATTAGCATGAAGCTAGCATGATGCTAGCATGATTAGCATGAAGCTAGCATGATTAGCATGAAGCTAGCATGATGCTAGCATGATTAGCATGTAGCTAGCATGAAGCTAGCACGATTAGCATGAAGCTAGCATGATGCTAGCACGATTAGCATGAAGCTAGCATAAAGCTAGCATGATTAGCATGAAACTAGCATGATTCTAGCATGATTAGCATGAAGCTAGCATAATGCTAGCATGATTAGCATGAAGCTAGCATGATGCTAGCATGATTAGCATGAAGCTAGCATGAAACTAGCAAGATTAGCATGAAGCTAGCATGAAGCTAGCATGAGAATAGCATGATTACCATGAAGCTAGCATGATTTAACGTGAAGCTAGCATGATTAGCATGATGCTAGCATGATTAGCATTAAGCTAGCACTATTTAGCGTGCAGCTAACAAGATTTAACATGAAGTTAGCATGATTTAGCATGAAGTTAGCAAGATTTATTATGAAATTAGCATAAAGCTAGCATGAAACTAGCATGAAGCTAGTATGACTTAGCATGGAGCTAGCATGAAGCTAACATGACCCAAAGACCCAACCCCCATGTCTCTATGATGTTCAGATCCAGAGATATAAGGCTTTGTTTATTATGTTGCTAGGGTGCTCAAATTGGTTGCTAGGGGCGTGGTTTAATACCTCAGTAGGAATCCTAAGAGACTGATTGGATGCCTGAGTAAAATGAGCCCACGCCTATGTCTCTATGACACTCTGGTGTAAAGATATCCATCTGGGCTTTTTATAATGGTAGTCTATGGGAGATGTTGCTAGGGTACCCAAAATTGTTGCTAGGGGCGTGGCTTAATAGCTCTGGGGCGATCCTAAGAGACTGATTGGATGACTGAGTAAAATGAGCCCACCCCCATGTCTATACGACACTCTAAAGTGAAGATATTCCATCTGGGACGCTTTTACTCCCTTATATGGGCATGTTTCCTGCCCCATTATAAGTCAATGGGAAATTTTGGGGGCCTCTTACACCCCAGGGGTACAGCTTACTAGCCTGGCTCCGCCCTCCTACGTGCTTCCGCTTATTTTTTCATTTCGCTTCAGCAGTACGTCTGGGATTTCTCTATAGGGTTTCGTTTTCTCCTGCAAAAATCTGCAGGACCAATCAGCGAACAGATGGGGGTGGCTAAGAAAGATGACGTTGAGGTCGTGCGTCAGTTTGAGTTGTAGTTCAGTAATGGCAGCGGAGAAAGACGTGAGGAAAGCTATTCGGTCCGTTGTTGCAAAACTGCTGAATATACAGAAGTTAAAGCCGGAGCAAGAACCAGGTTTGCTAACTTTTGTTTGTCTGATTATTCTGACTTGTTGTTTCCGTCCGGTTTCGGTGCATGATATACGTCACGACCACATGTTAGCGATTGGCTTTGACAGATCCTGAGTGACTCTGGGCATATCCAATAGTTTTAAACTTCAACAATGGACCCTCCTTAACGGAAGTAACGCTTTGCTATGGAGCGTGGCCAGACTCTCTGTACAAATGAAATGAATGTACGAGAGTCTGGTTATACCAGGCTAACAGCTTACACCTTAATGTGATGTATGTTCTTACAGAGCATGTCAGCCTCCTTAAATGTGGTAAGCCACAAGTTTCTACAAGTTTCTCACTCGCAGCTATGGCCCGTCAAAGTTTGTCTCCATGTTAAGTAAATGGGAAATTTGGGGTGTTTGAGCGCCCCGTTTAGGAATTCGGAAGGTCCCATCAGTTAGAAAAGATATAGCACACTAAGTCAGACCAGTCTGAAGGTCCGTGGAAAATTTGGTGCATGTAGCTTGAAAGCTCTAGGACGAGTTAGTGTCCAAAATTTTGGGGTGCTAAGAAGAATAATAATAATAACTAGATAGAAAAGTTCGTCGGAACAAACTTTATGTTGGCTTGAGAAAGCCTAGTCTGAGAGTAGAGTTTGACAACTTAGCATGAAGCTATCATGATTTAAGATAAAGCTAGCATGATTTAACATGAAGCGAACATGATTTAGCATGAAGCTAGCATGATTTAGCATGAAGCTAGCATGAAGCTAGCATAATTTAACATGAGGCTAGCATGATGATAGCATGATTAGCATAAAGCTAGCATGATGCTAGCATGATTAGCATGAAGCTAGTATAATGCTAGCATGATTAGCATGATGCTAGCATGATTAGCATGAAGCTAGCATGATGCTAGCATGATTAGCATGATGCTAACATGATTAGCATGAAGCTAGCATGATTAGCATGAAGCTAGCATGATTAGCATGAAGCTAGCATGATGTTAACATGATTAGCATGAAGCTAGTATGATTAGCATGAAGCTAGCATGATGCTAGCATGATTAGCATGAAGCTAGCATGAAGTTAGCATGATTAGCATGAAGCTAGCATGATGCTAGCATGATTAGCATGAAGCTAGCATGAAGTTAGCATGATTAGCATGAAGCTAGCATGAAGCTAGCATGATGCTAGCATGATTAGCCTGAAGCTAGCATGATGTTAGCATGATTAGCATGATGCTAGCATGATTAGCATGAAGCTAGCATGAAGATAGCATGATTAGCATGAAGCTAGCATGATGTTAGCATGAAGCTAGCATGATGTTAGCATGATTAGCATGAAGCTAGTATGATTAGCATGAAGCTAGCATGATGTTAGCATAATTAGCATGAAGCTAGCATGAAGCTAGCATGATGTTAGCATGATTAGCATGAAGCTAGCATGATGTTAGCATGATTAGCATGAAGTTAGCATGATGCTAGCATGATAAGCATGAAGCTAGCATGATGTTAGCATGATTAGCATGAAGCTAGTATGATTAGCATGAAGCTAGCATGATGTTAGCATAATTAGCATGAAGCTAGCATGATTAGCAGGAAGCTAGCATGAAGCTAACATTTATTGCGTTGCTAGGGTACTAAGTTTGGTTGCTAGGGAGAAAATTGCCATCCCATAATGATCACCCTTCAAGCCACAAGTAAAACGGTCCAACCCCCGTGTCTCTACAATGTTCTGATGCGGAGATATAAGGCTTTGTTTATTCCGTTGCTAGGGTACTAAGTTTGGTTGCTAGGGAGAAAATTGGCATCCCATAATGATCACACTTCAAGCCACAAGTAAAACGGTCCAACCCCCGTGTCTCTACAATGTTCTGATGCGGAGATATAAGGCTTTGTTTATTCCGTTGCTAGGGTACTAAGTTTGGTTGCTAGGGAGAAAATTGGTATCCCATAATGATTACACTTCAAGCCACAAGTAAAACGGTCCAACCCTGTGTCTCTACGATGTTCAGATCCAGAGATATAAGGCTTTGTTTATTATGTTGCTAGGGTCTTCATATTTTGTTGCTAGGGGCGTGGCTTAATACCTCAATAAGAATCCCAAGAGACTGATTGGATGCCTGAGTAAAATGAGCCCACCCCTATGTCTCTATGACACTCTGGTGCAAAGATATCCATCTGGGCTTTTTATAATGGTAGTCTATGGGAGATGTTGCTAGGGTACCCAAAATTGTTGCTAGGGGCGTGGCTTAATAGCTCTGGGGTGATCCTAAGAGACTGATTGGATGCTTGAGTAAAATTAGCCCACCCCCATGTCTCTAAGACACTCTAAAGTGAAGATATTCCATCTGGGACGCTTTTATTCCCTTTTATGGGCATGTTTCCTGCCCCATTATAAGTCAATGGGAAATTTTGGGGGCCCCTTACACCCCAGGGGTACAGCTTACACCCCATTGTGAGGTATGTTCTTACAGAGCCTGTCAGCCTCCTTAAATGTGGTAAGCCACAAGTTTCTACAAGTTTCTCACTCGCAGCTATGACCCGTCAAAGTTTGTCTCAATGTTAAGTCAATGGAAATTTTGGGGTGTTTCAGCGCCCCGTTTAGGAATTCGGAAGGTCCCATCAGTTAGAAAAGATATAGCAACTCGAGTCAGATCAGACCGAAGGTATGTCCAAAGTTTGATGGCTGTAGCTTGAAAGCTCTAGGACGAGTTAGAGTTAGAAATTTTAGTCTCAGAAGAAAAAGAATAATAATAATAACTAGATAGGTACATTTCCTGAAGAAAATGTGAGTGGTGCTTGCCGTGGCAAATTTCAGGGGACAATTTATGATTATACTCCAAGCCAAAAGTAAAACGGTCCAACCCCCGTGTCTCTACGATGTTCTGAAGCAGAGATATAAGGCTTTGTTTACTCTGTTGCTAGGGTACTGTATTTGGTTGCTAGGGGAAAAAATGGCATCCACTAGTGATTACCCTCCGAGTCACGAGTCAAACGGTCCAACCCCCATGTCTTTACGATGTTCTGATGCGGAGTTATAAGGCTTTGTTTACTCTGTTGCTAGGGTACTGTATTTGGTTGCTAGGGGCGTGGCTTGGGAGTGGCCAATGATGTGCCTAGTGATTACACTCCGAGTCACAAGTAAAACGGTCCAACCCCCGTGTCTCTACGATGTTCTGATGTGGAGATATAAGGCTTTGTTTACTCTGTTGCTAGGGTACTGTATTTGGTTGCTAGGGGCGTGGCTTGGGAGTGGCCAATGATGTGCCTAGTGATTACACTCCGAGTCACAAGTAAAACGGTCCAACCCCCGTGTCTCTACGATGTTCTGATGCGGAGATATAAGGCTTTGTTTACTCTGTTGCTAGGGTACTGTATTTGGTTGCTAGGGGCGTGGCTTGGGAGTGGCCAATTATGTGCCCAGTGATTACACTCCGAGTCACAAGTAAAACGGTCCAACCCCCGTGTCTCTACGATGTTCTGATGCGGAGATATAAGGCTTTGTTTACTCTGTTGCTAGGGTACTGTATTTGGTTGCTAGGGGCGTGGCTTGGGAGTGGCCAATGATGTGCCCAGTGATTACACTCCGAGTCACAAGTAAAACGGTCCAAACCCCGTGTCTCTACGATGTTCTGATGCGGAGATATAAGGCTTTGTTTATTCGGTTGCTAGGGTGCTCAAATTTGGTTGCTAGGGGCGTGGCTTGGGAGTGGCCAATGATGTGCCCAATTGTTACACCCCTAGTCACAAGTAAAACGGTCCAACCCCCGTGTCTCTACGATGTTCTGATGCCGAGATATAACTGTTTGTATTTTATGTTGCTAGGGTGCTCAAAAGTGGTTGCTAGGGGCGTGGCTTAGTAAGTCTGTAAGGATCCTGAGAGACTGATTGGATGCCTGAGTAAAATGAGCCCACCCCCATGTCTCTATGACACTGTGGTGCAAAGATATCCATCCGGGGATTTTATAATGGCAGTCTATGGTATAGGTTGCTAGGGTGCCCAAAATGGTTGCTATGGTAACCTTACACCCCATTGTGGGGGACGTCCTGACAGAGTCTAGCACCCTCTTCAAATTTAGTAACCCACATGTTTCTATGAAATCCTGGCTCGGACCTATGACCCGTCAAAATTTTTGCAATGGTAAGTCTATGGGATTTTGCCCCATTGACATTTCATTGGGGCACTTTTGGGCACCTCCTACACCCCAGGGGTACAACTTACACCCCATTGTGATCCATGTTCTTACAGAGCCTACCACCCTCTTCAAATGTTGTAACCCACATGTTTCTACAAAATCCTCGAGCGGAGCTATGACTCGTCAAAGTTGGGCGCAATGTTAAGTCAATGGGATTTTTTGGGTGGTTTTTCGCCCCCCTTTCGGAAATCCTGCACCCGATCGCTTATAAAAGTCATAGCACACCTCTCCTCAATAAGCCGGTCGATTTGAGCCCTAATTTATGGGTCTACGACAAAGCGTGCGGGACGAGTTACGCGCCGAAAAAGTGTCCAGAAAAAGAATAATAATAATAATAATAATAATAATAATAATAATAAGTATGCAAGATAGTAATAGTGATGCTTTGCATAAATGCAAGCACCACTAATAATAATAAGTATGCAAGATAGTAATAGTGATGCTTTGCATAAATGCAAGCACCACTAATAAGTATGGGGAATAATAATAGTGATGCCTTGCATAAATGCAAGCACCACTAATAATAAGTATGAGCAATAATAATAGTGATGCTTTGCATAAATGCAAGCACCACTAATAATAATAAGTATGCAAGATAGTAATAGTGATGCTTTGCATAAATGCAAGCACCACTAATAATAAGTTTAATAGCAATAACAATATATTGGCTTTTTCAAAGCCAACATAATAATAACTAGATAGAAAAGTTTGAAGACAAACTTTATGTTGGCTTGACAAAGCCTAGCCTGAACGTTTAAAACAGATTGAGAGAAATTTAAAACAAGTTTAGTTTAGGATTATAACTTTCCGTAAACATGATACCAAAAGTTACCATGTTAGCATGTTTAGCACTAAGTTAGCATGATGCTAACATGAATTAGCATGAAGCTAGCATGATGCAAACATGAATTAGCATGAAGCTAGCATGATGTTAACATGAATTAGCATGAAGCTAACATGATGCTAACATGAATTAGCATGAAGCTAGCATGATGCTAACATGAATTAGCATGAAGCTAGCATGAAGCTAACATAAATTAGCATGAAGCTAGCATGATGCTAACATGAATTAGCATGAAGCTAGCATGATGCTAACATGAATTAGCATGAAGCTAGCATGATGCTAACATGAATTAGCATGAAGCTAGCATGATGTTAACATGAATTAGCATGAAGCTAGCATGATGTTAACATGAATTAGCATGAAGCTAGCATGATGCTAACATGAATTAGCATGAAGCTAGCATGATGCTAACATGAATTAGCATGAAGCTAGCATGATGCTAACAAGAATTAGCATTAAGCTAGCATTGTGCTAACATGAATTAGCATGAAGCTAGCATGATGCTAACATGAATTAGCATGAAGCTAGCATGATGCTAACATGAATTAGCATGAAGCTAGCATGATGCTAACATGAATTAGCATGAAGCTAGCATGATGCTAACATGAATTAGCATGAAGCTAGCATGATGCTAACATGAATTAGCATGAAGCTAGCATGATGCTAACATGAATTAGCATGAAGCTAGCATGATGCTAACATGAATTAGCATTGTGCTAACATGAATTAACATGAAGCTAGCATGATGCTAACATGAATTAGCATGATGCTAACATGAATTAGCATGAAGCTAGCATGATGGTAACATGAATTAGCATGAAGCTAGCATGATGTTAACATGAATTAGCATGAAGCTAGCATGATGCTAACATGAATTAGCATGAAGCTAGCATGATGCTAACATGAATTAGCATGAAGCTAGCAGGATGCTAATATGAATTAGCATGAAGCTAGCACGACGCTAACATGAATTAGCATGAAGCTAGCACGACGTTAACATGAATTAATATGAAGCTAGCACGACGCTAACATGAATTAGCATGAAGCTAGCACGACGTTAACATGAATTAGCATGAAGCTAGCACGATGCTAACATGAATTAGCATGAAGCTAGCACGATGCTAACATAAATTAGCATGAAGCTAGCACGATGCTAACATGAATTAGCATGAAGCTAGCACGATGCTAACATGAATTAGCATGAAGCTAGCACGATGCTAACATGAATTAGCATGAAGCTAGCACGATGCTAACATGAATTAGCATGAAGCTAGCACGATGCTAACATGAATTAGCATGAAGCTAGCACGATGCTAACATGAATTAGCATGAAGCTAGCACGATGCTAACATGAATTAGCATGAAGCTAGCACGATGCTAACATGAATTAGCATGAAGCTAGCACGATGCTAACATGAATTAGCATGAAGCTAGCACGATGCTAACATTAATTAGCATAAGGCTAACATGATGCTAACATTAATTAGCATGAAGCTAGCATGATGTTAACATTAATTAGCATGAAGCTAACATGATGCTAACATGATTTACCATGAAGTTAGCAAGATTTATTATGAAATTAGCATAAAGCTAGCATGAAACTAGCATGAAGCTAGTATGACTTAGCATGAAGCTAGCATGAAGCTAACATGACCAAACGACCCAACCCCCATGTCTCTATGATGTTCGGATCCAGAGATATAAGGCTTTGTTTATTATGTTGCTAGGGTGCTCATATTTGGTTGCTAGGGGCGTGGCTTAATAGCTCAATAAGAATCCTAAGAGACTGATTGGATGCCTGAGTAAAATAAGCCCACCCCCATGTCTCTATGACAGTGTGATGCAAAGATATCCATCTGGGCATTTTATAATGGCAGTCTATGGGATATGTTGCTAGGGTGCCCAAAAATGGTTGCTAGGGGCGTGGCTAATTAGCTTTGGGATGATCCTGAGAGTCTGATTGGATGCCCGAGTAAAATGAGCCTACCCTGTCTCTATGACACTGTAAAGCGAAGATATTCCATCTGGAATGTTTTTATTCCCTTATATGGGCATGTTTCCTGTCCCGTTATAAGTCAATGGGGAATTTTGGGTGCCTCTTGCGCCCCAAGGGTGAAACTTACACCCCAATGTAATGTATGTTCTTACAGAGCCTGCCAGCCTCTTCAAATGTGGTAACCCACAAGTTTCTACAAAATTCTCGCTCGCAGCTAGAAGCCGTCAAAGTTTGTCCAATGTTAAGTCAATGGGACTTTCGGAATTTTAATGTCCCGTTTTAGGAATTCTGTAAGTCGGATCCCTTCAAAAAGATATAGCACACTTCTTCAGACCAGTCAGAAAGTCCGTGGAAAATTTGGTGAATGTAGCTTGAAAGCTGTCAGACGAGTTAGCTGCGGAAATTTTAGTCTCAGAAGAAGAAAAAGAAGAATAATAATAATAACTAGATAGGTACATTTCCTGAAGAAAATGTGAGTGGTGCTTGCCGTGGCAAAATTCTGGGGACCATATATGATTATACTCCAAGTCAAAAGTAAAACGATCCAACTCCCGTGTCTCTACGATGTTCTGATGCGGAGATATATGGCTGTGTTTATCCGGTTGCTAGGGTACTGTATTTGGTTGCTGGGGAAAAAATTTCTATCCACTAGTGATTACCCTCCGAGTCACGAGTCAAACGGTCCAACCCCCGTGTCTGTACAATGTTCTGATGCAGAGATATAAGGCTTTGTTTACTCTGTTGCTAGGGTACTGAATTTGGTTGCTAGGGAAAAATTTGGCATCCACTAGTGATTACCCTAGGACGAGTTAGTGTCGGAAGTCACAAGTCAAACGGTCCAACCCCCGTGTCTCTACGATGTTCTGATGCGGAGATATAAGGCTTTGTTTACTCTGTTGCTAGGGTACTGTATTTGGTTGCTAGGGGAAAAAATTGGCATCCACTAGTGATTACCCTCCGAGTCACGAGTCAATTGTTCCAAACCCCGTATCTCTACGATGTTCTGATGCTGAGATATAAGGCTTTGTTTACTCTGTTGCTAGGGTACTGTATTTGGTTGCTAGGGAAAAAACCGGCATCCACTAGTGATTACCCTCCGAGTCACGAGTCAAACGGTCCAACCCCCTTGTCTCTACGATGTTCTGATGCAGAGATATAAGGTTTTGTTTACTCTGTTGCTAGGGTACTGTATTTGGTTGCTAGGGGAAAAAACGACATCCACTAGTGATTACCCTCCGAGTCAAGAGTCAAACGGTCCAACCCCCGTGTCTCTACGATGTTCTGATGCGGAGATATAAGGCTTTGTTTATTCTGTTGCTAGGGTACTGTATTTGGTTGCTAGGGGAAAAAACGACATCCACTAGTGATTACCCTCCGAGTCACGAGTCAAACGGTCCAACCCCCGTGTCTCTACGTTGTTTTGATGCGGAGATATAAGGCTTTGTTTATTTGGTTGCTAGGGTACTGTATTTCGTTGCTAGGGAGAAAATTGGCATCCCATAATGATCATACTCCAAGCCACAAGTAAAATGGTCCAACCCCCGCGTCTCTACGTTGTTCTGATGCGGAGATATAAGGCTTTGTTTATTCGGTTGCTAGGGTACTGTATTTGGTTGCTAGGGAAAAAATTGACATCCCATAGTGATTACCCTCCGAATCACGAGTCAAACAGTCCAACCCCCGTGTCTCTACGATGTTCTGATGCGGAGATATAAGGCTTTGTTTACTCTGTTGCTAGGGTACTGTATTTGGTTGCTAGGGAAAAAATTGGCATCCCATAATGATTACACTCCGAGTCACGAGTCAAACGGTCCAACCCCCGTGTCTCTACGATTTTCTGATGCGGAGATATAAGGTTTTGTTTACTCTGTTGCTAGGGTACTGTATTTGGTTGCTAGGGAAAAAATTGGCATCCCATAATGATTACACTCTGAGTCACGAGTCAAATGGTCCAAGCCCCGTGTCTCTACGATGTTCTGATGCGGAGATATAAGGCTTTGTTTACTCAGTTGCTAGGGTACTGTATTTGGTTGCTAGGGAAAAAATTGACATCCCATAATGATTACACTCTGAGTCTCGAGTAAAACGGTCCAACCCCCGTGTCTCTACGATGTTCGGATGCCGAGATATAACTGTTTGAATTTTATGTTTCTAGGGTGCTCAAAAGTGGTTGCTAGGGGCGTGGCTTAATACCTATGTAAGGATCCTGACAGACTGATTGGATGCCCGAGTGAAATGAGCCCACCCACTTATCTCTACGACACTGTAAAGCAAAGATATCCCATCTGGAACTGTTTTATTCCCTTATATGGGCATGTTTCCTGCCCCATTATAAGTCAATGGGAATTTTCGGGCGCCTCTTACACCCCAGGGGTACAACTTACACCCCAATGTCATGTATGTTCTTACAGAGTCTACCACCCTCTTCAAATGTTATAACCCACATGTTTCTACAAAATCCTCGAGCGGAGCTATGACCAGTCAAAGTTCGGCGCAATGTTAAGTCAATGGGATTTTTTGGGTGATTTTTTGCCCCCCTTTCGGAAATCCTGCACCCGATCCCTTATAAAAGTCATAGCACACCTCTCCTCTTTGTCAAGCCAACATAATAAGTTTAATAGCAATAACAATATATTGGCTTTTTCAAAGCCAACATAATAATAATAATAAGTATGCAAGATAGTAATAGTGATGCTTTGCATAAATGCAAGCACCACTAATAAGTATGCAAGATAGTAATAGTGATGCTTTGCATAAATGCAAGCACCACTAATAAGTATGCAAGATAGTAATAGTGATGCTTTGCATAAATGCAAGCACCACTAATAAGTATGAGCAATAGTAATAGTGATGCCTTGCATAAATGCAAGCACCACTAATAATAATAAGTATGAGCAATAGTAATAGTGATGCCTTGCATAAATGCAAGCACCACTAATAAGTTTAAAAGCAATAACAGTATGTTGGCTTTTTCAAAGCCAACATAATAAGTTTAATAGCAATAACAATATATTGGCTTTTTCAAAGCCAACATAACTAGATATTAAAGTTTGAATACAAACTTTATGTTGGCTTGAAAAAGCGTAGCCTGAACATTTAAAACGGTTTGACAGAAGTTTAGTTTAGTAGGCTGTCTGGCAGTTAGTATGTTTAAGTATGAAGGTAGCATGATTTAGCATGATTTAGCATGATGTTATCATGATTAGCATGAAGCTAGCATTATGTTAACATGATTAGCATGAAGCTAGCTTGAAGCTAACATGATGCTAACATGATTAGCATGAAGCTAGCATGATGCTAGCATTATTAGCATGAAGCTAGCATGATGCTAACATGATTAGCATGAAGCTAGCATGATTAGCATGATGTTAGCGTGATTAACATGAAGCTAGCATGATGTAAGCATGATTAGCATGAAGCTAGCATGATGTTAGCATGAGTAGCATGAAGCTAGCATGATGTTAGCATGATTAGCATGAAGCTAGCATGATGCTAGCATTATTAGCATGAAGCTAGCATGATGGTAGCATGATTAGCATGAAGCTAGCATGATGCTTACATTGATTAGCATGAAGCTAGCATGATGCTAGCATTGATTAGCATGAAGCTAGCATGATGCTAGCATGATTAGCATGAAGCTAGCATGATTAGCATGATGCTAGCATGATTAGCATGATGTTAGCATGATTAGCATGATGCTAGCATGATTAGCATGAAGCTAGCATGATGCTAACATGATTAGCATGAAGCTAGCATGATTAGCATGATGTTAGCATGATTAGCATGAAGCTAGCATGAAGCTAGCATGATTAGCATGAAGCTATCATGATGTTAGCATGATTAGCATGAAGCTAGCATGATGCTAGCATTATTAGCATGAAGCTAGCATAATGCTAGCATGATTAGCATTAAAATAGCATGATGGTAGCATAATTAGCATGAAGTTAGCATAATGCTAGCATTGATTAGCAGGAAGCTAGCATGATGCTAGCATTGATTAGCATGAAGCTAGCATGATGTTAGCATGATTAGCATGAAGCTAGCATGAAGTTAGCATGATGTTAGCATGATTAGCATGAAGCTAACATGATGCTAGCATGATTACCATGAAGCTAGCATGATGTTAACATGATTAGCATGAAGCTAACATGATGTTAGCATGATTAGCATGAAGCTAGCATGATTAGCATGAAGCTAGCATGATGTTAGCATGATTAGCATGAAGCTAGCATGATGTTAGCATGATTAGCATGAAGCTAGCATGATGCTAGCATGATTAGCATGAAGCTAGCATGATGCTAGCATGATTAGCATGAAGCTAGCATGATGTTAGCATGATAAGCATGAAGCTAGAAAGATTTATTATGAAATTAGCATGAAGCTAGCATGAAACTAGCATGAAGCTAGTATGACTTAGCATGGAGCTAGCATGATTAGCATGAAGCTAGCATGATGTTAGCATGATTAGCATGATGCTAGCATGATTAGCATGAAGCTAGCATGATGTTAGGATGATTAGCATGAAGCTAGCATGATGTTAGCATGATTAGCATGAAGCTAGCATGATGTTAGCATGATTAGCATGAAGCTAGCATGATGCTAGCATGATTAGCATGAAGCTAGCATGATGTTAGCATGATAAGCATGAAGCTAGAAAGATTTATTATGAAATTAGCATGAAGCTAGCATGAAACTAGCATGAAGCTAGTATGACTTAGCATGGAGCTAGCATGAAGCTAACATGACCCAAAGACCCAACCCCCATGTCTCTATGATGTTCAGATCCAGAGATATAAGGCTTCGTTTATTATGTTGCTAGGGTGCTCATATTTGGTTGCTAGGGGCGTGGCTTAATACTTCAATAAGAATCCTAAGAGACTGATTGGATTCCTGAGTAAAATGAGCCCACCCCTATGTCTCTATGGCTGCGTTTACACTTGGCATTAACATGCGACCTGTATCCGGATGTTGTCCACATACACATTGAAAAGACAAGTGTAAACGCTTCTGTGATCGGAATGTTATCCGATCTGTGTGTCCTGATGCAGAGGTAGTCGAGGACGCATTGTGATCGGATCTCAGTGTAATGTAAACGCAATCCAGCCATTGTATCTGCATTTACAGGTCAACGTCACAAAAAACCCCGCCCACTATCATCTCCTCTCACTGACAGCTGTCAAAAATAAAGGACGTTAGGTCATGGAGCGCAGGTGAGAGACGCATACATTCATATTTGTGGAGCAACGGAAGCTACGCTTAAAAGTATCTTAATAAATCGATATTCAAAAGCATTTTAACACTGCTGACTGTATTTAAGTTATTCAGGCATATGTTATATGTTCCTATTCATAGAGAGATTTAATATTTAATGGCAGAAATCAGGATCGTTATAATGTTTGCGTTTCCATGGTGACATATCAACGTGAATGTTACGCTTCTTTCTGGTCAATCGGCTGTTTCTGTCTCATTTAACACATTTTAAGTTACTTTAAAACACATACAAACCATAATAACATTAACCAAACACATTTATTCAGTGTTGGTTTTATGCAAGGTTACTTATACGTGTTTGTAAATTACATTACTTCTTACGCACTATGAACAGGAAATTCAGGAAATTGTTAGCTCTTTTAATTAAATCATATTAAAATTACCAGGAAACATAACTAACAACAGTTTATGGTTAAAATATAAATATACATATAAGTTCAGGCAGAGCCAAAAGCCCTTTATTAAGGCAGAATAAAACAGTGGAGTCGGTCATGTTTCACGCGGATGTTGTTGTTTATTTAAAGCATGCGGGTGAAAGTCAAGTTCAGGTAAAGTTAAACAGGACATTCATCCGCGGTGCGGACGCTATAAGGCTTTTAAAGATAAGGCTTTTAAAGCTAAAAAAAATATAACGCTCAAAACGTGAACATCACGGTTGTTGGGGTTGCTAATTATTCTCTGCTGTTGGCTTCTCAGTAGCACTGTACAATACGGGATTGCCTTAGCGCGAAAACCCTAAATCATGTGGCTAAAGACAGCTGTACCCATTTTGATTGACAGCTATCCACCCAGCGCGCGTCTCCCCGCACGGGATCCGATCACACATCCAGATACAGAAGCCACATTTATGTGACAAATGTAAACGCGCCATGTCCTGATATACGAATGATCGGATCTGCGTGAACGGATCACCGAGATCGCATGTTAATGCAAAATGTAAACGCAGCCAATGACACTCTGGTGCAAAGATATCCATCTGGGCTTTTTATAATGGTAGTCTATGGGAGATGTTGCAAGGGTACCCAAAATTGTTGCTAGGGGCATGGCTTAATAGCTTTGGGGTGATCCTAAGAGACTGATTGGATGCCTGAGTATAATGAGCCCACCCCCATGTCTCTACGACATTCTAAAGTGAAGATATTCCTTCTGGGACGCTTTTTTTCCCTTTTATGGGCATGTTTCCTGCCCCATTATAAGTCAATGGGAAATTTTGGGGGCCTCTTACACCCCAGGGGTACAGCTTACACCCCATTGTTAGGTATGTTCTTACACAGCCTGTCAGCCTCCTTAAATGTGGTAAGTCACAAGTTTCTACAAGTTTCTCACTCGCAGCTATGACCCATCAAAGTTTGTCTCAATGTTAAGTCAATGGAAATTTTGGGGTGTTCGAGCCCCCCGTTTAGGAATTCGGAAGGTCCCATCAGTTAGAAAAGATATAGCACATTAAGTCAGACCAGTCTGAAGGTCTGTGAAAAATTTGGTGCATGTAGCTTGAAAGCCCTAGGGCGAGTAAGGAAGATCATATCAAGATGCCTCATTTGTAAGCTCCTTGGTAGAAAACCTGGTGAGCAAAAAATGGCAGACCTACCAGAAGAGAAAGTGGTTCCTGATCTTCCGCCATTTACTAACGTTGGCGTGGATTACTTTGAGCCAGTTGATGTAAAAAGAGGGCGTAACATCGTGAAAAGGTATGGAGTAGTATTCACTTTTATGACAAGCAGGGCTGTGCACCTGGAAGTGGCAAATTCTCTTGATACGGATTCATGCATCAATGCGTTTCAAAGGTTCATCTGTCGGAGAGGACAAGTCACACATTTGAGATCTGACAATGGCCCCAACTTTGTGGGCGAGAAAGGGAGTTGCGAGAAGCCTTAACCTCTTTGAATCATGACCGCATTGAAAGAGCCTTGTCCAAAAGGGGAATTAAGTGGGATTTTAACCCTCCAGCTGGGTCACATCACGGTGGCGCATGGGAGCGCATGATACGGATGATCAGGAAGATCTTGTGTTCTGTGCTCCGTCAGCAAACCTTGGATGACGAAGGGTTCCATACCGTGCTCTGTGAGGCTGAAGCTATGCTTAACGATCGCCTCATTACAAGACTGTCAGGGGACCCCAATGAACTCGAGGCATTGACACCAAACCATCTGCTACTCCTTAAAGGAAAACCAGTTCTCCCACCAGGACTGTTTGATAAAAGGGATGTTTACGCAAGGAGAAGGTGGAAACAAACCCAATACATTTCTCTGATCTCTTTTGGAAGAGGTGGATCCTTGAGTACTTGCCGCTTTTACAGGAGCGTCAAAAATGGAACCAGGAGAAGAGGAGTTTTGTTCCTGGAGACCTGGTCATGGTTGTGGACTCCACAGCTCCACGTGGGTCATGGATGCTAGGAAGAGTCCTGGAAACCTTCACTGATAAGAGAGGTCTGGTACGTGTGGTTCCTTTGAAGACCAAGACAAATATCATTGAACGACCAATAACTAATGCTTGCTTAACCCTTGTGTGGTGTTCGGGTCTGTGGGACCCGTTTTTAATGTTTACCAAAAGAAAAATTATGCAATTAATTGTTGTTTCAACCTCAGATTCATTGGCCTTGGCTCATTTTCTATAAAGAACATAAAAATAATAAACTTTATAATGACTGAACACCGTACAACCCCCTACACATTTATATTACATATGTGGTGTTCGGGTCCACTGGACTCGGGGGTAATAAGAGTGTAAAAATTGAATGTGCTATGTAACTTTACTCTGTTTTTCTCTTATCTGGGACTCCTGTGAGTGCATGAGTGTGTTTGTATATATGTCTGTACATATGTGATGGATGCTTGTCAGAGTTTTGTCCTTCTGCACTTGCTGTAACAGCGCAAGGATACAACATGTTATATATCAAGCATGAACACTTGTCTGCCCCCACTGTCCCAAAAACTTTACCTTTTGTCTAACAGGAACCATTCTACATTTTACCATTATATCCCTTACAAAAAATAACCATGTTGTATTATAGTAAAAGTGTAGTAATCATGGTAAATTGGTGTATTGATTACCATTTGTAAAACCATGAGTTTACCACAAAACCTATGGTGTGTGTGTGTGTGTGTGTGTGTGTGTGTGTGTGTGTGTGTGTGTGTGTGTGTGTGTGTGTGTGTGTGTGTGTGTTTGTGTGTGTGTTTGTGTGTGTGTGTGTGTGTGTGTGTGTGTGTGTGTGTGTGTGTGTGTGTGTGTGTGTGTGTGTGTGTGTGTGTGTGTGTGTGTGTGTGTGTGTGTTGTGTGTGTGTGTATGAGTGTGTATGAGTGTGTGAGAGAGAGTGAGAAATAGAGAAAGTAAAATTTCATATCCAAGCATTTTCATCATTTTAGGTTGTAGCCAATAGCAACACATTGTACTGCAGTGTGTGTGTGGACATAACATGGACAGGAAGACACAGTATACGTCTATAAAATGCAAGAAATGCATATGCAACACAGCTACACAGTAAAAATCTGCTTCTTATGTGTTGTGCAGGCTGTCATGAACAGATTATGTGTTCAGTGTGGATGATGTGTTATGATACCGCATCTTTTCAGATGGGGCCTGTGCTGTGTAGACGGACACAAATGTGTACAATTTCAAACTAAGTTCAAAGAATTAAACATAAAAGTGATGAAAAACTTATTTGAGATGAAAAAGTGCTGAAAATACTTATTTTAGCAAAACATCTGGAGGAGAATAGAATTTTCTTTTCTTATTTCATATTATCCCAAAAACGAATAGCACTTTAATCTATAAATAGTCCTCTACCAGTGGTAAATGACAAACATTAACCAAAAATTCTGTCTTTATTACTTGCAATAAGGCTAAAGTAATCATCTGTAAACAATATTACATAAATTTGTATGACTGCATTGGTTTAAAGATACGAATAATACAGCGGGTCCACTAGACCCACAAACATTGTCTAAGTAACAGAAATATGAACACCACACGAGGGTTAATGAAGCTAAAGCGTAATTGGTTCCTATTTCATGTAGGCTATATTATTGGTATCTATGGCTCTTTTTGAATTTGGTGTAATTGCTCTGCCAGACGCAAATAGGGACTGGAGTGTATGAGCCATATTCATTTTGTATTATGTAATTTTGTCATGTGCCACTAGAGGGTGGTATGAGCTTTGTGGCTCAGCTGATCTCGGGTCAGCCTGGGTGATTTAATCAAAAGGAAATCCAGACACAGGTGTTGCGAATTTGTGAAGCAAACAGTTTTTGACTGTGTTTAGCTTTCTACAGGGAACAATACACACTAAAAACTCCTGGGTCAAAAACAACCCATAATGGGTTATTTTTGACCCAACTCCTGGGTTAAAAAGGGACCAACTAATTTCTGGGTTATTTCAACCCAGAAAAATGGGTTATTCTTTTTGACCCAACTTCTGGGTTAAATACCTGACCCAACTTCTGGGTTAAAATAACCCAAAATTGTAGTTAATATAACCCAACTTCTGGGTCAAAAGAACAACCCCAATATCTGGGTGGGAAAAACCCAGAAATTAGTAGATCCTTTTTAACCAAAGGTCAAAGATAACCTAAATTGTGTAACTATGCCACTATGCCTTATTTCAGAAAAGAAAAATTCAGACACTTACACACTTCAAGCAGTTTTAAATTTTTATTGGATTCAATTAAATTCTATATAAAAACGCACACTTGGACCTATTTATTTTAGGTCACACTGTAATAACATTAGAAAGGAAAAATAGAAAAATAAACAACTCTCAAACATTCTCTCTCAAACATTTGACAACATTCAATAATTGGATTGAACTTGAGGCTTTAAGTCTTCAAACATTGGTTGTGTGCAGCTTAAGATCTCCCAGAGGGGAACGGCTGCGATTGCTGAAGGTATTCCACCAGTGACAGCCGGTGACTTCTTTATTCGAGGACGCTCGATGCAAAGTTCGTCACAACATGTATGTAGCTTGTCATGTGTGTGGTTTGTAATTTCAAAATATGTGTTATGCGCTTTTAGAGATCGTGTGTGCATCACGTGTCATGTCAAAATAAGTGCCTGCTGCAGACGCGTCTAAAGGGTTTATGATAAAAGAGATGCTCGCGTTTGCCAGATACTCGCATAATCTCATGCGTAATAAGAGTTTACTGTTAAGGAAGTGTCTGGCGTGTATTTTAGGAACATGAGCGTCTCTTTTATCATAAACAGTTTTGACGCGTGTGCAGCAGGCACTTATTTTGACAAAACACGTGATGCACACAGGTTCTCTCGACACGCAGGACACATATTTTGGAAAAGGGAACCACACACGTGACAATCTGAACACTTATTTTGAATTAGCGCATCTTCGGATGAGCAGTTACGAGCCGCCACTGTATTCCACCATATTTGTTCCAACCTAAAACAGACAGAGACAGAAATATATAAAGTGAATATTGTGTAGAAAGTAAATTGTAAGCAAGATAATAGACTACCAGTTTGTGTTAGAATGCTGATACTAACTGTACAAGGAAGCCAAATGAGCTGTGGTGCTTAATTGGTGTCTTCATTTTGAGTGGGTCATGAATGTGTACAAGAAAATGTGGGTTGAGAACCACTGAGTAATAAAACCTAACATCTTTAACTTAACTTTCTAGTCAGATTGCTACCTTAGATGGCATCGCCCAAAACTGAAATACAACTGCAAGGAACCTTGAAGTTGTTTTTTTAAACCAGGATTCACCCTTTAGCTTCCACATGAAACATGTCCCTTGTATAGCCTTCTTTCACATGAACAGTATAGTTATAGAATTAAGAATATTCTCTCTCAGAGTAGTGCTGAGAAACTGGTCCATTGTACTTACAGACATTTGGTGTATGAACGCTGTCCAGGACTCTTCAGTTGAATGCCGGATAGTCTTCTTCTTAACCCTGTAGATGGCCTGTAAATGATGACAGAATTTTCATTTTTGTGTGAACTATCCCTTTAAGCCATATTAAAGAAAAAGTTTTTCAATATTTTACTATGTTCTTACCTTAACTTAGATGAAATAATACATCCCTGTCTTTTTTCTATGCATGCAGTTCATCTTTGTACAGCGCGTTATTAATGCATTTAGCCTAGCCCCATTCATTCCTTAGGATCCAAACAGGGGTGAATTTAGAAGCCACCAAGCACTTCCATGTGTTCCCTATTTAAAGACTGTTACATGAGTAGTTACACGAGTAAATATTGTGGCACTAAATAATTTTTTAAGCTGATAAAAATGAGAACTATATTGTATGGCAGAAGCGCACTTATTTTGCAGCACTTCGACCTCTGGTGCAGTAACATCATCACTCAAAAAGATGGGAGAGTTCACAGGAGTGATGTTACTGCACCAGAGGGCAAACTAAATAGGGAAAACATGGAAGTGTTTAGTTGCTTCTAAATTCATCCCTGTTTGGATCCTAAGGAATGAATGGGGCTAGACTAAATGCTCACACATTCACGACATGGTGTACACGATGTACTGCACGCATTGAAAAAGACAGGGATGTATTATTTCGTCTAAGTTGATGTAAAAACATAGTAAAATATTGAAAAACGGTGTAGTTTTCCTTTAAAGAAAATTTTTTAGTTATAGAGAGATGATATGAGGGCAATAAGAGTAAAAAGCTCACCTTAAAAATGTCTCTGTCAGCTCAAACAGCCGCCACTCAGTTAACTTATCAGTGACAAAGCTGTCCATTTAAAAAGACCTGGAGAAAACATATAGAGGTTAGCAACAATTTGAAGACTTGACCTGCTTCTTTAAATCTCACTACTTCAGCCAGTAGAGCACTGTATAATATTATAAGCATGGTGCAGCTGGTAAACATAACTCAAAGCAACGCAACGGTTGGTTTTGCCGGTTGTTGATGAGTAACAGCTGAGTGATGCTCACAACACGCTTAAGCAGCCACATCACAGGATAATAAGTGAACAGTGTCCCAGTGTCAAGTGAGCTAAAGTCCTTACCAGTGCCCGAGCCTGTGTACATGATAAACTGATTCACGACCTCGGGAGCTAGGGAACGAAGAGACACAGGGAGGGTACAGTATGTGTGTGTACCGGCGGCGCCATTTTGCGTCTGTCTGCGGCGCCGAGCGCCATGTACATAGTTTTAAATTTACACTTATTTGTCTCAAATTCATCGTTAATGTATATACAGACTTCACAATGTGCTGTAATGTACATTAAATTTTACATTCATTTACAGAAATCAGCTACTTTCATGAAAATTTGTTGATATTGGATTTTCAGGTGATATTCTAAATTAATTCAGTTTACGGACGCTCTGAGGTAAAGTGTTCGGACTGCAGACTCAGCAACGATTGTATTTAATTATACAGTACAATCATAACATAGTGCTGATATATCTTAATTCCATAATGTCCTTAAACATAACAATATTGCTGGACATAAACTGAGAAAGATCCCAGGTAGCCAAAACAGTTTGGCCCAATAATGGCCCAAATCCGGCAGGCCAGAAAAAAAAACACGGCCCAGTTCCGGCTGCCAGAAAAGGGCCAACTCTGGGATGAATGACGCCCCAGAATCGGCCCAAGTACACTGGCCCATGTCCGGGTGCCTAAAGTGAGCCGGCACTGCCAGCACAGTGCCAGAATCACGCCAGCTAAAACTGTACACTCAGCCAAAACTGGCCAATGTCCGGGTGCTTAAAGTCAGCCGACACTGCCAGCAAAGTGCCAGAATCATGCCAGGTTAAACTGTACACTCAGACGAAACTAGCCCAAAAAATTTTTTAAAGTGTTTTTTCCACAAAACAATACTTTATAACCTTAGCCCTTAAGATGGCATGTACTTATCCCTTCTTAAAAAAAACTTTTATTATATTTAGTTAAAAAAAGTTAAACTGCACATTAGAAGTTCTATCCTCAATGTTTGTGATGCTTTTAATGTGTTAAGTGTCACACTTTACTGTAGGTGTTTAAAAAAGAAAGAAAAATATACAGTATGTTTACATGTTTATTTGAAACATAACATTACATTAATAAAACATTAATAAACATCTGGACACTCCTCAAGTGTACCCTAAAAGAAGGAAAGACTGAGAGAAAAGAGATAAGAGGGGGAACAGAAAATGACTCATGGTTACTTCATCAGATAGACTGAAGGCATTAATGTTAAATTGGGTAAATGTTAAAGGAATAGTTCACCCTAAAATAAAAATTCTGTCATCATTTACTCATCCTCATGTTGTTTTAAAGGTAGGGTAACAGATTTGATCCTGAAAGATTTTTAGTTATGCTGGTTAAGAGGCTGTTTACACTTGGTATTAAGATGCGTGTTCACGTGCGCTCATCTCCTGTCTGTAAACAGCAAGAAAAGCAAACTTTTCTGCTGAATTGACAACCTGTACAGGAGCCACAAAACGAAAGGCATCTTTTATAACAACAACAGCAAAAACTGCCTGGATCAGCAAGAGCAAAAACCCAAATTAACATCTGTAACTTTACTGCTTTACCACGAGATGAAACAGCTGCAGGAGGCAAAGGGTCTGAAAGGGTCGTTGTTTATTTTGGTAAGGTAGGTACGCGATATGTTTGTATTGAGATGGATTCAGATATTCTACTTTGATGAAACATTGTGTTGCTTATGAAATTTGTGTTCGTTTACGGATTGGCATAACGATATAGTTACTACGTCTACACAACCGAACGTGTGCTTAAACTAATTCTGATATAAACCAGTTGTTTATGTTGGTTATTTTGGAAGTGTTATTCACTTTGTACTGCAAAGTTTTCTCACTGGTGAATGAGACATGAAATGTGACCGTCTGATCTGTGCATGTTCATGAAAGAGGCGTGACTTTGGATGGCGATTTGACTTAAGGGTGGGATCGTGATTTCATTACTAGGCGGCTACCGTTAGCATTTTTCAAAATGTGTTACCCTACCTTTAAACCTGTATGAATTTTTTCTGATGAACACAAAAGAAGATATTTAGAGTAATGATGGTAAACACACAGCAGATTGTAACCATTGACTTCCATAGAAGGAATAAAAAAATATGATGGAATTTAATGGGTACCGTCACCTGTGTGCTAACCATCATTTATCAAAATATTTTCTTCATCATATATCACAATACTTTCAAAATACTTTTTCCTACTATGGAAGTCAATGGTTACAATGTGCTGTGGTTTTACCATCATTACGCAAAACATCTTAATTTGTGTTCATCAGAAAAAATCATGCAGATTTAGAACAACATGAGGATGAGTAAATGATGAAAGAATATCTATTGAACTATCCCTTTAACAACAATTGAAATACCTTGAATTTGCTTGTTTTCAGGCCCGCTCTCTTATTCTTTTTGCATCTCTGTCAGATGCAAGCTGCAGAAGTTTTTACGAACTTTTCTACTTCACCATCTGGTGCACGAACAGTAGTTGAATTTCTTCTGACAGATTCTTGAAAAGAAACAAAATTATTTAATTAGGTAAATGCAAGCATGTTAGTTTAACCCTGGAGAACCCAAGAACCCTTCTCTTAGAATCAATTAACACTGGCCACATTTGACCCGTGGGTTCTCCAGGGTTAAATGTTACCTACAAGCTATTCTGCTTCAAATACAATGACAGGTACTTTAGGGTGGAAGACTTATAGCTTCATAGATTAACATTGTAATGGCTTTATATACAGTGGCAAGAAAAAGTATGTGAATTTCACAGTTTTCTGAACAAATTTGTCATAAAATGCAATCTAAACTTTATCTAAGTCAAGGGCATTGATAAACATAATGGGGTGGTTTCCCGGACCAGGATTAGCTTAATCCAGAACTAGGCCTTAGTTTAATTAGGAAATATAATTAGTTTTAACAAACATGCCTTACTAAAAACATTACCTGTGTGCATTTTGAGGTAAAACAAAGGGCACTGATGTATTTTAAGATATGTAAGTGTAAGTTGTTTTCAGTTTGGAGAGCTCTTAAAACTTTTTAAGTCTAGTCTAATCCCTGTCCGGGAAACCGCCCCAATGTGTCTAAAAATAATTACACAAAAACATTCTGATCTTTCATGTCTTTATTGAGAACTACCAAAAAACATCTTAGTGCTTGTGAAAAAAAATGTGAACCCTTAATTGAATGACCTCAAAAAAGCCAATTGGAGTCAGGTTTTAGCACAGCTATGGCCCTATTGTTTTTTCCCCAGATTCAGTTAAATTTTTTCTCAAATTCCGTGTTTTTCGTTTTATTCTGGATTCTGGTTAAATTAAATTTCAGTAATCAAAAAGCACATCTTATCAACTGAAAACATAACAGAAAATAAGCAGATCCACCACTGCAGTGAATATACTGTACTGTATGAGTGTGCGACTGTGCGTTTCCACAAGGTGACGTGCCTGTTTACCAGCATGTATAGCTCGTATATGGTTCTCAGACACGAGGGCTCACTAAGTTTTCTTTCTTGTTTAAGTGAACATAAACAGCTGTATGTTTATTAGTATATTGAAGCAGTGCCGTCTTAAAGCTGTCTTGGGTGTTCAAAGCTGTCTTGAGTGTTCAATGTTCATTATACAAAGAAAATGAAAACCCCTCACTACTATTAACTGAATAAATTTCACAGCTGCACATTTAATCCATACAGTGAGGACTGTGCAGTGTTTTATTTGTATTTATTGCTAAGGTTCATGTTAAAATCATGTTGACAGACAATTTCATAACTAATATATTTACATTTAATACAGATGCCTGAAAAGTAAAACAAGATGAGTATAGTATTATGATTAAGTGGAAATATTAAAAATTTGGTTGCTTTTCAGTAGCATTGTTGTAGTGACAGCCAAAATACATTGGCCTATATGTAATAAACATGAGTAGTACAAAGTCCATTTCCTACTTTGCAAACTCGACACAACAGCAAAAAAACTAAACAAAAATGAGTGGAAGTGGCAACGAATATCCAAAGATGATAAATTGTGGACAAAAAGGTAGCACGAATTCCTTTATATGGAAGTGGTTTGGCTAGCTAAAAAACTGACAAGGCGCAGATTAAAATATAATGAACCCTCTTATTTTTGTGGCTTCAGTCATTGTTGGCATACTGTTTTAAAGCTGGAAGCATTAACAACTTACATGGAAATATATATCATTATCGTTCAATATGGATTTTTGCCATATTGCCCAGCCCTAGGCCGATGTATTTTGGCTGTCACTACAACAATGCTACTGACAAACAACCAAATCTTTTGTTTTTTTAATCATAACACTATACACATCTTGTTTTACTTTTCAGGCATCTGTATTAAATGTAAAAATATTAGTTATTAGAATCTATGATTTAACATTAGCAATAAATACACACAAAACACTGCACAGTCCTCACTGTATGAATTAAATGTGCAGCTGCAAAAGTTGTTCAGTTAAGAAAAGTGAGTGATTTTCATTTTTGGGTGGAAAGAACATTTCTGACACAAAAAGCAGTAGGCTACTGTCACTTTAAGACCCAGAACAGCTTTAAGACTGCACTGCTTTAATATACTGATACTGACACATCTAGCTGTTTATGTTCACTTAAACAAGAAAGAAAACTTAGTTTAGTGATCACGCATGTGTTGACTGCGTGCTGTGTGCGTGCTTCGCGAGCCCTCATGTCTGAGGAACAAATGTCAAGCGTGCGCGTTGTGGGAACGCTGAGTTGCACACTCATACAGAACAGTATATTCAATGCAGTGGTGGAGCTGCTACTTTTCTTCATTTTTTCTAAATTTGTGAATGTCCTGTAAATAATATATACTTTTTAAAGCGGTACGGACGTGTGCGTGGGCAAGGCGGACATGGAAAGAAAGTATACTGTACCTTTTCTGTCTGTTCTGTTCCAGCCTTTATTGGAACCTGCTAGTGCTCTGAAAAACACATGAAAGATCTGAATTTCTTGTGTAATAATTTTTAGACACATTATGTTATTTATGTATATTTATTAAGAAAACCATTACATTTACTTGCTAATGTATATATACATAAACATACAATACATATATAATATTGATGGCTCTTGCTTCGTTCTGAAACCCTAGATGGCAGTTTTCTTATCCTCGAACAAACTGTCATCACAAGGGCCATGTTTACATGCACAAAATTTTGTCAATCCGACTGAATTTAATCCGATGAAAGGTTACAACAATACAGTTTACATGCACCCTAAACATGTTTAAATGTTTGCACCTCAAAATGTTTGTTTTCATGTACATTTTATATAACCCGAACATCTGTGCAAGCGCACAGCCAGGGTTGGCAGCTTCACATATCAAAACCATCCCCATGGACATTCAAAATTAGCCCAAAAGCCTCCCAATGACTTATCACAGCCCAAATACCAATAACTAATGAACAAAATCCTTTCATATCTGACCCGCAGAAAAAACAACTCGCAAAGACAGTTTAAACAGTAGCCCAAATCTGAACGAAAAAAAGAGAGGACTTGGCAATGCCACCCCAAAGCCAAACCAAAGCAAATAAGAGGTAAATATACGACGTGAACTTGAGCACAAATTTTCTGTGCACATGCACAATGTATTTTTGCATCCGACAAAATACTTCGATTCACGCATTTAACTGCATACTTTTCTCCTGCTGATCGGATCACAGATTGGACTACACCACCCCTTTCAATACGATTCAAATTTGCATCCAATCTACCTCAATCGTATTGATTAAGGTTTTTACATGACGGCTTTTTAATACGATTGAGCCATCAATACGATTACAAACTGATTAATTGGTTGCATGTAAACATAGCTACTAGAAACATAAGTACTAGAATAAGGGCACACCACTAAGGTAAAAAAAAAAACGGTTACATGCCCAATTGTGCCAGTGTTGTATTATCGAGAAAGTTCATTATTATTTTTATACCTTTTTAAGCCTTGCCTATTTAAAATTGTAATATTTGCAAGATGCAGCAAAATTTAATTTTCAATTATATAAAAAAGTAAGTTTTCCTTACTCTTAATCACACACATCCACAGATAATTGTGTTTTCTCTACCATTATATTTATTTTTCAAAATGACTGCAAATGCCAAATCCATTAACTGGAATTGTAATCTAATAAAATATCTTGTTATTATAGTTTACATAACAACGTTTACATATCAAAGTTTAGTTTAGACTACTTAATGTAAAGACTTTTTAAAGACTTGTTATTTGTAATATATATTTGTAGCCCTAAACAAATCCCTATCATACTTCAGGCCCCAATTGACCCCTCAGACAGTCCTGACATTAACAATGCAACAAAACTGATTCCCAAGAAATATCCATGCCCCGTCCAATATTGTACTTTTACTTACATTAATTCTTCAAATGAATTCTGTCCAAACTGATGATCTTGAGAAATCTAAATGTGACAAAAACAATCACAATAAGTTGTTAAGTTGTATAACCGACAGACAGATCATAGATACAAAATGTTGAGTAATAATTACATAATTAAGGTTCACTCATTTTCTACAAAGCATCTTTCAATAGATGAAATCGGTTATAATGCTGTGCAACAGTGAGGTGGAAATATTTTTACTGCAGGTGCACTTTAGCCTAAGTAAAGAAGTTTAACTACCAGCTGTGTCCTGTAGCTGCAATGCTCTCTATTCTGTGAAATTTAAACGTTTTCTGTACCAGACAAAGTTATCCATTGGTAAAAAAAAATACCTCAGTCAGCTGTATAATAGCGGAACTGGCTGAGGTGGCTACGAGTGTTTAGCAGAATAGCTTCACGATCCCTCAGTTACTCCCGCCTGCTGCATAGACTGCTGAGGCAAATCCTCAGACCAGTTTTATGAGTTGCGAAATATTATTTGTTTGTTTTGCTAAACGAAATATTACTGTTTAAGTAAGTTCATTAAACTGAGCAGAGTTCATTTCTTATGTCCGAATTCTCCTTGTCAGATAAATTATAAAAATCGATTTTCTACTCAAATTTATCTAGAAAGACTTCAGTATTTTAATAATAAATTAAAATGCTAATTTACATATTTGTTGAAGCGGGATTGTGGTCATTTAAAAAATTACGTATACTATATCAGTCACACCAGTTTGTCCTTCTTTTAAATGAAGTTTACATATATCTAATATGTGCAGAGTATAAATATTTTATGCATTAAAAATATGTTAAATAACTTCCAAAAAGTCTTACCTCAGAGAAATTGCAGCATAGCCTGGTTAGCCAGACCTACATCAAGATGTAAGGTCTGGCAACTCTTCACACAAACGGCTCAATGCAAGGGGCGGGATATAAGGTTGTCCCTCAAAATGCCTCTGCACGCAATAGGATAGCGCTATGACGGATCAGAGCAACGAAGGTGACGTAGTTACCGTAACCAGTCGGCAAAACTCCAAACACATCTTTCTTGCTTAAAAAGGACTTCAGTAGGGTTTATTTGCTCTTCTCTCAAAGAAAAACATAAGTCTAAGTCCTCCAGAGTCGCGGCCAAAGCCGCTTCAAAAGATAGCTGTTCGCCAGCAGCAGCAGCCATTCTCTGTTTTTTTTTTTTTTTTTTTTTTTTTTTTAATGCTTTAAAACATTTACCATTCTCTGTTTTCAAGTAGGAACCGTTGCAGCTCTGTCGTCATCATGTTAAGCCCGCCCCACAGACGCTACACACGATGTGATTGGCCTGACCAAATTTTGGTTTTTGGACCGGTTAAGTGTATTGTGAGTGCCTAGACTAAACCCTGGCAGCAAATATATTTTGCGGCCGCTAGGGTGCGTCTAGATTTCTAGGCTAATTGCAGCAGACTTCAAGCAGCAACAACCGTTAAAGCCCGGTAAATGTCGTCACTAGATGTCGCAGCTAGTGCGCATGTCTTGAAACAGCAGCAGTTCTTTTTCCAAAATAAAAGTTCCTTTAACCAGCTTTAATTGTCTAAAAATTGTAATCGATAAATTATAAATAGATCAATCTTTATGATCAAATTAGTTCAAATTCTGGAAAAGGGCTGAAAATTGTAGTTGTAATAAAGTAAACAAATTGACAAGCTTTACAGCTTATTAATTTTTTTTATATTTTTATAAAATTTCAATTTAGTATTTGACCATTAATTAATACAATATATGTTTGTTGAAATATTACATACATAGAAAATATTTCAGTATAAACTTAATAGCCCAGATACTAACATTCAATAGGCTAATGGCACTTTATGCCTCTTCAAACCTATTCTTAACATTAAAATATGCTTCTCCCCTTCCCTTATTTTATTAGGGAAAAATTTCTAAGCTTAACTTTTCCTCACACTACTTTTCACTTATTGACATAGGCTACCATTAATCAGGAAAACTAAAAAAACAATTATCAAAACATTAAATAGAAACAATTATATGCATATCAATTGTTAAATTAATATATTTTTATTAAAACAAACGTGAAATGTGAAAGCCAATATGTGGAAAATATGCCATTTGTCAGCCAAAATCGGACCAAATCCGCATATCCACAGCCTAGCCGAATCTGGCAACTTTTGCTGGGCCAGTGCTGGCTTAATGCTGGTAAGCCGCAGCCAGAACACAGCCGCGTGCGCCGACACTCAGCCGGATCTGGCCCGAATGCACTGGCTACCTGGGATACCTCGAGTGGTCTTACGGCGCGGCGCTTCTCGTCCGGTGTTCCCCGTCCGGTGTTCCCCCTTAACCCCCGACCCCCTTAACGTTGGACGAAGTCATAGCTGCCCTGTACTTATCGTATTTTACCGGTATTATAACAATGAGATAAGCAACGGGGACATGGACACAGAAAGTTTACGTTACACTGACACTTAAAATACTTGCTTACCTTGAATGCACAACGAAGAAGCCCAGGCCAAAACGGATCGAGCGCGCCGCGAACTCCGGTGGCAGTTATTTCAATCGACTGTTGTGAGAAAATTCCAGAACAGCGGGGGCGGGGCGTTAACCCAGAACATGGGTTAACCTTTGAAAAATAACCCAGAAACCCAAACAACCCAGGAATTGGGTCAAAATATTAGCCCTATAACCCAGAAAATGGTTACTCTCTGAAAAAATAACCCATAATTTTAACCCAACACAAATAACCCAGAATATGGGTTGATGAAATAACCCAGGAGTTTTTAGAGTGTAGGGTTTGTTGTTTTTGGTATATGTATTATGAGTCAAGATATTGCCGCTGTACACAAAGATACACAAAGGGAAAATAAACGGGCTAGATAATATAATACGCAATGTAGTGTTGATTGGTGTAAGGCTGCACGGGTACACGTTAAAACTTTATCCACTGTATCTGCAACCAGTACTAGACTTTGTTAGGACATAGTCAGTACAACTCTCATCTAATATTCAAATCATATGTGGAATAATGTGTGCATCTTTGATTAACTGTAAGAATACAGTTCCTTTGAAAATAATTTTTGTCATAAAGTGTTGTTTAAGCGCTTTTCCGCAGAAAGTGTCAATAGCCATGTTTCCATCACCATGATTTTATGGCATTTTAAAGTATTGCTTCAAAAATGAGTGGAGGAAATGCCAAATTTCGATTAAAAATCCCTTAATGACGAGGACTTCTGGTGGTTTAGAAATCCAGTTTAAAACAGCTAACATTAATATGAGGAAGAAACGTGTACATTTAAATAAATAATCGTTTGTTGTAGAAGTTGAAATCAAACTGATGTTTTTAATCTCATGTTAAGATTACAACCCCTGGCAAAAATTATGGAATCACCCCTCTCAGAAGATGTTCATTCAAATGTTTAATTGTGTAGAAAAAAAACAAGTACATATTTTGCAAAAAAAAAAAAAATTTTACTCAACAATCCAAACTTCTGGCTGTATAAAACACTTAAAAAAAAGAAAGATAACTATAGTCAATTACAACTGTTTTTACAGATCAAACAGAGGAAAAAATATGGAATCACACAAATCTGAGGAAAAATATATGGAATCACCAAATAAAAACACTACTAGTACTTTGTTGCACCACCTCTGGCTTTTATAACAGCTTGAATTCTCTGAGGCATGGTTTTAACTAATGACAAACAGTATACTTCATCAATCTGTCTCCATCTTTGTCTGATTGCAGTTGCCAGATCATCTTTGCAGGTTGGAGCCTTTTCGTGGACCATTTTCTTTAATTTCCACCACAGATTTTCAAGTGGATTGAGGTCTGGACAATTTGCAGGCCATCCTATTGACATTATATGTCTTTCCTGTAGGAATGTTTTCACAGATTTTGCCCTAAGGCACGATGCATTATCATCCTGAAAAATGAAGCTACCATCACCAAACATCCTTTCAATTGATGGAATAAGAAGTGTCCAAAATCTCAACATAAACTTGTGCATTTATAGAAGATGTAATGACTGTCATCTTTCCCATACATTTACCTGACATACAGCCCCATATCATTAATGATTGTGGAAATTTGCATGTTCCCTTTCAGTCGGTCACTACGACGTCACGTCGTGACCGATGAATTGGGAACTCGCTTAGAGAGACCAATCTGCTTCGAATACTACTAAAACGCCAATGAACTTGGCATTGAGATATTTGCATAATGCTGGCGCCGCCCCGCCAGGTGCGTATATAAGCAGCAGGTGCAAATAGGGAAATTAGCTTTTTATCGCTTCGAAAGCCGGCAGTATCTGCTACTGAGAAGCTACTTTACTCTGTTGGGATTTGATTGCTGAAGTTGGTTGGACTAGCAGTACCACAGCGGACGCTTCGCTTAATTCCACGGCTCTACACCTGTTTATTGTTTTGAGTTTAGTGTGTGCGTTGCCTTCCTGTGCGCTCATCAACTAAGCATCTGAGTGAATTTCCCTAAAAGAGTGATACGAGAGAGCTTTGTGCCTTGTTAAAGGCAGCCACTCTCTCGTATATCCGGACATCAGCGTCCTTTTCAGGATGGCTTTTCGTCCGTGCGATCTTGGGTGCGGCAAATACATGGGTCCAAAGGACGGTCACGAGCGTTGTCTTTCGTGTTTGGGCATCGAGCACGCAGAGGCAGCGTTCGCTGGGGGTAAGTGTTCTCACTGCGAGAACATGTCCCTTGTGGATTTGCGGAGACGGTTGTCTATCCTCCGGGAAAAGCGCAACCCTCGTCATGCGAGTGCTGAACGCCGCCACGGTGCGGCCGTAAAGCTCTCAAAGGACGACCTCCGCATCACTGTGCTGAGCCCGTCGGGGGATTCGTCCTCCAGCTCTCAGCCTCCTCATCCACAGCCGGTTGATGTGCCGATGGAGACTTCAGCGTCGTGTTCTACGATGACTCTAGAATCCATTGTGCCGCCCTCCGGGTCCACCGACGCCGCAGCATCCGAGGGTGGGCCTCCTACCCCTGACGTGGACCCCGACGCCCTTCCTCCCTCTGGTCGGGTTGGGACGCCGGAGTTCGATCCAGAGATGGTGGCCGTGCTCGCTCGAGCGGCGGAGACCGTAGGGTTAGAGTGGGTTCCCCCCCTCAGCCCGAGCCGTCCCGCCTGGATGATTGGTTCTTTGGAGCTGCCCGGGTTTCACAACCCTCTCCACCGGTGCCTTTCTTCCCCGAGGTGCACGAGGAGCTGACTAGAACCTGGAAGTCGCCGTTTTCTACGAGATTACGGCCGTTTCAGCCCTCCCCCCTCACCCCCCCCCCAGCGGAGCCGCTAAGGGTTATACGGGGATCCCTCCTGTGGAGCGCGCGGTCGCGATGCAGCTGTGTCCGGCTAACGCTCCCTCTTGGAAGGACCGCCCAACCCTCCCCTCTCGTGCCTGCAGACAGTCCTCCAGTTTAACGGGCGCTGCCCACCAGGCATGTGGAGAGGCGGCTTCAGCCCTGCACGCAATGGCGTTGCTGCAGGTTCACCAAGCAAAGGCCTTGAGGGATCTGCACGAGGGAGGACACGACTCGCCTGTCCTTTCGGAGCTCCGGGCTGCCACTGATCTGGCTCTTCGCGCGACGAAGGTGACAGCGCAGGCGATTGGTCGTGCCATGTCCACGATGGTGGTCCAGGAACGCCACTTATGGCTATGTCTGGCGGACATGTCGGACGCGGAGAAGAACAAGTTCTTAGACGCTCCCGTGTCCCAGGCTGGTCTTTTCGGTGAGTCGGTGGAGTCCTTCGCCCAGCAGTTCTCCGCCGCCCAGAAGCAGATGGAGGCGATCGCTCAGATCATGCCCCGGCGCAAGCGACCTGCATCTCGCCCTCCAGCGCCGGCGGGCCCGTCTGCTCCTCGCCGAGGGCGCCCTGAGGCGGCTGCCTCCACCCCCCCCACTAGAACATCTTCCAGGCCACGGAGGGGGAACAGCCGTCGACAGCCCGCCCCGCCCGCCCCACCCGCTTCCCGTGGTAAACGGAAATCGAAGCGGCCCTGAGACGGGCGACCTGGATTTGGATGGGATCACTCTACGGGAGACGGTGATGGCATCGCTCCCTCCACCGGTAGAGGGCCGGGTGGAGAATCTTTGGTTTCGTTTTGTTTCTGTTCCGCCGGCTTCTCAGCCGGCACCCACAAAACCACAAAAAGAGTGCATTCCTATTCCTTCTCCAGGTCTCCAGAGGATCGAGAGAGATGTGAGCGGGCATTTACATGCTCTTCCTCCCTCTCCTCTATCGCCAGCGGGTGTCCTGAGGAGTTCCAGCTCTCCGCTGAGGAGACGGGACCACCAGCACCCTCCTCAGAGTCTGTGCTCTCCGCTGAGGAGACCAGACGACCGTCACCCTCAGCGGGCTCAGGTCAGTGTCACACACACACATACTGTAGATACTTATGCTGTCTCAGCAGACGTACCGGCAGTACCACCTGTCCCGCTCAGCCGCCCCACCGCGGGTACCCCGGTAGTGCCGTTAATTCCCCTCGTACGGTCCCTGGGGGCTTGGCTTCAGCTTCCCAGCCCGTCTCGTTGGGTTTTACGCACTGTCCGCCTCGGTTACGAAATTCAATTCATCCGGCACACACCCAAATTCTCGGGCATTCGTTTCACCACGGTGAAAGCGTCCGACGCACACGTACTGCGTGCAGAGGTCGAAGTCCTGCTGGCGAAGGACGCGATCGAGCCGGTCCCTCCAACCGAGATGAGATCGGGTTTCTACAGCCCGTATTTTATAGTACCCAAAAAAGGCGGTGGGTTGCGACCGATCTTGGATTTGCGCGTTCTGAACAAATCTCTGCAGAGGAGGTCTTTCAGGATGATAACACCGAAGCAAATATTCAATTCAATTCGCCCCCAAGATTGGTTTGCGGCAATAGACCTGAAAGACGTGTACTTTCATGTGTCCATTCTCCCTCGTCACAGACCGTTTCTCTGGTTTGCATTCGAGGGACGGGCATACCAGTACAAAGTTTTACCATTCGGGCTATCCCTCTCTCCCCGTGTGTTCACGAAAGTAGTGGAGGCGGCGTTAAAACCCTTCAGAGAGAGCGGCGTTCGCATATTGGCTTACCTCGACGATTGGCTTATAATAGCGCATTCTCGACGGACGCTTTGCAAGCACAGAGATTTAACGCTTCGGCATCTCGCCCGTTTGGGTCTTCGGGTCAACTGGGATAAGAGCAAACTCTGCCCCACGCAGAGGATCTCTTTTCTCGGTATGGAACTGGACTCGATCGATTTATCGGCGCGTTTAACAGAAGAGCGCGTCCAGTCAATTCTGACTTGCCTCGGTTCATTTCGAGGGAAGAATGCGGTCCCGCTGAAACAATTTCAGAAGCTGTGACACCGTCACATTAATTTAAGAGTTACTTTCAAAAACAAGGTTAAAAGGGTTTTTGTTGCACAGAAAATTACATTATTATATACATGGTTGATGTATAATAAATTTTGTAAGCCTGTGTAATATATTTAAGTTCCACTGTGTTTGGGTGAAATTGGGGTTGGTCCCTTTAAGGCATCTGTCGCCCTCCTCTCCTATCACCACGCATCCAAGTTTATTTAGACAGGTGCGCTGGCTGGGTTAAAAAAAGAGAGGGAGATTTGGCAGGCGGTGTTTGGGTTGCATACGTGGCGCCAGTATTGTTTGCTGCAGCTACAATTATTAAGTATCTGTTATTTAGTCTCCTTATTGATTACTGTTCAAAAAAACAATAGTGTCGGCTTTGATGGGAGAGACCAGATCGCAAAAGTATTAAAAAGGAAACCCCATACACTGTTTGCTGGAGCGTACGTCTCCCGCAAGAGGACGTACGGGTCTCAAACTTTCCGACTTGGTGGATTATGTGAACTCCAAAGGCTACGGATCCGGTGAGATCTATTTCGTTTTTTTTTTTTTTTCGTCGTGGTATACCACAGTATTTGGCGATCGCCGGTTTTTTCGTTTATCCTTTTTTCGGGCTGTTCGTGGAATTATATTTTTTTGCTGGTATTCCGGACTGTGGATTATTCTCGCGTTATTTTGCTTTCCGATTTGGAAGGTAAAAATAACTGTATTTCTATCCTGGAAAGGACTTGGAGGTTTCTTTAGTTTGGACTTTTAGGTCAATTATTCGGACTGGGGACACAAGGGAAAAATTAAGGGAAATGAAATGTCTGTGTGTAATTGGTGTTGTCAAAGTAATTGTGTGTTGCATTTATAAAACAAGACGCTAAATGCGTCAGCCTACTGACACCTACGCTAGTTATGTTTTTTGTTTGTTTTTTTTTGTTTTTTTGGCGCAGCGCTGTCTGCATATTTGAATGGTGTTCTGTTGTTTTACTCTGTTTTCACTGCAACTATGCATAAAAGGTAGTTGATCCATGACTTGTTATTGATGATCAGTGTTTTTTTTTTTCTCTGACCTCTGCTACTTATCTCCTTCTTCAAAAGAACCCCTTGTGCGTTTTACGTAACGCAGCTGGGCAAAAGTTGTTATAAAAAGCTGTTTGTTACAAGCTCCTGGGGCATATGGCAGCAGCAGCGGCCGTGACACCGCTCGGACTGCTCCATATGAGACCGCTTCAGCGTTGGCTTCACGATCGAGTCCCGAGGAGAGCGTGGCGCGCCGGCATCCATCGTGTAGCTATTACACCTGCGTGTCGCCTAACATTCCCCCCGTGGTCGGACCCCGCGTTTCTCAGGTCCGGTGTGTCCATGAGACAAATCGCTCAGCATGCTGTTGTACACACAGATGCGTCCGACACGGGCTGGGGTGCCACGTACGACTAGCTTACAGCTTCAGGGGTGTGGACAGCACCCCAGTTGCACTGGCACATCAATTACCGAGAGTTGTGGGCAGTATATCTGGGACTTGTACGCTTCGCTACGGAGCTGCGAGGGAAGGATGTACTAGTACGCACCGACAACACTGCGACCGTTGCGTATATCAACCGTCAAGGCGGTTTGCGCTCCCGTCACCTGTCGCATCTCGCTCGTCATCTCCTCCTTTGGAGTCAGAAGCATCTGAGGTCCCTTCGTGCCATTCACATTCCGGGCTCGCTCAATACAGCAGCGGACGCGCTTTCTCGAGCTGCGCGCCCCGGCGAATGGCGACTCCACCCCCAGACGGTCCAGCTAATTTGGAAGAAGTTCGGTCGTGCGCAGATAGACCTGTTTGCGTCACCGGACGATACCCACTGTCGCCTATTTTATTCACTAACCGAGGGCAGCCTCGGCGTGGACGCTTTGGCACACAGCTGGCCTCGGGGGATGCGCAAATACGCATTCCCCCCAGTGAGCTTAATCGCACAGACATTGTGCAAAGTCAGGCAGGACGAGGAGAGCCTTTTACTGATCGCCCCATATTGGACGAGCAAGAATTGGTTTCCAGAGCTAATGCTCCTCGCGACAGCCCCTCCCTGGCGGATTCCCCTGAGGAAGGACCTTCTTTCTCAAGGAGGGGGCACATTATGGCACCCGCGCCCCGACCTGTGGGATCTCCATGTGTGGTCGTTGAGCGCGCGCAAGGTTTAGGTGATTTACCACAAGCGGTATCTAACACAATCGACGCGGCTCGAGCTCCGTCCACGAGACGGGCTTACGCGTTTAAATGGAACCTTTTCGTCACCTGGTGCTCTTCGCAACGCGAGGACCCCAGAGAATGCCCTATTAACATCGTGCTTTTATATCTTCAACATAGGTTAGACGGTAGGCTGTCACCCTCCACCATTAAAGTTGATATCGCTGCCATTTCTGCTCATCACTCACTTATTAACGGCAGATCAGTTGGCCAGCATGATTTGGTTATTAGATATATCCTTCTATTCCTCCCTGGGACCTGTCCATGGTGCTGAAAGCCCTTCAGGCCCCCCCGTTCGAGCCTTTGCAGTCTGCGAGTCTGAAGCTTTTATCAATGAAAGCTCTGACCCTGCTAGCATTGGCTTCAGTGAAGAGAGTAGGGGATTTACATGCATTCTCTGTTGACGATCCGTGCCTTCAGTTTGGTCCTGCTGCCTCGAGTGTAACATTGAGGCCCAGACCAGGCTACGTGCCCAAAGTTCCCACCACTCCTTTCAGAGATCAAGTGGTGAGCTTGCAAGCGCTGCCTCCGGAGGACGCAGACCCAACCATGGCTTTGTTGTGCCCCGTACGCGCACTGCGACTCTACGTGGATCGCACGCAAAGCCTCAGGACCTCAGACCAGCTCTTTGTTTGTTATGGTGGCCAGCAGAAAGGGAAAGCTGTCACTAAGCAGAGGATGTCTCATTGGATAGTTGATACTATCACCCTGGCTTATAATCTTCAGGGTATTCCTTGCCCCTTTAATTTGAGAGCGCACTCCACACGGAGTGTTGCTTCATCTTGGGCTTTAGCTCGTGGTTCCTCGCTAACAGACATCTGTAGAGCTGCTGGTTGGGCGACACCTAATACGTTCATTAGATTTTACAGTGTTCGTATCGAGCCTGTATCCTCTCGTGTTCTTTCCTCACCAGGGAGGGCACGGAGAGCAGACTCGCAGGTCGGCTTGCAGCCTCCAACTGATGCTTCATAACTGTGTCAGTATGGAAGGCCTTCAGAACAAAAATGCGTAATGGTTTGAATTGTTCTTCCTCCGCTGCCTTGGCAGCCTTTGTTGCGGAGCATTGGCTGTCAGCCTTCACTAGCTGTATCCTCGCGAACCTACGTGTTGGCTCGGGCTCCACATTGTGTCCCTCCGGGTTCCTTTGTGAGTATTTTTCCGTGGGGTTAATCCTACCAGCCCACGTTTCCCTTAGCAGAGCACTGCTTTGCTTACACAGCCACGGCTGTCTTTATTTTCTTATCGTCCACCATTAGCCCTTAAGAGGGGCGGTGGCTTCCGCAGCGTTCCTATCCCGCTCAGGTAGGGCGCTTCCCAGTCGCTGGCACTTCTGTGGGTTAAAGGAACATCTAGTGCCCGGCCTTTCTGCCCTATCCTATTTCTCCATTTTCCCCGAGGGGATTTTGGAGGATTTTCTGCAGACACTGGAAGAGGTCAGCCCCTAGTGGCGTTTTGGTAGGGATTCCCAATTCGTCGGTCATGACGTGACGTCGTAGTGACCGACTGAAAGGGAACGTCTCGGTTACGGATGTAACCCTCGTTCCCTGAAGGAGGGAACGGAGACGTCACGTCCCGTCGCCACAGGTGCTGCCACCTGCTGTTACGGCCGGTCACACTTTCCGGCTTTCTCAGCTAAAAAGAAGCTAATTTCCCTATTTGCACCTGCTGCTTATATACGCACCTGGCGGGGCGGCGCCAGCATTATGCAAATATCTCAATGCCAAGTTCATTGGCGTTTTAGTAGTATTCGAAGCAGATTGGTCTCTCTAAGCAAGTTCCCAATTCGTCGGTCACGACGTGACGTCTCCGTTCCCTCCTTCAGGGAACGAGGGTTACATCCGTAACCGAGACGTTTTCTTCAGGCAGTTGTCTTTATAAATTTAATTGAAACTGCACCAAACAAAAGGTCCAGCATTATCACCCTGCCTAATGCAGATTCGTGATTCATCACTGAATATAACTCTCATCCAGTCATCCACAGTCCAAGATTGTCTTTCTTTAGCCCACTGAAACCTTGTTTTTTTTTTTGTTTAGATGTTAATGATGGTTTTCGTTATGCTTTTCTGTATGTAAATCCCATTTCTTTTAGGCAATTTCTTACAGTCTGGTCACAGACATTGACTCCACTTTCTGCCGATTTGTTCCTCATTTGTTTTGTTGTGCATTTTCTGTTTCACAGCATATTGCTTTGTTTTCTGTCTTGGCGCTTTGATGTCTTTCTTGGTCTACCAGTATGCTTCCCTTTTACAACCTTTCCATTTGATTTGTACTTGGTCCAGATTTTAGACACAGCTGACTGGGAACAACCAACATCTTTTGCAACATTCCGTGAAGATTTACCTTCTTTGAGAAGTTTGATAATCCTCTCCTTTGTTTCAATTGACATCTCTCGTGTTGGAGCCATTGGTTATCCCTGCTGAAAAAAACAGCATACCAGCAAGACCAGCATCAGCACCAGCATTAGCACCAGCTAAACCAGCATTAGTACCAGCATCCCATGCTGGTCATACCAGCATATGTTGTGTTTTGGTGCTGGTATGCTGGGACCACCAGCTAAACCAGCATAGACCAGCATGATTCCCATGCTGGTCCATGCTGGTTTGATGCTGTTTTTTTCAGCAGGGATGTCAATCAGCTTGGTTCAACACATCACTAATGTGTGCAAGCACTTGTTTTTAACTGCAGACTAATTAGCAGTTGTAATCAGATACAGGTTTTTGGTTTAGAAATGCAAAGTGCATGGTGATTCCATATAATTTTCCTCAGATTTGTGTGATTCCATATTTTTTTCCTCTGTTTGATCTGTAAAAACAGTTGTAGTTGACTATAGTTATCTTTCTTTGGGTTTTTTAAAAGTGTTTTGTACAGTTAGAAGTTTGGATTGTTGAGTGAAAATTGTTTTGTTGTATATATTTGCTTGTTTTTTTTCTACACAATTAAACATTTGAATGAACATCATCTGAGACACCTGAGAGGGGTGATTCCATACTTTTTGCCAGGGGTTGTATTAAACTCTGAACTCACAGACAGGGTAACATATTGTGAACTCTCATTTGGTCTGTCTAAGTTACAGACATTTTCGTCTTTTTAAAATGTTTTTATTTCTGAGAAATGGTGCCCACTTACAGTAAGTAATAGTTCTGGCTCTTTTTCCACAGACCCTTTAGAAATGAATAATAGATGGATAATTTTGTCCTGGAGAAGCTAAAACAATGGAACTTGGAGGTTCTGATACCAGCTTTTACCAAGTTCTTTACAGGTAACATGAAAATGCGCTTGTTTTTCTTTAATTATTCAAAGTTATATGTTGATATTACAATGAGGCATATCAAAGCATTTCAAAGGAATAGTTCGGCCAAAAATAATGACCCCTCATCAAACCCATGATTTACTCACCCCCAGGCCGTCTGAGATCTTTCTTTCTTTCTCTTTCTTTCTTTCCTTTATTTATATAGCACCAGTAAACACAACGGACGTTGACCACTGTGCTTCACAAAGCATGAGGCAAAAAGATAAATAACATATAATACATAAAACAACAGATGCATATGTCCATCGTTTTTCAGACAAACACATTTTCAGTTATTTTAGAAAATGTCTTAGATCTTTCAGTTAATCAAATGTAAAGTTACAGGGTCCACTCCTTCACGTCCAAAAAAATGTGCATCCATCCTTCACAAAATAAATCCAGACGGCTCCAGGATGATAAACAAAGGCCTTCTGAGGATAATCCGCACCATTTTGTTTTAGAAACATCCATATTTAAAACTTTATAAACGAAAATAACTAGCTTCCGGTAATGCCTGACTGTAACTCGTGACTGTTGTGGACAAAAAATCGCTTCACTTCTATTCTGTCGCGGGGTCTGCGGATGCGGTGGTTGGACCGCACCTGATATGCGAGTATTCAGAAACTTGGGCATGGCATATTACAGACAGAATCCTTCAACTTCCCAGCCAGGAACCAGGAACATCAACAAATCACCTCCAGGTACATTTCGGAATACAATAGTTGAGGAAGTTTGCTGAGTATTATGACAATAAAGTTACTAATTTAAACTAAACATTAATCTCTACAGAACACCATGATGATATTCCAACTTCTGTCTACAAAAGTGGGAAGAAAATCTTAAGTCTACATGTAAGTAATAGAAGTATTGCACACTTTGCTTTGCAAGCAAAGCATGTGAGCGGAGCTGAGTAGAGAGAAATTCCACTCCCCGCTCACAGGGGTGTTCGCTAACTCCACTTCACCGCTCAAAGTCGGACCAGATCGCTTCGCTCAATTCCGCTCCCCACTCACCTACAATTTCATCACACTCCGGTGAAATTGCTCCACGCTCGTGTCACGGGGTGACGATCTTTCAGGGCGGAACCAAAAGTTGAGGAAGTTTTGGTTCCGCCCGGATGTTTCCGTCCAGACCGGAAAGACGGGAACACCGGACATCCGGCAGATTCGCGGAGGCTGTAATCAGCCGATTGGGCACAGCTGTGCCTAGTTGAAGAGATCGCCGGGCAATTGGATGATTGAGGAACAGAGAGGAGTATATAAAGCACAGTTAGAACACAGTTAGGGGTGCTTAGTGTGTGCTGGGAAACGGAGCTGTGCTCATTGTTGGACGTGGTGGTTGTTTGTGTTTCTCTCTCTCCCTCTTTCTCGTTGTAAATCTTTATTGTGGACCTGCTGGAGTGAACAGGAAAACCCTATGGGCAGGAAGGAACGCTGTTCTAACCAATACTGAAGGAGTAAAGCAGGAAGAAAAATTGACCTTCTGGTACAACGTAAACAAAGGCTATTCGCCGTGAGTATACCCTTTTCTGTGTGGAGTAACTGGCAAAAGTTAACTTGTGTAACTATTGGAAACCTCCAGGAGAAGGAGGGCGGCCCTACCCCTATAAGAGTGTGGTGGGCGAGCCGTGAGAAGTCAAACTTCAAACAGCCGCCGCAACGAGACTTATTGTGGTCGTATTTTCCATCGCCTTATCGTAGCCCAAGCGCAGTGGAGGACACCGGGCGCTTCCCTTGTTGTGGTGCACTTATAGTGTGGTGAGTGAGACTGTGTAATAAATCTTTTTCACGTTTGGAGTGGTGCTGTGTATTGCTGTGGGTTGCTGTGTGTCTTGTAGACGAAGCCCCGCATCATCCATTTTCTTCCACTGGGCAGAGGACGGAGAGGCCAACGACTACAGAAATCACTGTTATTATACGTAGTGTGCTGTTTGGAGTACGAAGGGACACAGACTGAGAGCTGTCCGTGACCGTGAGTAAACCATTGGAAACTTTCGTGGTGTATACTTACCTGTGTCTGTTTTGTCGCAGAGTCAGAGGCGAAAGGGTCCGCCGCCCCGTGGTCTCTACGAAAAGGGCGCCCCCGTCTAGGAATCGATCGGCCTATGGGCATTGGAGATAGGGCAGCGCTCGACCCGGTGAAGTGGTGTGGAACCTTTTCGCCCCTCTGCTGACCTACGGAGGAGAACCATAACTACCCAGAAAGCTGTAAACAGCAGAGCCGGTGAGAAATACTTGAAGTCTCAGTAACAGTGTCTTTGTGTCCTAGCGACCACCTGTGTAGAGAGAGAGAACGAGAGTGAATCATTGAAGAGCAAACTGTGAACGTGATACCTGCCCAGAAAGCTGTAAACAGCAGAGCCGGTGAGAAATACTTGAAGTCTCAGTAACAGTGTCTTTGTGTCCTAGCGACCACCTGTGGAGAGAGAGAGAACGAGAGTGAATCATTGAAGAGCAAACTGTGAACGTGATACTTACCCAGAAAGCTGTAAACAGCAGAGCCGGTGAGAAATACTCGAAGTCTCAGTAACAGTGTCTTTGTGTTCTAGCGGCCACCTGTGGAGAGAGAGAGAACGAGAGTGAATCATTGAAGAGCAAACTGTGAACGTGATACCTACCCAGAAAGCTGTAAACAGCAGAGCCGGTGAGAAATACTTGAAGTCTCAGTAACAGTGTCTTTGTGTCCTAGCGACCACCTGTGGAGAGAGAGAGAACGAGAGTGAATCATTGAAGAGCAAACTGTGAACGTGATACTTACCCAGAAAGCTGTAAACAGCAGAGCCGGTGAGAAATACTCGAAGTTTCAGTAACAGAGTCTTTGGGTCCTAGCGGCCACCTGTGGAGAGAGAACAGGACGAGAGTGAATCATCGAAGAGCAAACTGTGAACGTGATACCTACCCAGAGAGCTGTAAGCAGCAGAACCGGTGAGCAATACCCGAAGTCCAAGTAACAGTGTCATTTGTGTCCTAGTGGCCGCCGGTGGAGAGCAAGGAGAAACAATTGGAGAACAGACTGTGTAACGTGATACCTACCCAGAGAGCTGCAAGCAGCAGAGCCGGTGAGAAACACCTCAAGTGCAAACTAACAGTGCTTTTGTGTCGCAGTGACTATCTGTGGGGCACAAGGCGAACGTGGGCGGACGTACGACAGGGAACGTAAGGGCACGTGGGGCGAGGACCCCCTGCCGACCCGAGGAAAGATACACCGACAGTGGAGATCCTCCTTACCAGTCACACCAAAATTATTCTGCCTCCAGGACGGAAGAAGGAGGGCGCCACGGTTAGCAGGGTCCAGGCCGGAGCCTGACGTTTCCCTTTCTCCCCCGGCTTATGGTGGTTGGCACCCCTGTTGCCCTTGGCCTGTCTGCCCGTGGCTGCAGTCTCCCTGGAGGGAGACGAAGAGACCTATTAGTTTTAAATTCCCCTTTCCCCCAAATTCCCAGTTCTTTTAGATATTTAAACTAAATAAAGCTTGTTTTAAATTTTACTTACCTGTTCCCGTGTTTGTCTGGTCATTGGGTTGGCTTTGGGGACCTCCTCGAGGTGGGAGTTGCAAAAGGGGCGTGGCTTTAGTTAAAATAGCCAGCCCCTGGTGGTGACAGATTTTGGCGTAGTCGGCAGGGCCCCACCTCGAGTTGAGTAACCAAGGTCACCCAATGACTGACAACGCGGGGCCTGCAGCCCCACCCCGTGCCACATCTATCATCATGGGAAGCCCATGGATCCAGAAATATGGAGGAGCAGAGTCGGAGGTACGACTGACCGAATGGAAGGCCCAATTAGAGTACTTGGCCGACTTACAGGGCCTTAGCGCCGCTCAGCGGCTCCAGTTTGTGTTGAACTCCCTAGAGGGAGAAGCACGGCGAGAGGTACAAGCCGCCCCCGAAGCAATCCGAGCCACCGCCCAGACTGTGTTCCAGTTCCTTACTGAGCAATATGGCGACCATACCCCCGTAGCTGTCCTCCGTTCACAATTCTTTAATTGTAAGCAAGGCCCCCGACAACCTATTAGAGCTTTTGCCCTCAGGCTGCGGGAGCAGTTCACTCGCCTGCAGGCCCGACGAGACCATGGGCTAGGAGACGGAGAGACCTTGTTACGCGACCAGTTCCTCCTGGGGATGAAAGAGGGCCCCGTGAGACAAAGTCTGAGGGTCCAGTTTCGACGGGACTCCGGGCTCACCTTTGAGGACCTAAAGAAGGAGGCGCTGGCCTTGGAAGGTGATGAGGTCGAAGTAAGTGAAACCCCTGTATGTGCAGCCGTAAGTGGGAACACCGCAGCACCACCTGAACACGCAGATTGGAAGCAAGCCCTGAGAGTAGAATTGTTGAAAGATGTCCGAGAGCAGATGTCGGAGCTATCTAAGACTCTTCTGGGAGAACTTCGCCAAGGTAGGGCGCGAGAGGAACCGAGGCCGGCACCCCGAGAGCGAGTCTACTCTGAGAGGGGCCGAGAGCCACCGGGGCGCCCGAACCGTTTTAACCGGCCCCGCTTTGAGTGGGATGACCAAGGGCGGCCAATCTGCAATCGTTGTGGAGAACCAGGGCATTATAGCCGTCAGTGTGGGCCTCGCAGGACATCGGAAGGGGGTTTTTAGGACGACCGGCCACAGTGGGTCGTGTGGCCGGGACCCCTCGAGGAGACCCGGGAAGACGTGATAACTCAAGAGACCAGATGGTTGGGCATAGCCCAATGGCGGAAGTGAAGGTATGTGGCAAGACAGTACAGTGCCTGGTAGATACGGGCTCTCAAGTGACTTTGTTTGCCGAAAGTCTCTCGCAGGAAGTATTCGGGAAGCAGAGAACCCAAGGAGGAGAGGCCCCCTGGCTGACGTTGCGGGGCGCCAACGGCTTAGAGATTCCTTACATTGGCTATCGGCTGACGGACTTAGAAGTTCACGGGGTGTTAGTTCCCCAAAAAGGGGTAATCATCGTGGAAGACAGGTGTTTGGGTGTCCATCGAGCCCTATTAGGGATGAACGTGCTCTCCGAGTGTTGGGAGGAGTTATTTCGGGCTAAGCCCGGCCCTAGGATCTCCCCTGTTGAGAGGCCCCTATGGGAGCGAGTAGTCGCCGACTGTCGTCGGGTCCAGATGACCCAGGTCCGCAGAGGCCGGGAAGAGGTAGGGAGAGTGATGTGTCGCTATGCTCTATCTATCCCCCCTAGGAGTGAGGCCATGGTGTGGGTGAGAGTGGCCCCCCGAGGAGTTGGCCCCGAAGAGTGGGTATTGGTTGAACCCCACGCTGATTGCCCCCAAGTGGAAGTAGCACGAGGCCTAGCGGCGGTCCACCGGGGGAGGGTCCCTGTAAAGGTTCGAAATGACCACCCCTACCCAGTACACTTACACCGACACCAGCGGCTGGCCCGACTAACGGGGGTTGCGCCCCATCAGGTGAGGGAGGAGAGAGATGTTAGTTTCCGTCAGGTGTGCCCCACTGTCATCGAGGTGGCCCTGACGCAGATGGAAGCCCCTTCGAACAACGGGGAGAGGGACGTGCCGAGACACCTGGCAGGTGAGTCCCTGCAAGGGGAAAACTGGAACAGGCGCAGACACAAAGACTCCAAGCCCTCCTTCAGAAATGGCAACATGTGTTTGCAAGACACGAGGAGGATTACGGATGCACTAAGGTAGTAGAACATCATATTCCGACTGGAGATGCAGGACCCAGTAGAGAGAGGTACCGGCCGATCCCACCCACCTTGTATACAGAGGTACGCTCACTATTGCAGGGCATGCTGGGGCGGGGCATCGTCCGGGAGAGCAGTAGCCCATGGGCAGCCCCCATCGTACTTGTGCAGAAGAAGTCGGGAGCTTGGAGGTTTTGTGTGGACTATCGTAAGCTCAACCTGGTGACCAAGAAAGACGCTTTTCCCCTGCCCCGGATCGAAGACTCTCTTGCGGGTCTCACGCGGTCTGCATGGTACTCCACTCTGGATCTGGCCAGTGGGTATTGGCAGGTGCCAGTGGCCGAGGCCGATAGGGAGAAGACCGCTTTCACGACCCCGTTTGGATTATTCGAGTGGGAACGGATGCCCTTCGGGCTCTGCAACGCCCCAGCCACGTTCCAACGCCTGATGCAGCGCTGTCTGGGAGGTCAGTTAATGGAGTCAGTCTTGGTATATCTAGATGATGTAATTGTGTACTCCCCAGATTTCGATTCCCACCTCCGGCACCTCGAAGAGGTTTTCCAGGCAATGGAGAAATATGGGCTGAAGTTGCAACCCGATAAATGCCATCTGCTGAGGCGAGAGGTCCAGTTCCTGGGTCACGTGGTCAGCGCTGCTGGGGTGGCTGTAGACCCTGGGAAAGTCTCTGCAGTAAGAGATTGGAGTGCACCCAAGACTGTGAGGCAAGTGCGTTCATTTCTAGGGTTTGTGGGATACTACAGACGGTTTATAAAAGATTTTTCCAAGATCGCTAAGCCACTTAACCAGCTGCTGGTCGGTACAGGGCGGAACCGGGGACGGGGATCACCCCCTATTGACTGGGATGAGTCCTGTGAGGGGGCATTTCAGAGATTGAAACAGGAATTGTTACAGGCTCCTATCTTGGCCTATGCAGATTTTACTCAACCATTTATCTTGTATACAGACGCTAGCAACCTGGGGTTGGGAGCGGTCTTGGCCCAACGACAAGCGGGAACAGAACGGGTGATTGCCTACGCAAGCCGAAGCCTCCACCCAGCTGAGAGGAACGATGCAAACTACAGCTCATTTAAACTGGAACTGCTGGCCCTGAAGTGGGCCCTGAGCGAGAAGTTTAAGGACTACCTCTGGGGTGCTAAGGTAACGGTGATTACGGACAATAATCCTTTGGTGCACTTACAGACAGCGAAGCTGGGAGCTGTGGAGCAGCGCTGGGTGGCACAACTGGCCAATTTCGAGTACCAACTGCAGTATCGGCCGGGGCGAGAACACACGAACGCTGACGTCTTGTCCCGATTGCCAGAGGCGGATAACCCCGGTTGCCGGGGAGGCCAGGAAGAAGAAAGCCAAAGGGAAGGCTATCTGATAGGGGCCGTGGAGGCACCAGGAGGCCAGCAGGAGGCGGTGCCGGAGAATTGGGGCTGGGACCCCTGTCGGTGGAAAGCAAGGCAGGCCCAGGATCAGGATGTGTGCCAGGTAAAGATGTGGGTGGAGCAGGGCCGACGGCCAACATCGTCTGAAAGGCTGACCCAAACAGAGACGGGAAAAAGACTGCTGGGACAGTGGGACAAGCTGGAACTCCAGGAAGGGGTGCTGTGCCGGAAGGTTAGTGACCCGAAGCTGGACGAAGAGGTGCGCCAGATCGTGGTGCCCGCTGATCAAGCAGCCGCCTTGGTGTCCGCCTACCATGATCAGCTGGGGCACCAGGGACAGGAACGGACAGTATCGCTGCTGCGCAGGTTTTTCTACTGGCCGGGGCTAGAAGCATCAGTACGCAGTTTGGTCCAAGCTTGCCCCAGGTGTATGTTGTTTAAATCTCGACGAGAGGCTCGAGCACCGATGGTGCCCATACATGCCAAAGCCCCCCTCCACATCATGGCGATGGATTTCCTGACACTGGGCCGGCCACAGGACCGCTATCCGAACATCTTAGTAATCACCGACCTGTTTACAAAGTACGCATGGGCAGTTCCCACCCTCGATCAGACGGCAAACACCACCGCAACGGCTCTATGGCGGCACGTCTTCCAAACATTCGGATGTCCAGAGTTCCTGCACTCAGACCAAGGGGCCAATTTCGAATCAAAGGTGATCCGAGAATTATGCCAGCTGTACGGGTGCACGAAGACCCATACGACGTCGTATCACCCTCAAGGAAATGGCTGTTGTGAGAGGTTTAATCAGACCCTGTTGGGGCTCCTAGGGACCCTGGACCAACGGAAGCAGAGCGATTGGGTGAGTGCTCTACCGAACCTTTTGCAAGCTTATAATAATAGCGTTCATAGTACGACGGGGTATGCCCCCACTTATCTGATGTTCGGCAGACATGTGCGGATGCCCACGGATCTGGTCTTGGGAGTGGCCGCTGGCCAAGAGGAAGGGAGCGTGACGGAATGGGTGGGGCGCCACCACCAACGGCTGCACTTTGCTTACGAACAGGTATCCCAGAAGATACGGGCTACAGGGGAAAAGAACAAGCGGTTGTACGACCGGACGGCCCGGGACGCCCCCTTGTTACCAGGAGAGAGAGTCTTGGTACGAGACAATCGGCGGCAAGGCAAAGGAAAGCTGAGTGACCGTTGGGAGACCATCCCGTACGTAGTCTGCAGCCAACAGAGGCCGGGACAGCCGGTGTACACCATCCGGCCGGAAGGAAAAGCCGGCCCTGAACGTGTGGTACACCGAAACATGATTCGCCCTTGCCCAAATTATCCCGAGGTCGCGAAGGAGGTAGTGGCGGAGCCGGCACCGACGGCCCCCTGGATGGAAGGATGGGCTGTGGTACCAGGCCTACCCGTGGTGGCACCACCCCCGGCCGCCCCAGGAGAGCCAGAGCTAGCACCTGAGCCAGTTGAACCCCCGGCCGCCCAGAGGCAACCAGAGCCAGTACCAGAGACAGCCGAACCCCCGGTCGCCCAAAGACAACCTGAGGTTGTGCCCGAGCCCGCCGAACCTGATTCCCCTGTGAGGCGCTCCCAACGGGAGAATCAAGGCCGACCCCCTTCCCGTTACGGTGAGTGGACTACTCAAAAGCATTCCAGGGACTAGAATGCATTGGCGGGGGAGGATGTCACGGGGTGACGATCTTTCAGGGCGGAACCAAAAGTTGAGGAAGTTTTGGTTCCGCCCGGATGTTTCCGTCCAGACCGGAAAGACGGGAACACCGGACATCCGGCAGATTCGCGGAGGCTGTAATCAGCCGATTGGGCACAGCTGTGCCTAGTTGAAGAGATCGCCGGGCAATTGGATGATTGAGGAACAGAGAGGAGTATATAAAGCACAGTTAGAACACAGTTAGGGGTGCTTAGTGTGTGCTGGGAAACGGAGCTGTGCTCATTGTTGGACGTGGTGGTTGTTTGTGTTTCTCTCTCTCCCTCTTTCTCGTTGTAAATCTTTATTGTGGACCTGCTGGAGTGAACAGGAAAACCCTATGGGCAGGAAGGAACGCTGTTCTAACCAATACTGAAGGAGTAAAGCAGGAAGAAAAATTGACCTTCTGGTACAACGTAAACAAAGGCTATTCGCCGTGAGTATACCCTTTTCTGTGTGGAGTAACTGGCAAAAGTTAACTTGTGTAACTATTGGAAACCTCCAGGAGAAGGAGGGCGGCCCTACCCCTATAAGAGTGTGGTGGGCGAGCCGTGAGAAGTCAAACTTCAAACAGCCGCCGCAACGAGACTTATTGTGGTCGTATTTTCCATCGCCTTATCGTAGCCCAAGCGCAGTGGAGGACACCGGGCGCTTCCCTTGTTGTGGTGCACTTATAGTGTGGTGAGTGAGACTGTGTAATAAATCTTTTTCACGTTTGGAGTGGTGCTGTGTATTGCTGTGGGTTGCTGTGTGTCTTGTAGACGAAGCCCCGCATCATCCATTTTCTTCCACTGGGCAGAGGACGGAGAGGCCAACGACTACAGAAATCACTGTTATTATACGTAGTGTGCTGTTTGGAGTACGAAGGGACACAGACTGAGAGCTGTCCGTGACCGTGAGTAAACCATTGGAAACTTTCGTGGTGTATACTTACCTGTGTCTGTTTTGTCGCAGAGTCAGAGGCGAAAGGGTCCGCCGCCCCGTGGTCTCTACGAAAAGGGCGCCCCCGTCTAGGAATCGATCGGCCTATGGGCATTGGAGATAGGGCAGCGCTCGACCCGGTGAAGTGGTGTGGGACCTTTTCGCCCCTCTGCTGACCTACGGAGGAGAACCATAACTACCCAGAAAGCTGTAAACAGCAGAGCCGGTGAGAAATACTTGAAGTCTCAGTAACAGTGTCTTTGTGTCCTAGCGACCACCTGTGTAGAGAGAGAGAACGAGAGTGAATCATTGAAGAGCAAACTGTGAACGTGATACCTGCCCAGAAAGCTGTAAACAGCAGAGCCGGTGAGAAATACTTGAAGTCTCAGTAACAGTGTCTTTGTGTCCTAGCGACCACCTGTGGAGAGAGAGAGAACGAGAGTGAATCATTGAAGAGCAAACTGTGAACGTGATACTTACCCAGAAAGCTGTAAACAGCAGAGCCGGTGAGAAATACTCGAAGTCTCAGTAACAGTGTCTTTGTGTTCTAGCGGCCACCTGTGGAGAGAGAGAGAACGAGAGTGAATCATTGAAGAGCAAACTGTGAACGTGATACCTACCCAGAAAGCTGTAAACAGCAGAGCCGGTGAGAAATACTTGAAGTCTCAGTAACAGTGTCTTTGTGTCCTAGCGACCACCTGTGGAGAGAGAGAGAACGAGAGTGAATCATTGAAGAGCAAACTGTGAACGTGATACTTACCCAGAAAGCTGTAAACAGCAGAGCCGGTGAGAAATACTCGAAGTTTCAGTAACAGAGTCTTTGGGTCCTAGCGGCCACCTGTGGAGAGAGAACAGGACGAGAGTGAATCATCGAAGAGCAAACTGTGAACGTGATACCTACCCAGAGAGCTGTAAGCAGCAGAACCGGTGAGCAATACCCGAAGTCCAAGTAACAGTGTCATTTGTGTCCTAGTGGCCGCCGGTGGAGAGCAAGGAGAAACAATTGGAGAACAGACTGTGTAACGTGATACCTACCCAGAGAGCTGCAAGCAGCAGAGCCGGTGAGAAACACCTCAAGTGCAAACTAACAGTGCTTTTGTGTCGCAGTGACTATCTGTGGGGCACAAGGCGAACGTGGGCGGACGTACGACAGGGAACGTAAGGGCACGTGGGGCGAGGACCCCCTGCCGACCCGAGGAAAGATACACCGACAGTGGAGATCCTCCTTACCAGTCACACCAAAATTATTCTGCCTCCAGGACGGAAGAAGGAGGGCGCCACGGTTAGCAGGGTCCAGGCCGGAGCCTGACGTTTCCCTTTCTCCCCCGGCTTATGGTGGTTGGCACCCCTGTTGCCCTTGGCCTGTCTGCCCGTGGCTGCAGTCTCCCTGGAGGGAGACGAAGAGACCTATTAGTTTTAAATTCCCCTTTCCCCCAAATTCCCAGTTCTTTTAGATATTTAAACTAAATAAAGCTTGTTTTAAATTTTACTTACCTGTTCCCGTGTTTGTCTGGTCATTGGGTTGGCTTTGGGGACCTCCTCGAGGTGGGAGTTGCAAAAGGGGCGTGGCTTTAGTTAAAATAGCCAGCCCCTGGTGGTGACACTCGCTCAAAATTAAGATTCCTTTGCATGCCTAACCTCTGATTTACACTGCATGAGTCTGCAGTGCGTTACAGCTCCGAAGAGGAAACCGGAACTGATTGCGGTCATTCTAGTCAACGCTTGTGTTTACACCAGATGCGGTGCAGCACATTTCAAAAGCATCCCAGAAGAGGCTTTCGCTAAAGATAGGTGCTGTAAGAAAAATGAGGAGGACGTTGAAGGTCTCAATCAAAAAGTAGTTTATTCAATCGAAGCAGTAGCAAAGTACATGAAGCACTCAGGGTTCTTCGGGGTTGGAGTGAAACCTGAACAAAGTCAGTCTTAACATTTTATACAGTTTGAAATCTGTTTCCCCACCCCTAATGCTACTGCTGTACCCTTTGAGATGTAAAGCAAGAATACCAATGTAAATGGCCACTCCCACTCTTTGTACTCATTTCCAAATGCTACTGTACCCCTATAACATATGAATACCAATGTAAATGGCCCAATTCCTTACAGTCACCAAAGGAGTACTTAATCAAATGGTCTAATTGATCTGATTAGGCTACAGTGCTCACCCAAGAAATTGGATGATGTGTAAACAGATGTCTTTAATTATCATAGACCCCCCTTTGACCTGTGTTGGTTCTCGAAGTCTCATATACATAATTGAGGATGTGTTTTTAGATGAATATGCATAGCTAAATACTTTAATATTTGTCCATCCTAGCTGAATTTTTAAGTGTATTCACTTTATTTTTTATTTTTTACTACAGAACAACAAAATAGGACATTGCAAAAAAAAATATATATATACAGAATGAATCCTAATGTCACAGGTCAGAGCGGACCCAAATGCTATTGAGTCACGCCCTTTCCTAGTTTCCACCTCGAGGAGGTTCCCAAAGTCACCCCAATGACCAGACACACAAGGTACAAGTAAAATTAAAATAGACTTTATTAATTTACTTAAAATGGTATTCAGGGAAGGGGGAGGGGGATTAAAAACAGGGCTTCTTCTGGCCTCCAGGCAGAGGGGGGACGGGGCTCTGGGCTGTCCTTCTTGAACCCGTGGCGCCCTCCGCTTCTCCTGGAGGCAGAGTTTAAGAGGGAAAGGCTGCAGTAGGGGTTCCTCGGGTAACTGTCTCATGGTCTCCTTCTCCCCAAGGTACGCACTGTAACACAAGATCAGCACTTGTGTCACACGGTGACGATTACGTGGGGCGGAACCAAAACCAAAATAAGGCCTGACCTTACTTATTGTCACTTAAATTGTGTCGTGGGTGAGTCTTGACTTTGCTGAGTGTGTGTGTACACTTGATGCCGTGCTGTGTATTTGTTGTCAGGAGCCATTACAGAGAGTCGGCTGTGAGAGAAGATACCGTGCGGTGGGTGAAGTGCTTGTAAATTATTTGCTGTGCAGCGATACCATGTGGAGACGGGTGTGACGTAAAGAGCCCCTGTAGTGGAGACTGTGAAGACGGTGGTGGACTGATCAGAAGATCCAGACCTTTGCGTGAGTAGAAATTTAGAGGGCCAATGCATATGTGAGGAGAGTGCATTTTTGTGGAAGTCCGGTGTGTAGTAACCTGTCTGTCACAGAGCCTCTTCAGAGGTGCGCCCCTGTCCAGATCTCCAGAGCTACACGTACGGAGAGGAGAGGGCAGCGTTCGGCTCGCCGGTGACAGTGTTGAATCCCCCGGTCGTAACAGAGGCCTTGGAGGTAAAGACCACGAGTGAACATCTTACCACAGGAGGTCTGTGAGTAAATCCACCCACTGTGTACACATTCGGTCACTAACAAGCCACATGTAGAAGGAAACCACGAGTCAGTTACCTGAGGAATACCTACCGTAGCCACCGCTGACAGCCACCTGTAAGAGAGAAAAGCCACAGTGAGTTGTGACAGTGTTGTTTCTGTGTTTCAGCCACGAGCCTTCTAAAGAGGGAGACCACGAGTCAGTTACCTGAGAAATACCTACCGTATCTACTGCTACCAGCCACCTGTAAGAGAGAAAAGCCACAGTGAGTTGCGAAAGTGTTGATTCTGTTTTTCAGCCACGAGCCTTCTAAAGAGGGAGACCACGAGTCAGTTACCTGAGAAATACCTACCGTAACCACTGCTACCAGCCACCTGTAAGAGAGAAAAGCCACAGTGAGTTGTGAAAGTGTTGATTCTGTGTTTCAGTCACTGGCCTTCTAAAGAAGGAGATCACGAGTCAGTTACCAGTTACTTGAGAAATACTTACCGTATCCACTGCTACCAGCCATCTGTAAAAGAGGAAAAGTCATAGTTAACAGTGCAAGTACTGATCTTGTGTTACAGTACGTACCTGGTGAATAGGGAGACGACGAGTCAGTTACCTGAGGAAGACCTACTACAGACCTTCCCCTCTTAAAATCTGCCTCCAGGAGAAGCGGAGGGTGCCACGGGGTCAAGATGGAACAGTCTAGAGTCCCGTCCCCTCTGCCTGGAGGCTAGAAGGAAGCCCTGCTTTTAAATTCCCTTCCCCTTCCCTAAAATATTATTTTTAACTAATTTTAATAAAGCTTATTTTAATTTTACTTGTACCTCGTGTGTCTGGTCATTGGGGTGGCTTTGGGAACCTCCTCGAGGTGGAAACTAGGACGGGGCGTGACCCCATAGCATCTGGGTCCGCTCCGACCTGTGACACTTGCACTGTTGACTATGGCTTTCCTTCTCTTACAGATGGCTGGTAGCAGTGGGTACGGTAAGTATTTCTCAGGTAACTGACTCGTGGTCTCCTTCTTTAGAAGGCTCGTAGCTGAAACACAGAATCAATACTTTCACAATTCACTCTGGCTTTTCTCTCTTACAGGTGGCTGGTAGCAGTGGATACGGTAGGTATCTCTCAGGTAACTGACTCGTGGTCCCCTTTTTTAGAAGGCTCGTAGGTGAAACACAGAATCAACACTTTCACAATTAACTGTGGCTTCTCTCTCCTACAGGTGGTTGGTAGCAGTGGATATGGTAGGTATTTCTCAGGTAACTGACTCGTGGTCTCCTTCTTTAGAAGGCTCGTAGCTGAAACACAGAATCAACACTTTCACAATTAACTGTGGCTTCTCTCTCCTACAGGTGGCTGGTAGCAGTGGATACGTTAGGTATCTCTCAGGTAACTGACTCGTGGTCTCCTTCTCCACAAGGTACGCACTGTAACACAAGATTAGCACTTGCACTGTTGACTATGGCTTTCCTTCTCTTACAGATGGCTGGTAGCAGTGGGTACGGTAAGTATTTCTCAGGTAACTGACTCGTGGTCTCCTTCTTTAGAAGGCTCGTAGCTGAAACACAGAAACAATACTTTCACAATTCACTGTGGCTTTTCTCTCTTACAGGTGGCTGGTAGCAGTGGATACAGTAGGTATCTCTCAAGTAACTGACTCGTGGTCCCCTTTTTTAGAAGGCTCGTAGGTGAAACACAGAATCAACACTTTCTTCCCGGAGCCGGGCTGAGAACCTGCGGGGCATTGTAGTAGTGAAAGCTGATGGTTGAAGGTAGCTGTTGCGATGATCTTCCTTCCTTGTAATGCTACGCTGCCGGCTCGCCCACCACTCTGCTTCGTGATAGGGCCGATATCCTAGTTCGCTGGGGGCTCACACACACACATGTACCAATCTTTGTACTCACGGTAAGTTATCACACTTCCTCTCTTTGTCCCCTCCACGGTATCCACACTGGCTGGTTTCCTTTACGCTGCACGTAATCCAGTCATATTCATCCGACTATCACACTGAAGACATGCATGTCAATACTCTCAAAATAAACAAAGAACTTCCAATATACTCAGCCACTCTATTATCCTCTTCTTTCGTTTCCAACCAGCATCTCGTTTAGCTCTCTGTTTCCACGCCACAGCAGCTCAATATCCACTTCACCACCGAAACTCAACGTACCGACTGCACCACCACAATACACGGCCGAATCACCGCCGACTGCAACCAAAACAACGAACTCTTCCGTGGTGCTCCTTTCATAAACCCTCTACTCCTTCCTTTTGGCTCCTTCGGCTGCACTCTTTCCACTCGCTTTAGCGATCCCCGGATCAACGGCGCCTTCGGAGGAGTGGGTGTTTAATCCGCCCTTGGTGGAGCGGAGCTTGCCCCGGAAATCAACTTCCCCTTCTTTGTGTTTCTACCGATCTATTTATCTCCCATCTTCACCACCTCCTCCTATCACGAGTTGCCACATTGATTCTGTACACCTGTCTCTCGTAAGCCTTAATTACGCTGCCATGGAAACCAGGAAGTAAAAAGGGTGTTCGTAGCATAAGGGTCCGGGCGGAAACCATCTTCAGGCGGAACCATTCTCCGCCGCTTTTGGTTCCTATGGGGGTAATATGATGCCAATATTATTGAAAATGGACAGAGTAAAAGTCACAAATAGATATTACAACTTGTAAACACAAAACGCAATCTACAAATAGATTAAAAATCCACTAACACAGTCCTCGTGATCCGCACATGTAAAACAAGATCTACGAATCGTCTATGTGATCCACAAATATAAAACATGATTTACAAAAAGAAATCAGTGACTTGTACTTGAAAACCAGAATTTGAATGAATGTAAAGTGACTTCTTTACAGATGAATATCATTTTCTATTTGTAGATTGTGTCACATTTGTTTTCAGAATTCTGACACTATTGTTTCGCTTTGGTGACAAAATAATGCCATAATCGTTGAAAATGAAGAGACTACAATTTGTAAACACGAAACAAATCTGCAAATAGGTTCCAAATCTGCAAACAAACTCCTCATGATCCGCAAATGTAAAACGAGATCTACAAATATATAAAAATCCACGAACAGACTCTTCATGACATACAAATATAAAATGCGATTTACAAATAGATTTAAAATCCGCAAACCAACTCTTTATGATTCACAAATAGAAATCATCGACTTGTACTTGACAAACAGAATTTAAATGAATGCAAATTGATTTGTCTGCGCATGAGGGTCATTATTTGTTTGTAGATTGTGTTGCATTTGTTTTCAGAATTTTGGCACAACTGTTTCGCTGTTTTCCATTAAAAAAATCTACAAATGCCCTCCTCACAATTTGCAAACAAACACAGTCTAACTTGTATTTTCCAACCATTGTAAAAAGACATTCTTACACATTCTGTGCAAAGTTTAGCATGCAAGTGTTGAATCTGTGTTTGCAGATCACAGGGCATTCACGAATCCTTCTGCACAAGTCTACAGGGCTGCGTTCAGCCCCGACAAAACGTTGCACAACGTCTATCAAACTGAAACGGTGATGCATTGAACACCCTGTTGTGATGACGCAAGAGTTGCAACTACGGTAGCTGAGAGGCCATGCTTCGTGTTCTTTTTTAAATGTTTCTGAAGCCAGATGAAATCGTTATAAATGTGTGTTTAATACTGTAAAATACCCTCGATGTTACAGTCACTGACCTTGCCGTCCAGAATGAAAGACAACATTCCAACTTGAACCCATTGAGAGAGCTGTCTCTTTACTATCGCGTGGTTTTATACATCTTGCCGCTGATTGGGCTGACATTTCTGACACACCCACCAAACAAGAGAAAACGCTTCTAAAACCTGTTGGATTCCGTTGCACACCGTTTCAAGGAAACATGTCGTTCAACCCGGAAACCGTAGCAAAACGTTGCGCACCGGTGTGAGATTGAACGTGCCCCAGATCTTTTTGGCACTATCTTTCCGCAGAGTTTGTCACTACGATCCACGCGTGTAGTCAGCCAATCAGGGGTATTGCTTCAAAGTAATGCCACGCCCCCTCAATAAGCTCTTTTCAAAATAAAAGCTGGGCTCACTGCCATTTACCGTTGCCGGTGTTACGTCGCTGAAAGGCGGCCAGACCGCGTTATCGATATTATATTAATGATATTAAAGCATTTATGTATAGCATGGCAAATATGTAGCATTAACGTGAACTAGAACAACCCCTCGTTTAAGTTATTATCAGTGCCTGACAATTCAGCCGAGGTCATTAAATCGTTAAAAACACTGCATGAAGCGGTTATCCTTAAAACATCAGTGTCTCTTCAACGAACATTTGCCGAGCGTCAGCGAGCCAGCTGGATGGAGTGGAGCTGCTAAGGTGAAGCAGCTAAAATAAAGCAAGCGGGTGCAACGATAATATTGGATGTAACTTGCCGTAATTAACAAAAACATGAGCCTTATTTGACAGCAGCACTAATTGAACTATTTGACCATATGCATTTGATATACATACCGTGACCGGAATGCACTTACAAATCGCGCTGTTATTAGAAACATTTAACTGTTTCCAGACTGAGCATGGAGACAAAGAAGCACAAGCCGTTTATAGAAGCAGCTGCCTGTCAGCGTGTACGGAATGAAGTCAAAACGGTCTCGGTTTTTAGACCGGCAGTCTGCCTGTGCCATTCCACCCTAATCCGGACTGCAAATTACATGTTAATATTATATCCACCATTTACAATCCTTCCTTTAAGGTCTGTTCTGCTTTTAACAGCTCAAAGCTATTACTCTCTGTAGCTTTCGAGTCCGTTGTAGGCTACATGTAAATTTTGCAGTTGTTTTAGTTAACTTTGCAGAGCATTTTATTGTCAGAAATGGTCCTGGGCTGGGTTTTCCTATAACGATTGAACTTAGCACTCAAGAGCGCTTTCTACAAGGTAAAACGATCGCTCGCAGCTGGGTTTTAAGTGCTACTAACGAGTCGCTATCCCTTTGTCAAGTGCTGAAAGGTCACTTACTGAATGACTCGTAATTGTAGCAGAAGCCTGTTTAGGCTAATGATCTTCAGCCGATGTGCACTAATATTTTTTAAAATATTATTAATTATTTTTCAATGACTTATTAAATGTTTTAATAATTTGTGCATCATGAAATATTCTTTTTTCATATTTAGTTAGGACTCGTCCCACTGCGCAATGCCTTCTGCATTTTATAATATAGTTTAGATTTTTCTTTTTATTTGTTGTTTATTATCTATGTTTATTTATTATTAAGGATTATTGCATTGTACCGTAAATATTTATTTGGTTTCTTTAATCAGATACCATACCCTTCAAAAAAAATATTTTTTTACTGTAGCCTAGATGAATTATAGCAGCAATTGGTAGGAACCATTCATCAATTTGCTAGTACCAACTTTTACCAAAATTGTACCAAATACGTTTTCCTTCTTAATTAATTTATGTTTAGTCATTTAAATTTCATTTCTCGTTTGAATTTTAAATATATTATATTAAAGTAATTTAAACAAATAAACAAAGAAAAAAAAACCCAATAAATAAATATAGCCTACATTTAAAACATTACATTATCGTTATTGCAGGAGTGCAATTTGCTGGTTGTCCTGCAGGTGACCTTGTAACACTGCTGTCTTACGATGCACTTATAAATTAACGATTACTCCAGAGCACTCGTAGATCTACGATGATTTTCGAGTGCTACTTAAGCTACAAAGCTTTTGGGAAACGGCCCATAATTCTAAGATGAATTTTAAGATTGTTTTTACCCACCAAACATGGAACGTCTGGGAGACATTCAGATCATGTCTGTATAACGTCCGTTAGTTCAGACCCACTTTTAAACGTCTGCTGGACGTGCAATAGAGGGTCAGTGTCTGGACGTCACTCTTGCACCCCTTTTGGATGTCTGTGAACGTACCAAAAAGGTTCAGTGTATGAACGTCAGACTATGACTTCTTATGGATGTCTGTGGACGTGCAAACAGGGTCAGTGTCTGGACGTCACTCTTGCACCCCTTTTGGATGTCTGTGAACGTACCAAAAAGGTTCAGTGTATGAACGTCAGACTATGACTCCTTATGGATGTCTGTGGACGTGCAAACAGGGTCAGTGTCTGGACGTCACTCTTGCACCCCTCTTGAATGTCTGTGGACGTGCCAAAAAGGTTCAGTGTATGAACGTCAGACTACGACCCCTTATGGATGTCTGTGGACGTGCAAAACAGGGTCATTGTCTGGACGTCACTCTTGCACCCCTTTTGGATGTCTGTGAACATACCAAAAAGGTTCGGTGTATGAAGGTCAGACTACCACCCCTTATGGATGTCTGTGGACGTGCAAAACAGGGTCAGTATCTGGACGTCACTCTTGTACCCCTCTTGAATGTCTGTGGACGTGCCAAAAACATTTAGTGTATAAACGTCAGACTATGACCCCTTATGGATGTCTCTAGACGTGCAAAACAGGGTCAGTGTCTGGAAGTCACTCTTGCACCCCTTTTGGATGTCTGTGAACGTACCAAAAAGGTTCCGTGTATGAACGTCAGACTATGACTCCTTATGGATGTCTGTGGACATGCAAACCCACATGGAAAGAACCTATATGAGGATATATGCACATATATGAAACCTGCAGCTTATATGCACATACAGTATATGCTGCATATGCATGTAGGCAAAATTGAGGTGCATATATGTGCATATACGGGCCATATTGGTCTCATGTATTGCTTATAAATATCCACATATAAGCCCTATACATACAAGATATGTCTCCTATATTGCTCATGGCAGGATCTGTTCATTTTGTAGCTAATACCTCACATTGGCATCTGTCATACATGATGCCTAGTTCATATTTTCTATTATCAAGGCAATAACGAGGAACTAACTAAAAAATTATGTGAGAACTTATGTATGAGCCAACACGTGAAATTGGTATCACATAATTGGCATGTTATGGAATTTAAGCTATGATGTCTACACGTTTTCCTGAAACATTTACAAGGCCAATTCTTTCTTGTATGAAGATAGATGTCTATGGCTGTGCCAAAAATATTAAATATCTGAACATCTGACCAGAACATATGAACTCATATGGAATTTTTTTTGTAAATCAAGAATTTATTGTCAGATAGTCTGGAGAACTACCTGCTATTTAAAAACAAGAAATCACATGAAATTGGCACATGTTTATATATATATATATTTTTTTTTTGTTGCATTTTTTGCATTTATTCATCATTTCTACATTTGTGTCCATATTAGTCCATTGTCTGTTGGCAAGCAAACCTCAGGACTGACATAAACTAACAGCAATGAAAGTATGAGAGCATGACACATGAAACGTGATAAAAATAAGGTTATTCCATCAAGTACAATTGTTCCTAAAATACATCTAAAAACATTGTTTATAAATGAATATGACACCAAACACCAAGGGTTTTTTTTGCACATCCACTGTATTTTTTCTGCCTGCTTTAGCATAGAGCCTATCTTTAGATTCATATCCTTTCCCTTAAAAATGGCCACTTGTAAAACTGATTTTGGAACCAGTTGTACTTCCCACTACCTGTTGTTGTAGGTGTGGCTCTTATTACACTCAAGTCCAAATATTGCCTCCCAGCTCCCCTTGGAACATCACAGAACATCTTTTAAACGTTAGACAAAGACATTATGATTACTTCTTTTAGACGTGTTTTTGCTCAGTGGGTTCTCTGGACAAATGCAGATGACATTTCTGACTGCTACAGTCTGTCTGGAAGCTAAAGGGAAACAAAGTATTTTGCCTTCTTTTTTCGTTTCAGTTTTCTGCAAAGACATGTAAAGAAAAACATATACTTTTTCTATGTACACAAAAGGCCTATTTCTCATAAATATTGTTCAGAAATCTGTGTAAATCTGTGTAAGTGAGCACTTCTCCTTTGACAAGATAATCCAACTCACAGGTGTGGCACATCAACATGCTGATTAGACAGCATGATTATTGCACAGGTGTGACTTAAGCTGGCCACAATAAAAGCCTTGGCTCTCCAGCACCTTGTTTCCAGCCGGGCTCTGTGTCTGTCTGGTTACATCTCAGGCTCTTCCGCCACCGTCTGCAGCTCTGAGTCCATCAGTCGGCACCCTGGTCTCCTCCATGATGGTTCCTTCCACTCCTCCATGGCTTCACATGCTCATGTGTCGCCTTGCTCAAGGCCCCATCCTGGACTGCATCTTTCTTCCTCCTCCTGGCAATCCATCTGCCTCCAGAACCTCCTCCTACTCTTCATTGCTCTCCACGGCGCAAGTTTGCAGGGATCGTCTGCTCTCGCTCACTGGACTACATTACCCATAATCATTTGCACCCCCTCAACCACCATCTTTAATTGTTTTATACACACACATGCTTACCATTGTCTTTATTCATTGTCGGTTCTTGTCTATGTTATGGGTATTAACCCATAGTCTGTCAAATAAAGTTCGGTTTAGTGTTACCTGTCATCGTCCTTCTCCTTCTTACATACTGTGACCCATATTACAAAATGTCTCTGCCCACCTAAAGTTCTTGGATAGGTACATGTCAGCCAAGGGGATGGGTATTTAATATTTTAAAGCAGTAGGTGTGCACACGGTCAACATCCAGTACCTGAAAAAGTGTTAATGTCCAAACCCTTGTGTAGCATATTTGGTGATTAAGACCCTTTTGAACTGTGGCCTTAAGAAGTAAAATTGTACACCTGGTTTAAATGGAGGTCAACAGGGATGTCTGAAATTAAACAATTTAAAATTGTATGAATGTCTTTTAGAGGTCTGCAAAGACATCGAAAAATCCTGTAAGGATGTCACTTGGATTTCAATAATGAACATTTAAAAAACATCCTTTAAACGATGTCTTTTAAACGTTTAGCAAGCATGTCAGTAGGATGTCTAATTTCAACACAAAAAAGACGTTTAGAAAAGACGTTGCAAAAACTTTCATTCTGGATACTCCATGGACTTCTTTTGAACGTTCAACAAACATGTCAGTAGGACGTCTAATTTCAACACAAAAAAGACGTCTAAAAAAGACATTAAATGAACGTTGTCTCTGGCTCCCCACTGGACGTCTTTTAAACATTCAACAAGCATGTCAGTAGGACGTCTAATTTCAACACATAAAAGACGTCTAAAAAAGACGTTGAATGAACGTTGTCTCTGGCTTTCCAGTAGACGTCTTTTAAACATTCAACAAGTATGTCAGTAGGACGTCTAATTTCAACACAAAATATAGCTGCAAGCAGCAATGGCGGGCCCTCGCACGTTTTTTTACCGCTACACGGTGCCTCCGAGAAAACGATGCACGGCGGGCAAGGGCATCAAGTGGGTAAATATGAGTGGACTATTTCATGTTTCTACTGACCCATTTAGGTACAGGAGGAAAAAGAAACACCATATTTTAGACAAACGGGGCGCTAGTCAGCCACTAAATAGACACGCCTTTATCTGACGTTTTTGTCAACACTTAACAGCCGAAAACTCTGATGTGTGTGCCAAATTTAAAGTTCAACTAAGCACGCCAAGAGCCTTAAACATGCGTGAAATTAAAGTAACATTTGACGCGTTGCCATGGGAACAGCGTTCGAGATGTCAAAAATTCCTTCACAATTTATCATCTACAATGTCTCAGCATCATGTTGACCACTTCTGGTGTCAATCGCATGAATCCCATACGAGGAGTATTTAAAGGTTCACAGCATGTAACTGTCAGCCTTAAATATGTGTAAAAATGAAAGTAAAGTTTGACACGTTGCCATGGGAAAAGAATTTAAGATATCAAAAATCCCTTCACAATTTAGCGTCTACAATGTCTCAGCATCATGTACACCACTTCTGGAGTCAATCGCATGAATCCCATACGAGGAGTATTTAAAGGTTCACAGCATGTAACTCTCAGCCTTAAATATGCTGGAAAATGAAAGCAAAGTTTGATGCGTTGCCATGGGAACAGCGTTTGCGATATAAAAAATCCCTTCGCAATTTATCATCTACAATGTCTCGGCATCATGTACACCACTTCTGGAGTCAATCGCATGAATATTCTAGAAGGAGTATTTAAAAGAACATCGGCGTCAACTGAAAGGCTTAAATATGCCTTTAAAATGAAAGTAAAGTCTGACGCGTTGCCATGGGAACAGCGTTTGAGATATCAAAAATCCCTTTGCAATTTATCATCTACAATGTCTCGGCATCATGTACACCACTTCTGGAGTCAATCGCATGAATATTCTAGAAGGAGTATTTAAAAGAACATCGGCGTCAACTGAAAGGCTTAAATATGCCTTTAAAATGAAAGTAAAGTCTGACGCGTTGCCATGGGAACAGCGTTTGAGATATCAAAAATCCCTTCGCAATTTATCATCTACAATGTCTCAGCATCATGTTGACAACTTCTGGTGTGAATCACATTATTCCCCTAGAAGGAGTATTTAAAAGAACATCGCATGCAGCTGTCAGGATTAAATAAGCCTTTAAAATGAAAGTAAAGTTTGACGCGTTGCCATGGCAACAGCGTTCGAGATATCAAAAATCCCTTCGCAATTTATCATCTACAATGTCTCAGCATCATATTGACCACTTTTGGTGTCAGTCGCATGAATATCCTAGAAGGAGTATTTAAAAGAACATCGGATGGAACTGTCAAAAAAATCCACCTTTGTGACTGACAGACTTCCTGGCGCCTGGTGGTGGCGCTATACCCGAGACTCACAATAGGCACATCGTTGCGATCGGAATCTTCAGGCGAACAAACACCCCGCTTGGCATCACAATAAGAATTTTTTTGCCTCAGATATTAGACACTTCCTGTTTCTCTGATTTCGCCACAACTTTGTCGACTCGCCACGGCAGCACCGTTCGAGATATCAAAAATCCCTTCGCAATTTAGAAAGTACAATGTCTCGACATCACGTTCACCACGTTTGGTGTCAATCCCATGAATCCTCTAGGAGAAGTATTTAAAAGTTCACCACATGCATTTTTGAAACAATACAAAATAGCCGACTTCCTGTTGGGCGGAGCTTAAATGTTAGACGAATGGCGAAAGTTGTTCGGGTCGATGAGATTTATATGCGTACTAACTTTCGTACATGTGCGTACATGCTTGCCCGATCTGTGCACCAATGTTTGTTTTTGCATTACAGGGGGCGCTACAGAGCCCCAAGTGCCACGCCCATGTTCCAGCCTTTGCATGAGCCTAGTGGTACGAGACACTGACATGTGTGCCAAGTTTCAAGAGTTTTCGAGTATGTTAAGGGACCCAAATTAACTCAAGTGTTGAAAAAAATAAAAAATAAAAAAATAATAATAATAATAAAAATAATAATCTGAGCAAAAACAATAGGGCTTCGCACCTTTCGGTGCAGGCCATTCTGGCCTGCTCCTCGGTGCTCGAGCCCTAAAAAGACGTCTAAAAAAGACGTTGAATGAACGTTGTCTCTGACTCCCCACTGGACTTCTTTTAAATGTTCAACAAGCATGTCAGTAGGACGTCTAATTTCAACACAAAAAAGATGTCTAAAAAAGACATTAAATGAACGTTGTCTCTGGCTCCCCACTAGACGTCTTTTAAACATTCAACAAGCATGTCAGTAGGACGTCTAATTTCAACACAAAAAAGACGTCTAAAAAAGACGTTGCAAAAACTTTCATTCTGGCTACTCAGTGGACGTCTTTTAAACGGTAGACAAAGACGTTATAATGACGTCTTCTGGACGTGTTTTTGTTTAGTGGGTACGATCTACTTAGCGATGCTTTTGGGAAACCCGGCCCTGCTCGTTTGGAATTTGCCTGGCGCACAGCTCTAGTCAGAAAGATTAAAAGGCGGGCTTTGTTTTAAAAAAATGTAATGCATTTCTTTATATTACAATAATGAACAAGTCACCCATTTATCAAGTATCGATTCATTATTTTCACTTAATCCTTTTTGCTTTTTACAAAAAGTAGAATCGGCACGCATATTCTGCATTTAGCCAAAATTATGACTGTGGCATGAAGAAACTTTCCTATTTTAGTGAAAAATAAATAAGTTCTTTTGCTATTATTACATAGCATATATTGATGATTTTTAATAACAAATATGACAGTTTTAAACAAACTAAGTACACTGATAAAAATAATATGAAAAAAATTATACGCTGGATTTACTAAAAAAAAAAAAAAATACAGTGCATCATTTTTACATACACTTTTTTAAAGTAAGTTTTACATTGAATTTAAGCCTTTGCAATTTTAGCAATTGCAATGTTTAAGTAAGTTTTACATGGAGAAGCAATTAGGCCTACTAAAAATTCCATGTAAAATTTACTTTAAAAAGTGGATGCAAAAATGATGCACTATATTTTTAAGTTAATACAGCCTATAATTTTTTTATAATTATTTAATTTCCTTCTCACAAATTTTATATGATAAAATTTAGGAATTAACTAAATAATGTGTTAATCTAGAATGACTTACATTTTTGCATTATTTGTACTCAAAAATAGTTTTTGTTTTAACCTATTTTTTTTATATAATTGACTAATTTTATTTAGTTAAATTTACTAAGCCACAAAACATTTTTTACAGTGTAAAATAAGAAAAACGAAGTAGGTAAAACCGCATACCCAGCTAGACACTCAAATCGAGCTAGGCACTCAAATCGAGTCAAAACAGTCTTGGCTTTTAGACCCGCAGTCTGCAATCCACCCTAACCCGGACTGCAGGTGACATGTTAAAATTATTCCACCCGTTACATCAAATCAGTAGTGGTTCAAGCATATGTGCCGAACCCCCCTCCCCTTCATTGTCCCCCAACCCTACCACCAGTGAATAAATAAATACATTAAATAAAAACAAGAACTTTAAACAAAAAGCACACATAATTCTTTTTTTGGTTTTTAACTGAATTCTAAACTCTAAAGTTTATTCCTTAAAGTTAATAAGGGTTAATCCCTAGTCCTCCCCTCGCAAGTTGTTTTTTGTTCAGGGCCTAAATGTGCATTGAAATAGTTGAATGTATTTCATAAAATTAATAAAAGATATACAATTATAAATTATTGTTGAATTATCCCTTTTTCCAAGTCATTAAGCACAATGTATCAAACTTTGAAAATGAAACAAAAACAATAACTTAAAAGTCCTTTTAAAAGCAGTAGTTATTAATGACATAACTGTATATACTGTACATTGTATATTTTGCACGTTTCTCATCCTCTTTTTAATCCTGCTTGACTGAAGGCTTCCGTTAGAACGTTTCTCGTTTGTCGTAAGGTTTTTGTACATTAAAGCTGTTGAGTTTCTCCCGCGGACTTTTCCCCCTCGCGCTCGGGCACGCTGTCTGCACATTAAAGCTGTAGAGTTTCTCCCGCGGACTTTTCCCCCTCGGGCACGCTGTCTGCACGCTGTATATGAACTTGAACGCACCGCCTAAAGTCGAGGGCAGGGCGCACACTTCTAGTTCTAAACAGGTTAACTGAAAGCACAATGACATTAAATCAGCTGACGCCTATTTCGTTTTTTTTTTTCGCAGACGCGCACAGCTCCAGTCAGGACATATTAGCCAGTTTTGTATATCAGTAGGTTCCAAACTATTGCAACCCCATACGTATTTACAAGACCTACATTTTTTTATAGAAATATAGGGGAAAACACATTTGTTCCCTTTTAGTAGTTTTTTAACAAGTTTACTTAAATAATATTAAAATATAGGGCTGCACAATTATGGCAAAATCATAATTGTTTAGGCTACTGTATTTGCACTGAATTGGAAATGATATATTAGAAAAATACAATGAATTTTCAAGGCTGCAGAGAACAGTATAGCAGATATGGCTACTGAGGATTTAATTATATTATTTTAATAGTCAGCGAGTCCCACTCCGGCCCTCATTTTGAGTGTCTAGCTGGGTGCACATTTTTACCGACTTTCTTTTTCTTATTTTGGTAAAAAATTAACAAGTTCTATTATTATGTAGCATACATTGATTTTTTTTATAACAAATATGACTGACTTATTCATTGGCAAATGCAGAACAATGAGGAGAAAGAAAAAGGTAGGCTACACGCCTTTCTCCTTTATATGATTAAAGGCTTAAATGTCATTTTTAAAACGAAAGCACATGCTTGTCAAATTTATGCTGGCTGGATAAATGCAGAATCAACAATATCTTAATTTTTTTTCGATTTATATGGTCGTATTCATTGACCCTTTTTTTTCTTGTGCAAATTAGCACGATTGTCTTTTTCCTGTCACTCAGCACGAATTTCTATAGCCTATATTGTTTTCCATGAACACAAATACATATATCAAATACTGCCTGACGAAATTTTGTGACCGAGCCAGCATAAATTTGACAAGCATAAACAGTCCGCTTTCGGTTTAAATTTGTTTTTAAATTAAATACATTTTAAAATTACATTTAGCTTATGTTCCCCATGATTAATCTTCTCATCGCAAGGTAGAGGCGTGTCGCCTATGTTCTACATGTTCCTTGTTGTTCTGCATTTGCCAATAAATAAATAAATAGGCTACTTAGTTTGTTTAAAACTGTCATATTTGCTAGATAATAATAGCAAAATAACTTATTTATTTGTCACTAAAGGAATATGCCTGCCTATTCTACTTTTTGTAAAATGCAAAAGGGATTAAGTGAAAATAATTAATCAATACTTGATAAATGGATAATCAGTCCTGACTAGAGCTGTGTGCCAGTCACATTCCAAACGAACAGGGCTGGGTTTACCGATAACGATTAAACTTAGCACTTAAGAGCGCTTTCTACGAGCTACTTAACGAACATTCGTTGTTCATTTACATGCGTTTCCCAAAGATGTACGTATAACGATCGCTCGCAACTGGGTAATGCAATAATCCTTAATAATAAATAAACATAGATAATAAACAACAAATAAAAAGAAAAATCTAAACTATATTATAAAATGCAGAAGGCATTGCGCAGTGGGACGAGTCCTAACTTAATATGAAAAAAGAATATTTCATGATGCACAAATTATTAAAACATTTAATAAGTCATTGAAAAATAATTAATAATATTTTAAAAAATATTGCACATCGGCTGAAGATCATTAGCCTAAACAGGCTTCTGCTACAATTACGAGTCATTCAGCAGGGGCGTCGCTAGACCCCTTTTACTTGGGCACGTGCCCCAGTGTAAATCTTTTGTGCCCCAGTGTAAATCTCAAGTTTAAATTTTAGCAGTTAACTAGTGCAATTCTTTACAAAGACAATCGCGGCAAAAACGGATCTTTATGCAAAGTAGTTACTCAATTTAGGCTTGTAAAAGCGACGAAGCCTTCGCATTGACGCGTGCACGCACGTATCCATGGCCGCGCGCGTTTGCGTTCACCGCGCACAACCGCATTCAAAAGGTGACGCCACGCGAGTGCTTATGAAAGCATAACGAAACTAAAGTAAGTTTCTAAATAATCATGCTAATATTATTTTGACTCGATCATTATTGGCTTCTGTAGATGGACATCAGAAATGTTTTGTGCAAAGCAGAGAAAGAGAAGAAGAAAGGAGAGATGAAACGTTTAAGGGAGGTTAGACAAACTACATCCTGACCCTGTCAGGTCTCAAACATTAGAGGAAAAATCTCAGGAAAACCTCTTGTCAAGTCTAAAGAATTGCATTGTTGCTGAGAAAATCAACAGATGTATGTGTTATACTGTTTTGTATTTTCAGAAATGAAATTAATATTTAGTTTACTAATATTTAACTCTAGGATAACACAAACAGTTAGCAGTAACTGTGACTGAGATTATATAGTATAGCAGTCATAAAATGACTGGTTTCTTAAAATAAAATAAGTTATTAATCATTGCTATCATTGTATAATGTAGAAAACATTTCTCTGCTGTCATTATTTCCAAACATGTTATGCCATTTATGCCTCCAAACATGTTAATAATGTTAGGTATGATGAAGAATACACTTGTATATCTTTCGCAGTAACTGTTGCACTGTAGAATAGTGGGTTAAGCAAAGGACATTGTATAGAAGTGTTGCACACCTCTTGCACACAGCAGGCTTTCAAAAAAAAGTCAGCAAAAAATGGGGGGCCTGTGCCCCAGTAGAGCTTTATGTCTAGCAACGCCCCTGCTTGTGTCCCTGAGAGAGTTGCATAATCAGCATCTAACAGCTTTGAACGATCCTAACCTTTACATCTCGCAAAAAACCTCCAGGGTCAGGTCTCTTTGGATCGCACCAAGGACTGTCTGGCTGTTAACCAAGTGGTACCACTGCTTAATGTGAATTTGACTGTGTTGCTCAAAGTATGTCCTTAGACGGGTGGCAAAAACCCCTTGTGGTCTAGCGAGGTCAATTTGGCTTTAGATTCCTCTAGTCTTACCGTTGCACCTTGCTCACAGGCCCACAACAAATACAGGACAGCATCATAGGCATGTTCGCTGCCATCAGAGAAAGTGATTGCATTAGGCCCAGGTGAAAAAAAGTGCACTAAAATACACTTTATTTAAGTACACTTAGTACACTTTTCCACAATATACTAAAAGTGCTCTATTTTCGCACACTAATTTTGTACTTAGTATACTAAAAAGTAGTATTTAGTACTTCTTAAGACGAACTTAATACCATCTTAGTGTACTCAAATGTGCTATTTTGAGACACCATGAAGTTGAACTAAAATGTAATTTTAATATACTATTTCTGTATTTAAAAAAATATATTTAATTATAACTTGAAGTACACTTGAACCCACCTTTAAGCATTTTTAATTATACTTTAAAGTATACTAATGGTATGTTAAAATAATATTCGAAATGAAAAAAGTTTACTAAAATACACTATTTAAGTACACTTTCCACATTATACTAAAAGTGCTCTATTTTCGCACACTAATTTTGAACTTAGTATACTAAAAAGAAGTATTTAGTGCTTCTTAAGATGAACTTAAGACCATCTTAGTGTACTCATTTGTGCTATTTTGAGACACCATGAAGTTGAACTAAAATGTCATTTTAACACTCGGTCTGTATTTAAAAAAATATCTTTAATTACAACTTGAACCCAGCTTTAAACATTTACAAATCTACTTTAAAATATACTAGTAGTATGTTAAAATAATATACCAAATGTATACCCAAGTGAAAAAAGTTCACTAAAATACACTTTAAGTTCACAACCTTAAGGTAACAAAAGCTCTTTATTTTCGTGCAGTAATTTGTGCTTAACATACTAAAAAGTAGTATTTAGTACTTGTTAAGACAAACTAAGGGTACTCAACTGTGCTATTTTCTAAAATTGTATTCAGTTACAACTTGAAGCACATTTGAACCCACCTTTTAAACATTTATAAATATAATTTAATAATTTCAGATATAATAATAGTACATAAATAATATAACATACAAAATGAAATAATAATATATTTCCCACACATTTGTATACATTAAATAATTCATTTCTAATGTACTGTAACCCTATTATGTGACATTTGAATTACAGTACAGTCAAGTATACTATTAGAATGTTATATATTTACTATTTTACCTGCATGTTTGCCACCAAAACATGTTTAACTCATTCTAAAATGATACCTATTCTGTATTCATTCATACGAACTGGTTTCTTCCATCATTAACAACTAATTAAATGTTAACCCATTTAAGCCCACCGGCAACTATAGTTGCCAAAGTGCATAGTTGTCATTTTCCTTTTTTTAAGAATTTCTTAGATGTTATCCATGTTTTATTTCTCAATGACATGCAAGCTAACAACCAAATAAAGGATTTAAAAAGAAAAGAAAACGTATTTATCTCCTTCCTGTCACATGAGGCTGTCAACTTCTTACCTCTTCTTCCAAGAAACACGGCGAAGGCAAATCCTCCCAAAGAAAGGTAATTTTCATTTTACTAACAAACATTTTTGGTTGACATTTATATATCTACATAATCATGAAGGTCTCTAGAGTCATCCAAACAAAACAAATCTTACAAGAGATCTATAGTTTTTTATATACTTAGTCAAAAGTCCAAGCGGCAACTATAGTTGCCGGTGGGCAAATGCCTTGTAAGTACATATATCATGGGGAAATGGTGTATACTGTGTCAATAGGTTAATAATCAAGGTTATTGGTCTTTTTTAGTGCTTTTTTCTTTCATAATATCATATCTAAAACCCTCTACTGTCCATTAGACCTTAATTTGATAGGGAATAAAATCCATTCATACAGGTCATTTAAAGAGGGAGACAGAGATCTCGAATGTAAAGAGTTTTTTAATCAATAAAGCGTATAGCGCTACAGTATATATGGGGCAAAGAGTAAGTACAAGTAAATCGCTAGTTAATAACAATAACAAGGCTCAAAATAGCCTCACACTACCACAGTAGAATAATGAGGGTCCTTACATGCAAACCGAAGCATTGAGAACTTTGTAATTGTACAAACAGTTTAATAAGAAGCTACTTTATAAAGACAGCACATTACGCATATTCAGACAGCAGACATCTTGAAAAACAGACTCGACAAGTCGAGCCACGAACGATGTGCTAAGTGATATAAACTAAGTGATATGAACTGATTTGGAGCTGACATATGGTCCGTTGTTTCTGGAAGAAAGCACTGAATGCAACAGAGAAAATAAATAAATAAAAATAATAATAAAAACCTGAACAAGTCACAGTTTATATCACTTAGCACGCATTCGTAAATCTAAACTTTAGACATTCTTCTTTAGCAAAGCATTCACATAAAATGTCCAGTAATTGTACTTGTCCTGCAATAGTTATTTTGTCTTAAACAAAGCACTCACATACCTCATATGGGTAATATACTATTGCTGCAATAGGTAGCCTGTCTGGAACCGAGCGTTTTTAAACCACAATACTGATGACACTTGCGTTACATGCGACCGGCCCCTACGCTAATAGATTTCTGTTTCTCTCTCCCCGTCTCGTCCTCGACCCCGAGGACAATGGGTCAAACAGACCCATTTCCTGTTGCTGTTAAGGTCATCACACCACTGATCTACTGGCTGTCCTTCAACGTGATGCCCAGCCGATGCACGACCACCGGCTGAACCAGTTTAATCCACTTACCCGCTTCCTATACCTACCCTGTTCATATATATAAATATATATATTAATTTCTCCCAAGGGTTTTTGTCCTTCTAGGAGTTTTTCCCACAGGGTTTTCTCCTAGGGGGTTTTCGTCCCCGGGAGAGTCAGCCAACTTTGGCTTAACTTAGCACTTTACTGTATACTTTACATTATTAATACGCTCGCTTGTACGGTTTATCCTTAGCTGCTATATTCTACTTCTTATATTATCTATTGATTTTCTGTGTTTTCCCCTACATCTACTCATGTAAAGCTGCTTTGCAACAATTAACAATTGTGAAAAGCGTTAAATAAAAAAATTGAATTGAACAATAGATTACCCACTAAACAAAAACACGTCCAGAAGACGTCATTATAACGTCTTTGTCTACCGTTTAAAAGACGTCCACTGAGTAGCCAGAATGAAAGTTTTTGCAACGTCTTTTTTAGACGTCTTTTTTGTGTTGAAATTAGACGTCCTACTGACATGCTTGTTGAATGTTTAAAAGACGTCTAGTGGGGAGCCAGAGACAACGTTCATTTAATGTCTTTTTTAGACATCTTTTTTGTGTTGAAATTAGACGTCCTACTGACATGCTTGTTGAACATTTAAAAGAAGTCCAGTGGGGAGTCAGAGACAACGTTCATTCAACGTCTTTTTTAGACGTCTTTTTTGTGTTGAAATTAGACGTCCTACTGACATACTTGTTGAATGTTTAAAAGACGTCTACTGGAAAGCCAGAGACAACGTTCATTCAACGTCTTTTTTAGACGTCTTTTATGTGTTGAAATTAGACGTCCTACTGACATGCTTGTTGAATGTTTAAAAGACGTCCAGTGGGGAGCCAGAGACAACGTTCATTTAATGTCTTTTTTAGACGTCTTTTTTGTGTTGAAATTAGACGTCCTACTGACATGTTTGTTGAACGTTCAAAAGAAGTCCATGGAGTATCCAGAATGAAAGTTTTTGCAACGTCTTTTCTAAACGTCTTTTTTGTGTTGAAATTAGACATCCTACTGACATGCTTGCTAAACGTTTAAAAGACATCGTTTAAAGGATGTTTTTTAAATGTTCATTATTGAAATCCAAGTGACATCCTTACAGGATTTTTCGATGTCTTTGCAGACCTCTAAAAGACATTCATAAAATTTTAAATTGTTTAATTTCAGACATCCCTGTTGACCTCCATTTAAACCAGGTGTACAATTTTACTTCTTAAGGCCACAGTTCAAAATGGTCTTATCACCAAATATGCTACACAAGGGTTTGGACATTAACACTTTTTCAGGTACTGGATGTTGACCGTGTGCACACCTACTGCTTTAAAATATTAAATACCCATCCCCTTGGCTGACATGTACCTATCCAAGAACTTTAGGTGGGCAGAGACATTTTGTAATATGGGTCACAGTATGTAAGAAGGAGAAGGACGATGACAGGTAACACTAAACCGAACTTTATTTGACAGACTATGGGTTAATACCCATAACATAGACAAGAACCGACAATGAATAAAGACAATGGTAAGCATGTGTGTGTATAAAACAATTAAAGATGGTGGTTGAGGGGGTGCAAATGATTATGGGTAATGTAGTCCAGTGAGCGAGAGCAGACGATCCCTGCAAACTTGCGCCGTGGAGAGCAATGAAGAGTAGGAGGAGGTTCTGGAGGCAGATGGATTGCCAGGAGGAGGAAGAAAGATGCAGTCCAGGATGGGGCCTTGAGCAAGGCGACACATGAGCATGTGAAGCCATGGAGGAGTGGAAGGAACCATCATGGAGGAGACCAGGGTGCCGACTGATGGACACAGAGCTGCAGACGGTGGCGGAAGAGCCTGAGATGTAACCAGACAGACACAGAGCCCGGCTGGAAACAAGGTGCTGGAGAGCCAAGGCTTTTATTGTGGCCAGCTTAAGTCACACCTGTGCAATAATCATGCTGTCTAATCAGCATGTTGATGTGCCACACCTGTGAGTTGGATTATCTTGTCAAAGGAGAATTGCTCACTTACACAGATTTACACAGATTTCTGAACAATATTTATGAGAAATAGGCCTTTTGTGTACATAGAAAAAGTATATGTTTTTCTTTACATGTCTTTGCAGAAAACTGAAACGAAAAAAGAAGGCAAAATACTTTGTTTCCCTTTAGCTTCCAGACAGACTGTAGCAGTCAGAAATGTCATCTGCATTTGTCCAGAGAACCCACTGAGCAAAAACACGTCTAAAAGAAGTAATCATAATGTCTTTGTCTAACGTTTAAAAGATGTTCTGTGATGTTCCAAGGGGAGCTGGGAGGCAATATTTGGACTTGAGTGTAATAAGAGCCACACCTACAACAACAGGTAGTGGGAAGTACAACTGGTTCCAAAATCAGTTTTACAAGTGGCCATTTTTAAGGGAAAGGAATCTAAAGATAGGCTCTATGCTAAAGCAGGCAGAAAAAATACAGTGGATGAGCAAAAAAAACCCTTGGTGTTTGGTGTCATATTCATTTATAAACAATGTTTTTAGATGTATTTTAGGAACAATTGTACTTGATGGAATAACCTTATTTTTATCACGTTTCATGTGTCATGCTCTCATACTTTCATTGCTGTTAGTTTATGTCAGTCCTGAGGTTTGCTTGCCAACAGACAATGGCCTAATATGGACACAAATGTAGAAATGATGAATAAATGCAAAAAATGCAACAAATATATATATATATATATATATATATATATATATATATATATATATATAAACATGTGCCAATTTCATGTGATTTCTTGTTTTTAAATAGCAGGTAGTTCTCCAGACTATCTGACAATAAATTCTTGATTTACAAAAAAAATTCCATATGAGTTCATATGTTCTGGTCAGATGTTCAGATATTTAATATTTTTGGCACAGCCATAGACATCTATCTTCATACAAGAAAGAATTGGCCTTGTAAATGTTTCAGGAAAACGTGTAGACATCATAGCTTAAATTCCATAACATGCCAATTATGTGATACCAATTTCACGTGTTGGCTCATACATAAGTTCTCACATAATTTTTTAGTTAGTTCCTCGTTATTGCCTTGATAATAGAAAATATGAACTAGGCATCATGTATGACAGATGCCAATGTGAGGTATTAGCTACAAAATGAACAGATCCTGCCATGAGCAATATAGGAGACATATCTTGTATGTATAGGGCTTATATGTGGATATTTATAAGCAATACATGAGACCAATATGGCCCGTATATGCACATATATGCACCTCAATTTTGCCTACATGTATATGCAGCATATACTGTATGTGCATATAAGCTGCAGGTTTCATATATGTGCATATATCCTCATATAGGTTCTTTCCATGTGGGTTTGCATGTCCACAGACATCCATAAGGAGTCATAGTCTGACGTTCATACACGGAACCTTTTTGGTACGTTCACAGACATCCAAAAGGGGTGCAAGAGTGACGTCCAGATACTGACCCTGTTTTGCACGTCCTCAGACATCCATAAGGGGTGGTAGTCTGACCTTCATACACCGAACCTTTTTGGTATGTTCACAGACATCCAAAAGGGGTGCAAGAGTGACGTCCAGACAATGACCCTGTTTTGCACGTCCACAGTCATCCATAAGGGGTCGTAGTCTGACGTTCATACACTGAACCTTTTTGGCACGTCCACAGACATTCAAGAGGGGTGTAAGAGTGACGTCCAGACACTGACCCTGTTTGCACGTCCACAGACATCCATAAGGAGTCATAGTCTGACGTTCATACACTGAACCTTTTTGGTACGTTCACAGACATCCAAAAGGGGTGCAAGAGTGACGTCCAGACACTGACCCTGTTTGCACGTCCACAGACATCCATAAGAAGTCATAGTCTGACGTTCATACACTGAACCTTTTTGGTACGTTCACAGACATCCAAAAGGGGTGCAAGAGTGACGTCCAGACACTGACCCTCTATTGCACGTCCAGCAGACGTTTAAAAGTGGGTCTGAACTAACGGACGTTATACAGACATGATCTGAATGTCTCCCAGACGTTCCATGTTTGGTGGGTATAAGCTAGATGCATTTTTTTGGGGGGGGGTTCAATGTTCTTTGACTGTTATACATAATAAATGTGTTTATGAATAAAGGTTGATCTGTTGAAAGCCGTTATTTTGAGTAAGATGCCAAATTAATTAAAATTTAAAGTTAAAGGGGTGCATACAACCTTTTTGCCCACCGGCAACTATAGTTGCCGCACATTCAAATATGATTTTCAAAAAAATAAAAATGGGGAAAATAAATGCAGAACATGTTTACAGAGGACACTATTAACACAATTATATGTGTCACAAGGTGACGATCTTTTTGGGCGGAACCAAAAGTTGGGAAAGTTTGGTTCCGCCCGGATGTTTCCACCCAGACCGGGAAGAGGAAACACCGGACATCCGGTAGCATCGCGAGGGCTGTAATCAGCAAATCGAGCACAGCTGTGCGTTGTTAAGAGGAGCGCCGGGTGATTGGGAGACTGAAGCACACGGAGGAGTATTTAAGAGCAGTTTAAATCACAGTTTGGGGTGCTTAGTGTGAGTTGAGGTGCGGAGCTGTGCTCGTCCGATACGCATTGGCGGCTGTTTATACTTTCTCTCTCTCTCTCTTTCGTAGTCTGCAGTGGAAATACTGGAGTAATAGGAAACCCTACGGGTTGAAGAAACATCGGTCTAAGTGACACATTTAGAGGAACAAAGGAGGAAGGAAACGTCTCGTGTTTTGGAACGTAAACAAAGGCGGACTGCTGTGAGTATCAACTCCTGTATTAAAACGAAGTGGAAAATTAATCTGTGAATTTACTGAATACCTCCAGGAGGAGGAGGGCGGCCCTACCCCTGAACCAGCGTGGTAGGTGAGCCGCAGGAACGTTTCATCTAAGCAGCCACAGCAGCAGAATAAAATATCCAGGCTGTATTACCATCTCCCCCATCCAACCCAAGCAAAGTGGAGGACGACGGGCGTCTCTTTGTGTACACCTGTAGTGTGGTGGGTGAGTCCTTGTATTTTGAAACCTTTTCACGTTGAAGTGGTGCTGTGTATTTGCTGTGGGTTGCTGTGCAAGTGCTGTGTGTCTTGTCAGACGTAACCCCGCATCATCCATTTCATTGAGGAAGAGACGGAGAGGCTAACGGTCCTAGGAAGAACCATCTATCATACGCTGTGTGCAGTTTTGAGTGGAAGTGACGGCGTGGGCCTCTGGAAGCCACCCCCGTCTGTATATCGGCAGATTTCGGAGAACGGCGGTGAAGATTCGGAAGCTGGCAGTGTGTGTGAGTAGTAATACGGGCCATTTGCATTGATACCTTACCCCCAGCAAACGCTGCCTCTGCGTGCTCGATGCCCAAGTCCGAAAGACAACGCTCGTGACCGTCCTTCGGACCCATGTACTTGCCGCACCCAAGATCGCACGGACGAAAAGCCATCCTGAAAAGGACGCTGATCTCCGGATATACGAGAGAGTGGCTGCCTTTAACAAGGCACAAAGCTCTCTCATAACACTCTTTTAGGGAAATTCACTCAGATGCTCAGTTGATGATGCGCACAGGGAAAGGCAACGCACACACTAAACTCAAAACAAACAAACAGATGTAGAGCCGTGGAATACGTGAAGCGTCCGCTGTGGTACTGCCAGTCCAACCAACTTCAGCAATCGAATCCCAACGGAGTAAAGTAGCTTCTCAGTAGCAGATACTGCCAGCTTTCGAAGCGATAAAAAGCTAATTTCCCTATTTGCACCTGCCGCTATACACACCTGGCGGGGCGGCGCCAGCATTATGCTCATATCTCAATGCCAAGTTCATTGGCGTTTTAGTAGTATTCGAAGCAGATTGGTCTCTCTAAGCGAGTTCCCAATTCGTCAGTCACGACGTGACGTCGTAGTGACCGAACGTATATTTCCCCTCGATGTCAGATCCACTTGATACTTGAACTAAAAACTGCTCACATTTCAAAAAGTTAATCGCAACAACAATAAAAAACCATCGCCGAAGTAATCCATGTGAATCGCGTTGTTTAAGCCAAGTCCTCTGATGATCACTATATATAATTTAACAGTTTTAGTTTCAACTAGTTTCAACAGAATCAGGAAGCCAATGTGACGTACTGAATCCCAAGAACCAATGAGGTTTAGTCACGTCCGTCACGTGTGTTGTTTGAATATAAACACTAACAAATTTATGTGGATTAACTTTGTAAAATTTATATATAATGCACTTTCAATGATATGATGTTGAAATTTCAATGTTAGCCTTCTAAAATTAATGTACATGTTTTAAAAAATAATGTTTTTTCTAAATACACTAAAACTTCAGTAAAAGTATGCTTGTGTTTAACATACTTTTTAAAAAAAAAGTTAATTAAATGCTTGAGTTTAGCATCCTTTTAAAATGTAATTAAAGATATATTTATTACCAGCGTACCTCTAGTGCACTTTTTAGAAATACATTAAAAGTATGCTTGAGTTTAGCATACTTTTTAAAAGTGTAATTAAAGATATATTTATTACCAGCTTACCTCTAGTGCACTTTTTAGAAATACATTAAAAGTATGCTTGAGTTTAGCATACTTATAAAAAGTGTAATTAAACATATATTTATTACTAGCTTCCATCTAGTGCACTTTTTAGAAATACATTAAAAGTATGTTTGAGTTTAGCATACTTTTAAAAAGTGTAATTAAGCATATATTTATTACCAGCGTACTTCTAGTACACATTTTTTAAATACATTTAAAAGCTATTTAACATATTTTTAATACACTTTAAATAAGCACGTTGGGAATACAAATGTATTAAAAAACATATTACTTAAATTTTAAGTATATTTTTAATACATTAAATACTACTTTTTTTCACCTGGGCCTTATAGATTTGCGCCTGGCGCAATAGTTATTTCTCCCGCCGGGAAAATAGCAACAGCGCCCAAGATCCGCCCACAAAGTCACTTGCGCTTTGCGCTTCACACTTGCGTTTCAGATCGTTAAAATAGGGCCCAATGAATCAAAGCAAACGTGCAAGGACATTTAATGAGTTTGGCTATGCTTTGGAAGTTCTTCATAAAACTTTTGAGCAAAGATTATTTGATGATCAGAATTAAGACCATCTCCAGAACAGTGAGCAATATTTGTGTTGTTTTTGAGTCTGAAGTATTGAAAGAGTTTGACTTCTTTCAATGTTTATTTTAAGTGTTTGTCATGATTTCGGTTTTATTGGCTGCTTTGTCTTTGTTTCACTTGTGTTGTGTTTTTGTTTTGACAGCTCCACACGTGCGCGCCTTCCACCTGGTGATCTCATTGTCTCTAAGAGGCTGTTTACACTTGGCATTAACATGCGTTTTCGTCGATCGGATCACAAGTGGACGACGTTAATGCCAGGTGTAAACGGTGTTCAAAACGTTTTGAACGCGTCCACTTTCGACCACTTTCAACCACATTCAGAGGTAGTCGAAACCACTTTCGATCGGATCGCTTTGGAGTTGCGGAACGCAATGTGGTTGAATGCGTTCGAACACCCACACGCGACCGCCTTCTCTCCGCCCATTTATCTAATCTGAGGTATTAAACACAAGTTTTACGTCTTTTTTGACTTCTGCCGTGAACATACGGTGAACAGCGCTATTTTTAGACTTTCATTGATAAAACTACTGCGGGGTGTTCTCCGTAGTTTCGTTTTGAAAGCGTGAAAGTTGCGCGATCCTATTTCATCAATTGCGCTGAAAATTCAGAGAAAGCTCCAACAAATAAACGTACAAAACACTGTGCAGCATGTATACTTGCTAAACAAGCAGTGTACTCCGACATAATATTAGTTTGCGTCCATATAAACTCATAATTACCCCCGCTCGCGTTTGAATGACAGCAGAGAGACTCGCCCACCGTCTCACAGACCGCCCCCTCACAGTATTCAGGACAGATGCGATCGAAAGTGGACAAAAGAGACGGATTTAAATACCAGGTGTAAACGCAATGTGTCTCTCTCGTCCACTTGTGATCCGATCGATGAAAACACATCTTAATACCAAGTGTAAACAGCCTCTAACTCTTCGCACCGGCGTCCCACACCTGATCCTTGTTATTGCCCAATCCGGTTTGATTTAAATTCCCCTCGTTTCCTTTGTTCTTTGCAAGTTCGTCTTTGTATGTACCTGCCCGCTAGCTTGTCTAGTTCTAGTTCTAGTTCTAGTTCTAGTTCTAGTCCTGTCGTGTCTTAGTATCTGTCTCTAGTTATCGATTTTGGATTACTCACCGTGCTCTCTGCTGCCTTTACCCCTTTAGATTCCCCGCCCCGCTGTCAGTCTCTCCCGAGTGGTGTGTCTACCGTCAAGCCTCTGTGTACACTCTGTCTGTGGATTCTCCGAGCGCCAGTCTACATCTTGCGCTGTCCAGCCGCAGTGTGCTCTCGGGCGCGTAATTCTGCGTAATGCTGAGTTTACACCAAACGCGGTTTGGGCGTCAAAATCGCGTCTACCGCGCGTGGTTTGCCGCTTGAACAATTTGGATGCATTCGCGCGTGTAGAGCGGAGTAGACGCGCGGAAAAAGCAAGCATTTGACGCGCGTCAGAGGCAAACTCCGCTTCTTGTGGGAGGGGCAAGTGCTATGCGGCTGTCTGTTTGCAAAATGACTGATGTTGATTGTGCATTTATCGAGAGAGTTACCAGTTTGTATTTGGTAACCTTACTATGGGGAAAATGAACGACACGGGTCGATAAACGTCACGTGACTCAAAAGTTAAGTGTGTATTACAATTACCAGGTTGCCCAATGTCCTCACTGACACTCTTCCAAGCGAGGTCCTTTTTATTCCTGTCTCCTCTATAGAAATAAGAACTTGTGTCGTATAGCTCCGGGTGTCTGCTTATGGACAATATCAAGCCTTGGTTGAGTGAGTGACTCCGGGCGGGGCTGCCACCACAGCAGCAAGCAGGCTCCTGATTGGTTAACGCGGCGCGAAATTCCGCCAAAGTTCAAATTTTTTCAACTCGGGCGTCAGCCGCAAATTCGCGTGAACCGCTAGATGCACAAAAAGCACCATTCGCGCTTACCGCGCGTACCGCGCACAACGCTCAATTCGCGCCTTTCGCCCGAGCTTCACGCGCGAAAGAGGCGGAAACGCGTCTTCCGCGCCGCGCCGAACGCCTCTTCCGCGCCGCGGGACCTCCTGACGCGCGTCAACGCGTCTTCACATTGACTTATCATTGAAATCACTCGCGCTTCACGACTCTACCGCGGTTGGTGTAAATGCAGCATAAGACTCGGACTGCCGCTGTGCGCTGTCCAGCACAGACTCTGCTGAAGACTCTGACCGCCTCTCTCTCTCTCTCTCTCTCTGTGCCCCGCCAGGATTTCATCTTAGAGGATTTCGGATGTGCGAGTGGACGTTCTACGGCTGTGCTGTGTTTCCCACTCTGAGCCTTTCCCGAAAAGGATTCCGTTGAGCCTGTCTCGCCTGTGTTGTCTCCTCCTCGCATACATCACCACAAACAGAGTGTCTTCTTATATAAACTCAGCAAAAAAAGAAACGTCCTCTGACTTTAAACTGTTTTTACTTTCAGTAAACTTAATGTGTGTAAATATTTGTATGAACACTAAAAGAGTCAACACCATAAGACATAAACTAAAAATGTTACACAGACATGTGACTAACAGAAAAAGAATAATGTGTCCCTGAATGAAGGGAGGCTCAAAATCAAAAGTACCAGTCAGTATCTGGTGTGGCCACCAGCTGCTTGAAGTACTGCAGTGCATCTCCTCCTCATGGACTGGACCAGATTTGTCAGTTCTTGCTGTGAGATGTTACCCCACTCTTCCACCAAGGCCCTTGCAAGTTCCTGGACATTTCTGGGGGGAATGGCCCTAGCCCTCACCCTGCGATCCAACAGGTCCCAGACGTGCTCAATGGGATTGAGATCCGGGCTCTTTGCTGGCCATGGCAGAACACTGATATTGCTGTCATGCAAAAACTCACACACAGAACGAGCAGTATGGCTGGTGGCATTGTCCTGCTGGAGGATCATGTCCGGATGAGCATGCATGAAGGGTACCACATGAGGGAGGAGGATGTCTTCCCTGTACCGAAAGGCATTGAGATTGCCTGCAATGACAACAAGCTCAGTCCGATGGTGATGTGATATACCGCCCCAGACCATGACGGACCCCCCACCTCCAAATCGATCCCGCTCCAGGGTACAGGCCTCGGTGTAACGCTCATTCCTTCGACGATAAACACGAATCCGTCCATCACCCCTGGTGAGACAAAACCGTTCTCATCAGTGAAGAGCACTTTTTGCCACTCCTGTCTGGTCCAGCGAAGGTGGGTTTGTGCCCATAGGCGGCGTTGTTGCTGGTGATGTCTGGTAAGGACCTGCCTTACAACAGGCCTACAAGCCCTCAGTCCAGCCTCTCTCAGCCTATTGCGGACAGTCTGAGCACTGATGGAGGGATTGTGTGTTCCTGGTGTGACTCGGGCAGTTGTTGTGGCCATCCTGTACCTGTCACGCAGGTGTGATATTCTGATGTACCGATCCTGTGCAGGTGTTGTTACACGTGGTCTTCCACTGCGAGGATGATCAGCTGTCCTCCCTGTCTCCCTGTAGCGCTGTCTTAGACGTCTCACAGTACGGACATGGCAATTTATTGCCCTAGCCACATCAGCAGTCCTCATGCCTCCCTGCAGCATGCCTAATGCACGTTCACGCAGATGAGCAGGGACCCTGGGCATCTTTCTTGGGGTGTTTTTCACAGTCGGTAGACAAGTCTCTTTGGTGTCCTGCGTTTTTAGAACTGTGACATTAAATGCCTACTCTCTGTAAGCTGTTAAGGTCTTAACGACCATTACACAGGTGCATGTTATTTAAATGATTATGGTTAATTGAACATGCATGGAAAACAATGTTTAAACCCTTTTCAATGAAGATCTGTAAAGTTATTTGGATTTTACAACATTACTGTTGAAATACACAGAGTTGAAAAAGGGACGTTTCTTTTTTTGCTGAGTTTACATATTGACTTTCACAGAGTGTCTTCTATTATACATATTGACTTTCACATTTGTGTCATCTCTTATACATATTCACTGAGTGTCATCTCCTACACATCTGAATAAACACCTCTGCGCTGGGATCCTTGTGTTTGTCGTTCCTAACAGTGTTATGTTAAATTGTTAGTCATTTCCTGCAGTTTTGAACTGTTGATGATTATTTTAGCATTGAAAGTGTTGTGAATTGACAATAAAGTATTTTGATATTTTATTTCATTTTTCATATTGCACCTTCATGTTTTGTGATGTTATAGATGAATGAACTGTTTAATATTAATGCTGAAAACTGATATTTACCGAACTGAAATTATGTTGCTTTTATCGGTTTTCAATTTTAAACAAATATATTATCTAAGTAAATTACAATTAAGCATTAAAAGTATAATTATTACATAATAAGGGACCAGTACAGTACCCATTAAAAACCCATACTGGACCCTGGTAAATAATGTGGGCTTTATTAGGTGGGGCCAATATGGGCCCCATATGTGTTGCCCAGCTGGGCCTCACATAGGTCCCACTCAGTTTCTATAACAATGAATGTGGGCAACCTAGGTGGGGCCATAGTGGAACCCATGGACAAACCCAAATAGGGCCCACATAGGAAGCCCATATGGGGCTCACATGGGCCCCACCTTGCAATGTTGGCTTTATGTGGTCCTACTAGTTACCCCTTCAGCAATAAAATGTAGCAATTAAATTCAGCAGTAAAGTTGCTAGGTAAACCTAGATGGACACACATTAGTCTGAAGATTAGCTTATGTTAACCAAACAAGCGAAATGCTGTAGGATGAAATCATGGGTTGTCCGGTTAGAAAGAGCTGCCAACATGACAGTTGTGCCGTTTATTGTTTTGGTTTGTTATTTTAGTTTGTTATATGTACATACATATTTGTCTGTCTGATTATGTGCGTGGGAAAATTGTTTTGTACAATACAGTATCAAATTGTCTGAATATTAATTCATACTGGTATTTATTGCCACTCTTGAATGGTTAAATTCCAGTAAAATTAATTTATTATATTTAAACTCAAACACGTTGTACTTTATTTGTACAAGTTATGTGACATAACATTATAATTTGCACCTGAATTGCATCATCTTCTGATGCTTCGTTCAACAGAAGCAACTGATATATGTTTTATTAACCAACAGATGGCGCTGTCTTCGACACTTAAAGCTTTGAATCTTAGTTCGAAACAGTTTGGGGAGGTGCCTTATTCAAGGCTTAATTTTTCCATCACTACTTAAGTTAGTGTTTCAAGTTTAATGCCTTTAGCCACTGCTTTAGGTGCTCGTGGTCTGCATGCGGCTTGAAGTAGAGGTTTCTCTGAGCCGGAAGTAAGATGACAAAATGAAGGCAATGGCACCGCTCTTGTTGTCATAGAAAAAAGGCAGAGGCGCTGGAAGATATTTTTGGTAGGGTGGGGGGGTTATAGAACGTGCATAGAACTGAGCTGACGCTGCATACAAACTAGCCTATTGCAACATAGTAGAGTTTAGATTCTCTGCCCGGGCTGGGCCGTTTTTTTCTGGTACTATCCTAGGGCTGGGCAGTTGATTAAGCATATTTTTTAATCATTACATTATTAGCTCAATTGGGTGGGGAGAAAGTTATGCCATTTAATCAGAAATATTATATATAGACTACATTTAGGCCAAAGTAACAAATGTGTCCAAAAAGTTACACAAATTACAAAATGATTTGTAAAAGTTACAAAATGCAATGCGAAAATGTGCGGAATATCCTCTGGCACGCATCTGATTGGCTAATACATACTGAAATAGATTAAATCATTTTAAAATTACTAAAATTATACCTCTCTTCATCACACACCCTAAACATGCCATACACAATGTCTTGGACCAGAAACAAACAGTCAGCCTGCTGTGCTGTATGGTGTAGCTTAAGTGCAACATATGGAGTTTAAATATGTAAAGAAAAACAGGAGAATCAATAATATTTCTAACATGGAAACTTTATTGACATCACTCGAGTTAAGGCGATTAGTGGACCTTTCCTATTTACGGGTTCGATTTAAAAGGGCCTCTAAGCGAATTCACGCGTTTTAGACCATAAAACATTTTATAAAACGGGCAGTTCTGGTTCTTCATTCTGATTGGTTGAAACGCGTTCTAAGCCGTGATAAAATACACCGGTAACCTCACGGTTCAGACCACATTACAAGTATCACTGCGCCACTGTTGCTGCGTATTGTTTAAATGAAAATAAACAACAGTGTCTTTAATCATATTTTTAATTTGTCTACAATTGCACAATTAATGGCGATATCCAGATTACTGTTAATAAATATTGTTGAGTCATCTCGTCGATAAAGAAAAAACGTTGTCTGAGGAGTTTATAACTCAAGTTCATACGTCCGCTATTATCCACTGGGTGGCGATCTTACCCAATTTACAGTTTTTTACGATTGCTATGACAGATTTTTCAGTACTTTTAACAAGTTTCCAAAACTCTTAACACAGTTGGCACTACATCCACCTGTGTAAGCTATACTATTTACACATTTATTGTTGCTTTAACACAAAATGCATACAATTAACACAAATTTAAAATGCTTTAACTTCTTTTACAGACAAGCTCAAACAAGACCAAAACAATAGATTTTTAATGTCAAATTTACAAATGCTTTCACACAGCATGTCAAAACAGATAACATCATGTGCTAAACCTCACTTATAGTCAAAGTAAACAGCTGTTTATATGATGAATTGAAACATAAATATATCCCCTGTATTTTATTCCATTGGGATTGAAAAACAATTTATTGTACAAATGCAAATATATAAATCACAGCTGATTCCCACCTAGGAAACACACTCAGGTTCTTTCAATTGCATGACTATACAATAGTGTAAAGGACGGCCTCTTTAGGTCCATCTTGTGTGGAAAAGGAACAATATGAGCAACACACAAAAAAAAGATATATGTCTGCACAAAGTCAATGGAAGACCACCAGGACATTTTTCTTCAGGTCCCACCTGGATGCAATAGGTGCATTCCCAGACATTATACCTGAACACTGTCAGGGGTGGATAAGACATGGCAAAAGATAATTTCCAAGATGCCTTGACAGAGAAGATATCAGGTGTGATGTGAATGAGAACATGTGGCCAAATAGAAATGCAATTTTCAGTGGCTTTTTCTGTTTGTATTTTTTTTTTAACTTTTTTACTGTAAAAGGAAGCAATATTGAATATGTTTGTTATCTTGCAGTAATGTCCTGTTGTAAATACTGTAAAGTCTTTACTGCAGCAATTCTGTCTACTTTTTTCATAAAACGTACTCTAAGATAGATGATTCATTTTTGTCTTGAATTTCTGTAGCAAAACAAAAATAATACATGCATTTACAGTTTTTTTGAATTGCTAAAACACTAACCCCCAATCTCTGAACCAAATTCATAGTGGCCTAAACCCATTTGTCAAATCATGCACTCTTTTTGCAAAATTCTAAACACAAACTTCTCACTAAAACACACATTTCACACTGCAATGCACTTATTTTATAAATACTTAACACAGGCAGGCAAAAGTTGAACACAACTAAAACACCGTTATCATCGAGTAAACACAACAACTCAAAATTCTACACACTTTTATCTAATGGTATTTTTTACCAATTGTGTGAATTGGAAACAGTCTGAGAGGCAGATGAAAAGTATGAGGAAGAAAAGGACACCAGAGACAATGCAATTGGCAAAATTTGCAGTTGGATTGCTGACTTTTTACAAAATACAAGTGCTGCTTACAGTAATATTGAAAACTTACTATTACTTGCAGTACTTACAGTAAAGTATTCACTATATTCACTGAACTAAACTTGTGATTACAGTAATACACTGTAAACCCAAATTAGTAAGCAGAACTCAAAAAAATTAAAGCAACTCGTTGCCTCAAATTTTTTAAGTTCATGAACATTTCTTTTAGAGGTTAAATATTTTGATTACTTGTTACATAAACCTTTTGATTATAATTAAATTAAAAGTTCTTATTAAAGTCTACTCAATAATTTTCAGTTACATTGACTCTTGGCATTAAGTTAACATTACTAAAAAAAAATAAGTACACAAAGAAGCACTTTTAAGTTATGTAAACTCAATGTTTTTATTTTTGTTCAGTTTATTTTTAATTACACATTACTCAAAACCTGACACGCAAAACTCAAAATCACATGGCTCAAAACTTAATTTTTTGGAGTACAGACAACTTAAACAGTTTGAATTACATTGTGTTTCACAAAATTTTTGCCCTTTCCATTTACAATGGCAGTGTCAATTTAAAAGACCAACACAGACAACAATTCAAGTCACAAATACCATTTGAAAATACAAAGGCACATTGTGCATATTGTGAAGAAAACAAATTTTTAGATACATTTCTACATACACATCAAGTCCTTTTTGAGACTCTGTTACTTAGATGACACTTTTCCATCATTAAGGCAAAGTAACATTTGAGTGAATTCAAGTGTGTTGTCAGTCGCCTGGGATAGCTGAGGTGTAGTGCATAGATCAGTCCAAACATTACCAGAAAGGCATCAGTAAATCTGCAGAGGTTGACCAAATCTCGCTTTCAATGATGACAGATTTTCTCAGGCTTGAAGTGAACTGGACTTGTGTCGTCATCTATGATGACTGTAAGGAGGGCCTTTACAACATCTTAAAGCTCTGGCTCATCAGATGTGTCCTGCAAAATAAAACAGATATTAAAGCAAAAACTGGTTACACATGGCAAATACCAAGGGTAAATAGTTTTTTATTAATACATTTTTGACAAATTTTCAATTATTTACAGCAGGTTTAGTGCAAAAATAAAGGCATAAAGCTAGTCATGACATATGTTAAACAAACAATATTGCTGCAGAACAACAGACAGAAAGTGATTTTAAAAGATGTGTGAACAAAGAACACATAAGGATGTGAAAAACAGAAAATCAGTGTTCTAAAGGAGCCAGCCAAGCTACCAGTACATCCAAGTTGATAATATGCTCAAAAACATATAAAGATAAATGCCTTATCTTGTTTAAAGAGCACCTATTATCCGATTCATGATTTACATTTTTTGGGGGGTGTTGTCAGTGTGTATTAGTACATGTTAAGTAATCGATGACGCAAGGTATCCTCTCAAACTTAAATCTCTTTTCTTGACTACTACAAACACATGGATTGTAGGCAACAGTTTACTTCCATGGCCTGTTGACGTGAACACGTCATTATCATAATCCTGCCTGTTTCTGACTCACAGCCTGTAAAGAATTTTTAAAGATTTAAAGAATTTACTACTGACTTAACCATGACTCAATCACGAGTTTTGTGCAGTGCAGAATAGCGCTTGTTTGTTATGCAGAACATAACAGATTGGTAAGGTAAGGATACTAAAACGTTAAAACCATGCCTGCATTTGTGATCGTAGAAGCGACAAACAACCAGCGCTACTCTGCACTGCTCAAAACTTGTGTTTGAATCATGGTTTAGTTAGTAGTAAATTCTTTAAATATGAAAACATAAGCGGGCGGGATTATGATAATGACCGTCGAGTCCACATCAACAGGCTTAGGAAGTAAACTGTTGCCCTCAATCCATGTGTTTGTTGTAATCCAAGAAAAGAGATTTAAGTTGGACACAATAACTCACGTCATTGTTTACATTGGGATTAGTACATTTTGCATATCATTAACATGTACTAATACACACTTACACACCAAAGGAAATGTAAAATCATGAAAAACATTCACTACTTCTAACATTAACTTCTAATAATAGTAGTGTATATTTTCCAAAAAAAACACTCACTGTGCAGGTCCTGAAGAACCCCGAGACGTCCTCATGTTGATAGACTGGAAGGAGATGAAGAGCAGTGATACACTTGGTGTATGTGTCACATACCTCCTATAATGATAAAACACCATGGAACATAACTGAACTGTAGATGTTAAACTTGTAATGCAATCAGACAAATAAGTGAAGAAAATGTAGCATTCAAAATTGAATCATTAAACTTGTCAAATGCTTTTCAACTTTCCTCTTTCAATTAAGAATTAGACCCATAAAATCTTTAACAATATCTTTACCTGTTAATCGTAGATTCTTAGGATTTCAGTCAAAGCATTTGATGTCTTCCCAATTTTGGTTGTCTTTCTAGACTGATGACTCTTTTCAGAAAGAAGATGTCAGTCAAGCTCAGAGCAGAATATGTTGGGCAGGTTCTGTATTGTAATTCGTTGGAACTCTAAATACACCTACATTTTTAAACAAAGACAACACAGTTATTTTAATTATGTGAAACTGGTAAATCTAACCCTCCCATAAAGCATAAAACAGACCTGAATGTGGTATAGGTTATCAGGAAAGGAATAACAAGAAAAAGTGCCACTACACATTACCTCAGACTCTATTTGAGTGCAGGCCAGAGTTCCATGAGGTTTTTCACTGGTGGGCATGTCTTCATTATGGTCTGTCGCCGCAGGTCAAATGCTGTCTGCATCCTCTTTCTTATAAGTGAAGAGGATGAAATATAAATCTTTAATGAAAGTGTGTCATATTTGTAGTTGAAATGTAACATTCATTTCAAATTTGGTGCCTATTTGACAGAGAAAAGGAGTGTTTGTAGTCTCACCCATAGATATTAGGGGTGTAACAATACACCAATTGAACGGTTCGGATCGGTTTACGGTTTTGGAGCCACGGTTCGGTCCGATTTGGTTCGGTTTGCTGTGGGTGTAGGGTTCCTGTCATTTTACCAGCAATGCTAAGGAACAATAGATTAACTTAACTTAATAACAATAAACAAAAATAACTTGACGTTTTCTTTATTAACTTTGGCAAACAAACTTAAAATCAAACTTTAACTTTAGTAATGCAGGACTGTAATTAGCTGTTTATCTGGTGATGAATATCATTCCTTAGCTAAAATGCTGAAAATGTTACTGTTGAAGTCAACTAATGCATGAAATAGATGTACTATGAATCTGTAAATCTGAGTATAATGTGGGTTTATTATCAGTAATGAACTAATCAAGGTAATCATTACACACACACCATAGGTCGCGTTAGACTTTCACTTTTACAAATTCTGCCATCACTTATTATTCGTCATTTCATGCTTTAATGATAATAATTGTTTTTGTTTACATGTTCATTTTTAATCATGGACTTACAAAACGAGCAATCAAGTTAAAATGTGTTTAATTATTTGTGAAGAAGAGAACAGATGAACAAAGACCATGCATCACTTTACATGTTTAACATCATGAAACAGATGAATTAATGATTTTTTTCTCACAGTGACAGCGGAGGCGATTTAACACGCGAACTTTGTGCTGAACAGGCAAAAATAAACAAATCAAATCTCTGTTGCGATTAAAATAGCAACAAACGTGTAAACCCTCTGTTTTTACCTCAGACAGACGACGTCTTGTTACATTTGTACTTTTGTTCTGGAGAATGATCTCGCGCTCTTCTATTTCACTTCGGTTAACCCGATCTGACACGCAAGCACACACACACACGCGAACGCAAGCACACGCACACAGTTACGACAGATTGTGTGTGATTTGTCTACGACACGAATTCCATTCCTGTTCTCCACTGGAAACCCAAAATGTTCCGACACTTAAATGTGTCCAGGGGATCTGCAATCTCAGGCGGAGCAGCCATCCTGTGACCTGCGCTCACTCCCAAGTCACGTGACATGACATGAACTTGGAAAACAGTAACTTTGGAATATACTATTTAGAACAGCATTTAAAAAGCTCTTATTAGTCGTTACTAGGGGTGGCACGGTCCATGAAAAAAATCCGAACCGTTCGGTTCGCTTGTCTCGGTTCGGAGCGCGTGTGTACCGCACGGTTCAACGGTTCATGGCATGCGCAATGTAGTCTCATGCCCTGTATGTGACCTCAGATAGCGTGTTTCCCTTTCGCGCGAAAGAAGAGGTGACTGGTTTGGAGTATAAGTACTGCGGGTTATGTTACGTGTAGAAATGGCAAGTGGGAGAGAAAAGGAAGTCTGCCCGCAGTTGGAGGATGCGCCAGCGTCGTATAAGTTTGGTGTGTGGAAACATATTTTTATTTCATGTTACTTATGATGACAGCGGAAAAAAACAATAGATAGAACTGCAGTCTATGGGTTGAATATGCTCCAACAGCCACAGGAGATCGCCTTCTCTCCGACCATTTATCTACTCTGAGGTACTGACAACAATGTTTTACGTCTTTTCATATTCAGCGCTATTTTTAGCCTTTCATTGATAAAATTAAAGCGGCTGATTTCCGCGTAGTTTCATTTTGCTAGCGTGTGAAAGCTGCGCGATCTTATTTCAGAAATTGCCCCTCAAAGTAATCAGAAGTGGTCAAAAGTGGACAAAAGAGACTTAAAGAGATTTTAATATTACAGGTGCAAAGGTTATGTTTCTCTCTCGTCCACATATACTCTCAGTATTAAAGCAGCCTCTCAGTGATAAATCTAAGAGCTACACTGAAGTTGGCATTTTAATAAATGCAAGTTATCTTTGTGTGCTAAAAATGCACATAAAGTTTATGTAGATGGCAATACACATTCTCTTTTTTGCCAATTAAATGAAAAGCATGTTGAAATCATCAATGTCTTCCCTCTTGCTCTATCAAAATCTCATCTGGCTTTCCTCAGAGATGGTCCAATGTGCTTAAAGTCAAATTCAGTTTGTGCATGATTACATACATGATGTAACTTTTTTTAATACTGTATCCTATGGATTATGGATAGTTAATACATTAATAAGATAATACATTTCTGGAGTGTTAAAAATTTAAAGAAAAAATAACAACAAGAACCGTACTGAACCGTGAACCGTGACCATAGAACCGTGATACGAACCGAACCGAGGGTTTTGTGAACCGTGCCACCCCTAGTCGTTACTAATACAATTTAATCAAATATATGCAAATATATATTTTTTAATACATAGATTAGTTAGTCAGAGATAAGTGACATTAACCTCAACAATGGGCAGCAGGAGGCGTGAGAGTACCGCGTACACGACACGGGAGGTTCGCGATTCGTATCGTGGGTGGTGTATCGCGATCGTTCGGTTCGGTTCGTAATATCGTTACACCCCTAATAGATATGTATAAAGGCTAGATGTCTTACGGCAGAGTCTCTAACGTCCTCACCTGGCGGCCATCTTACCTCAGACAGTTCGCTCACTCTGAGCATTGAGTTTAATGGTGCAGGTACTTTTAAATGCTCTACCAATTTTCAAACGGTTTGGTTTCTTACAAACATTATTAACGTGGCTATAATTCTGGATGCTTCAACATTTTTCATGAATTTTTTCTATTTTTTTAGTATAAGCATGCAGTGACAGGTACATCTTTGACGTTTATAACAAACCAAACCGTTTGAAAATCTGTAAAAAATTAAGCAAGTTATGGTCATTTAAAAGTAACTATACCGTTAAAACTCAATGCTACGAGTGAGCGTCATGCATGGATAAAAGTGAAAAAAATTCTGACTGAAATTTTTTTCAGGCCAAGTCATATTCCGTGTAAAAAGGCGAGACCAATAGCATTCTAAGGGGAGATGTTTTTTGCCATTAATGCCATATTAAAGTCTACTGTGGCATTTATAGGGTTGCCAACTGCTATGAAATACAGCAGCAGTGCGGGTATGTTTTTTGTGAATAAACAGTGTTAACACTTAATTACAACATATGATAGCTTTATTAATAGTTTGTTAATTTACAGCTTTACTTTTAACACAGTCCTTTAATTGAACCATTACCTTTAATATCTGTCTAAAACAAAACACTTGTGACTCCTGCACTAAGGGTTAAAAACGTTATCCCCTCATGTTAATCTACTTGTTGTGACAAACTAAAAAAAAATTTATTCTGTAAAATGTAGTTTGCAGGGCATTTCAGATTAAGGTGAAACAGCTAAATAACTCCCTATATAAAAAGAAATATAAATATCACCACCTTTAATGAACCTTAATTATTTATTCATTGTAAATCTTATTAATGTTGGCATTTACTTATACATTTTTTTAAATCAAGGTTGAAACTGTTAACATTAGTTAATGCACCATGAACTAACATCAATTACTTTAATGACATAAACATGAATTAATAAATGCTTATATACTCTATATTTTCTATAGTTTGTTCATGTTATATAATGCATTTAAAAATGTGAACAAATACAACTTTTTCATATCATATTATTCAGTACACATAAACGAATAATCCAGGTTCTGTTCTGCTCACACAACAGCTTACAGTCACAGCTCTAATACAGTAACGTTATGTATGAATATAAACCCTGAACGAGCAACTCGAATAAAACTCGTGTACAATTCGCACAGGATGCCTGTAATCATAGTGACAGTTGTACATTGAATGACTGTACCCTTTATCAACAAATTATTATTTTACAATAGAGGCAGAGCTGAGGTGCTATTTTATGCGCAATGTTATGCACTTAAAACAACGCATTGTGCGCAACGTGCGTATATTACACAAGAACAAAATTCAAGCTCACGTATAAACAGTCAGTGATGAAATAAGGATAATAAACAATAATGTATATATCTTAGTAAAGGTATAAATTGATTTAGTCAAGAGCAGTGAGAGATTAATTGTTTGATTAACATTAGTGATAGATACGCAAAAAAGTTAACTTTTTTCTGCTGTTTACTTTCTCCTAAGCTCTAAATGGTCGTGTTTGAGGATACTTGCAAAGACTGGATTTTTTACGCATAACCTTATGTAAATAAAGCGGCAAAAATACTCACAAGCTCAAAGAGAAGCGAATGCGCGACTTGCTTATTCCCCTCATACAGAAACAGCGCATTTAACACTGTTGTTATTGTTTCAATTTAAAATCACTTGTTTTTAAATGCGGATACATGTACAAACGTCAACATTTCTTGACCACGCGCACATGCAACTGCAAGAACTGACAGGTGGATGACATCAAAGTACTGCGAGAGCATTTCGGAAGCAGTCTCGTCTAATGAGTTCTCGGTTCGCTCTCACGGATTTTGATGTCATCTGACTGCCTCTTGGTTCTTGTGGCGCCAAGTGAAGTTTACCCATGAGTTTAACAACTCATTGTATCAGCCACTGGTTAGATCAGCGTAGCGGTCAAAAACGATGACGTACGAGACAAACCAATTACCCCCAAAATACAGGACCCTAGGCTTACTGTGCAAAGACACGTAAATTACCTGGCTGTTTGATTTTCTTAGCCCACGAACTGAAAGGCTTGCCAATCTTCCTCATTTCGCTAAGTCAAGTAAATCTCCATTGGTCTTATACACCTTTATCGATGTCCAAAACATCGGATCCTTCCTGCATTACAAGTATGTCCATGCTAGCAAAAATAAAGTTTTACCTCAGCTTAACGTGAGATACAGCCAGAAAACCCAGAGTGGATCTGGTGCGTATGATTACAGAACGCTTACAGTGGAGAGAGGAACGAGATTTCGCTCCACTTCAGGCTTTTATCACATTCCACTTAAAAAGGTGAATACACGGCGTCTTTATGAAAAGTTAATTTAATAATTTTGCAACTGACGGAAATCCGTCGTAGACTCGCTGCAATCGACGGATATCCGTCGCTACGACGGAGAACTTTAATCCATGCGTCATGTGGTAAGATGGCCGCCAAAATGCGGACGTTCCACTCAATTGGCCAGCAGCACAGGCGAGAAATCTAGCCTTTATACATATCTATGGTCTCACCCCCTTAACAAAGATATTGGACTTCCTGCTTTCAATGATGCAAAATGAGGATTTTTACATCATTGAAAGAAGGAAGTGCAACACTGAAATCTGTATTTCTCCTGTCTCAGTGGCAACTGAGAAAATGATGCACGACCATTGAAAAATATGTTCTAACTATACAAAGCTTAATGCAAATGGGTGAAGTGTCCCTTTAAATATTTGCAATCTGTCAGTAAAAGAAGATGAGCACAACTTACACTGCCAAATCCTTTTGCAGCCAGCCACCTGAAAGGCAAACAAAATGAATGTTAGCAAGTGTATAGCTCCATTAAAGCAGGAAAACTTGAAACAGTTTGAGTAGAATTCCTTTTACTTAATACTGAGTAACGTACAAGTTAACCAACAGTTTACATGATTATTGAACTTCCGAACACATGTGAAGGCAGCAAAAGTTGCAACTTTAGACCCATTTCTACGGTCTGATTAAGTGATTATCATTACATGGATCTTGCGTCTTTATATATTTTCTGCTTTTGTTGTCAGTTCTGTTTCATAACCAAGACATCGATGATAAACACACACCTTAAAGAACTGAGATTTTGGCTATATTTTATCACACACAAAGCGCATGCACAGCGTAAGTCTTTGTTACCATGTGTTTACTTACAGACGAACTATGTTCGTGCTTATATATCCAAACAGTTGATAACAGTGACAGGTTTTAAAAACGCTGACCGCCATAGGTTGATCTGAATATGCTGCTTCTCCCTTCCGATTAATCACACACATTACATTTTAATGTTAAATCACACACGCGAGAAAAGCGAGACCACGCGGGGCACCCTGCTGAAAAAAACAGCATACCAGCAAGACCAGCATATGTTGTGTTTTGGTGCTGGTTTGCTAGTGAACACCAGCTAAGCCAGCATCAAACCAGCATCAGCACCAGCATTAGCACCAGCTAAACCAGCACCAAACCAGCATTAGCACCAGCTAAACCAGCATTAGCACCAGCATCCCATGCTGGTCATACCAGCATATGTTGTGTTTTGGTGCTGGTATGCTGTGACCACCAGCTAAACCAGCATAGACCAGCATAATTCCCATGCTGGTCCATGCTGGTTTGATGCTGGTTTTTTCAGCAGGGGTACTGACGTGTTTCCCACTAAAGGAAAGTATGGGGTGTGAAAGCTGAACTATGGGGTGTGAAAGCTGAACTTCCTTTGCTAACTTATGGCGAGTGGATGCTGCCAATTCAAAGCCTAACCTGGAGAAGGAGCAGCCTAACCTTCCGTCGCCGCCAGTCCGTGTGGAGTTTTGAATGGATTTGATAGGGACTGCAGACGTAAGACCGGCGGTGACGTCACAGCGAGTGCATGGAAGAATCGTTTACCGGCGGCGACGTGACGACGGCGCATGTTCGAAATTTACATAAAAAATTACGTGTTCTAAGTATGTCTGAAATATGTACGTCGCCGCCCTGGTGAAAAAATAGTATGCTAAATATATTTAATTTTGATATACTTAAGTATACTTGCAGTCACACTAATGACCAGTATACTTAAAGTGTGCTATTGATTAGTTTATTTAAAGAGTGCTATTTTGGAACAACTAATTTTGTACTTAATATATTTTAGTTGTATATTAATTGTAACAAAGTACAACTTTAAGTGTATTTAGTGTACTTTTGTGTGCTAAAGTGGAACAACTTTAAGTGTATTTAGTACAATTTAAGTACATGACTGTTTTTGTGCTAAATTCATGCTTGATAAGTGGATTTAGAGTGTGTTTTATTTATGTTAGGAGTACATTACAAATGTATTATGAGTGTCTTGCAAACATACAATCAGTATACCTTAAATAGACTGTTTGCGTACATTCTATATATTTTTGGCCAATCCAAAATTCTAAAAACTGCCCTGGTGAAAAATAAATATGCTAAGTACATTACATTTTGTATACTTTTACATACGTCCCAGGTGAAAAAAAGTTGTATTTAATGTATTAAAAATATACTTAAAATTTAAGTAATATGTTTTTAGTACATTTGTACCCAGGTGAAAAA